>NW_016908489.1:101016-111861 GCF_001483705.2 Eufriesea mexicana | reverse complement strand
CGACCGCGAGAAGGAACCGTCCTCTCCTCGTCCGGACGACGGTAACCGAAGAAAGAAAGAAAGAAGCGGAGAGATCGTGGCGGCCCTATAAGGGCCAGACGGCGGCTATAAGGCCCTTGGGCAGTAACAATGCGGCTTGGGCTCGGCTTCGCGGTGTCTCGTAAATATAAATGATGCCGCGACGCGGTTATAGCCGTGCTACCGTGTGCAGCCCTCCGTGCGGATACGCGTACGGACATAAAACGCATGGTGCGTAGACGAGCTTCTTTCTCACTTTCTCTCCTCTCCTCGCCCCCTGCCGACGCAGCCAGCGACTCACTCTCTCTCTTTCCTTCTCTCGGCCATCGTCGGTGCGCGCACTGGTCCTAACTTCGATCTTCTTTATCTCTCGCTACCACGTCGATCACTCGAGTCTGGATCTCGCGCGCGGGCAGACCGCCACCACCCTTCCTCCCCCGGCGGCGCCGTCGCGCCGATCCAGCCGCGCTCAAAACTTCTCGATCGTTCTCTCCCGCTAATCTATCCGAGACGCTTCGTCCGGCAACGATCGTCCGAGCTAGCGTAATGGACAGAGTCGTGCACGTAAACGGGAACTCGTGGGCGAGTGGCCGGTGATGGAAGTCACGAGGTCAGGTCGAGAGAGACAGGTCGTTATCACTGCGAGGCGAGGAATAAAGGCACGGAGAGAAAAGGAGACGCGGTCGAGGTAGCGCTCGAGGTGCTCTCCGTCGGTTTTCTCTCCCCGGGTGTCGCACGTGCACGTACGTACGCGCATACGCGTTTATACCTCGAATCGAGGGTAAAGGACGAAGGAGCAGACGACGACGAGGAGAGACAGGGTGTACGCGAAAGAGCCCGAAGGAAGGAAGAAGAGAAGGAGGGGAGCGGGGGTGAGAGCGGGGCGTAGGGGGAGGACGACGGCGGCGGCGGCGGAGGTGGAAGTTAAAAGTGGCGTTAGAATGCAGTTGCAGGTAAAGAGGAAAAAGGACAGCGGGTCGGCGGGAGGGAGATAAGGTGGAAGGTGCTGGGAGGCGGAGAAGAAAGATCGTGGACGAGGGCGAAGGGAAAAGAGGGCGGGGACGGTCCATTAGGCGGTATCGGGACCATCGCACGGTAGCACCAACGCTCTCTGCATCTCAATGCTTTCGCCCCTAGCCGAACGCGAGAGACGGAGGGCCGAACGGAGCGGATTTTTCGGTTCTCGACTCGTCCGCTGCCGTCCGCTGCTGCGCGCTCGGTGATCGTAGGATCGGCGGCCGCGTTGCTCCGCTCTGCTTCGCGCCGCGATCCGCCGCGTCTCGCCTCGAGGAATCGACACCCGAAAGAAAAAGCCGACCACGTCCAACGCCCGGCCGGCCCTGCAGCTGCCCAACACCGGTAGCCTACGGCGGCGTACTCCTCTGATCCGCCGTTCCGATCCGCGCGTCCTCCACCGCCGGCCTTCTTCTCGCAACAACCTGCTCCGTCCCGGGCTCCGATCGACCGCCGCGATCTTTTCTCCCTTCCAGACTTTGACTTTCCTTCCATTTCATTCCGCTTCGGTTACGTTAGATCGAGCAACGTTCCTCCGACGCGAGATTCGTGGTACCCCGGCGTCGCGGTCGTCTCGCGTTAGTTGGACCAGGGAGCAAACGGGATACCCGTACGCGCGTGTACGCATACGTGTGCATATATACGCGTATACCGTCGTAACAGTTTAGCCTTTCACGTTCCACGACCGCTATCGGACGGTCGCGTACCAGCGACGGTATCTCAATCTGAAAAATCCATTAGCGGCGTATCCGTGGGGAACGAACGAACGATGGGGATACCGGCTACCGTCGCGTCGATTTCGCCGCGACGGTTCCGCTAATAGCCGGCTTAATCGGATTATAAGGAATCGAATTAGGGTGGTTGTACTTGTTTTCGGTCCACTCGGACTCGCCTCTCGTTCGGGTACCAACGGTCCGAGAGGCACCGCGATCGTCTTTACGGTAAAAACTCGCGCCGTGTAACCCGCTATCTTTTTGCCGGATTCCGAAACGCCTCGAAACGTTAATTCCCGAGAGTCGGTGTTTTTAGGAAAGCGCGAATAAAAATAAATCTCGTTCCATACACGGAGTATACGCGGAGATGTCGCAGCCGAGATTCTTACCTCCGTGACGCTTTTTTCCGTCCACTCGATATCCGTGGTCGTCGTGGTCGTCGTGGTCGTCGATTTGGCGAAATCTCTCTGCCTCTCTCCCTCGCCGCGAGTATCCTTTCTCGTAAATATGAAAGAGTCGCGAAGCTCTCTTTTTCGAGCGAAGGACACGGAGCGCGCGCGTACGCGCTCGGCGAGAGACGAGCAAAAGTCGGTGAGGTAAGCCGAACCGAGTGGACGACGCCGACGAACACGACGACTAGATTTTCCTGTCAATAAATCAAGTCGGTAGCCGTGCGCGAGGCAACTCGAACGTTTCTGCCGCTCGCGACTCGCTCGGTTCTCGTCTCGGTCGTAGTCCGCTGCTCGTTTCTTCGCCTGGTTCCTGCCTACCTCTCGGCAACAACCAGAAAAACAGAAACTTACCGTGGAACGCGTAATCCCGACGCGTACGAGATCTCTCTTCTAGGCTTATCCCCGCGCTAACACGCTTCGTCTCTCGATCCTCTCGCTCCGCGGACGACGGAGACATCGTGCGAGCCATCGAGACAGATCGCGCCGATGGCAAAAAGGTTACTCGCGCGCTGTCCAGAAGAAGCGAAACGAGCCTAACCACGATCTCTCCGTGTTTTTCCTTTTCGACCAGCCAATCTTTCCTCGACCGAGAATCGAGACGGCTGGCGGGTGGAAAATTTCGGATCGAGAAGGTTTCGTAGGATAACGAGTAACGGAGCAACGCGGTCCCGATAGAAGCTCTCGACTCGCGGACCGTGTTTCCATAATCAGCCGCGCGATGCAGAGAGAGAGTGAGAGAGAGGGGAGATAAATAAAGACGCAGCGTGGAAGGCGGGCGTGCGAGGTAGTAGTAGGCCCGGTGCAAGAATTCCAGGGTAAATAATCGATGAGTAGCCTGGGACGATCGGCAGGGCAATCGAGACGAATGTACGGAGAGATAAAGCGAAACGGCGTCGCCGTTTAATTGGAGCTTCTGACGCGTTTCTGGCATTAAGTATGATGTTGCGTTGAGTTCAATTAAAATGGAAATCGGGGATGGCCGTGGCCTCTCGTCTCCGTTCTTCTTGCCCCGACCACCACGGATCCTTCGCACACGTACGAAACAGCCGGTTGTTTTCGCTCGTAGCGTCTCATCCTTCCAGCCTGTTCCCTCCTCCGCTTTTCGTTGCGGGCATCGTCGGCAGAGAGTAGTCGCCCTATCGACTCGTTCGTCCTTCTTCCTCCGTGCTGCCGTTCCGTCCTCGGCCGCTCCGTGCTCCGGCCTCTCGGCTCTTCTCTCCGCTCGAACCGCGGACTCGGAGGTACCATTCGTGTGTCCCGATCTGAAAATAGTTCGGTGCTCGTCGGGGCCCCTAATGAACCCGAGATTAGAAGTCAGCCCCGGGTTCGAACGGTAGATACCGGGCGCAATTAACACTGAAATATCATCGGTGTGGGTCCGTTAGGGACGGTACACGGTGTGTCTCAGGTGGGGCTTCGAAGGAGAAAGAGGGATCGGAGCTCGAGACAAGGGACCAAAGGACCGGCCAATTTTATGGACTCCTAAATTAGCCGATCCCCGCTCGCCGATTCGCGCGAACTCCCCGTCAAGCTACTCGTTACGCGGGAGAACGTCCATCCTGGAAACGAGACTCCCTCTCTCCCTGTTCCATTCGTCGGAGTCTCGGCGTCTGGCGTTCGGGACGCGAATAATTCGCGTTTATCCGCGAAATCGCGAATGGAAGAAGAGGTGGAGCGAGCGCGAGAGAGCGAGAGAGGATTCGGTCTAAGGTTGCTCCCGTTGCGGCACGCCGTGCGTGGTCGAGAGACTGCACGGTGGTAGAGGCTTAATAAGACATCGTGACTCGGCGTAACGTCAGGCCCTAAGTGATCGGTTAATTGTACATTAAACCGTACATAATAGAATTATCGACGAGGGAACGGAAGCGAGAAAGAGCGGGGACCAAGGGCCGGGGAGGGTGGGGGGGGGGCGAGTCCGTGTTCCGTTACGAGGGCGAATCTTCCAACGCGACGATTCTCTGACGCCGATACCCTCTCTTCTCTTTATAAGCACCTCCATCAACGGATTATACGCTTTGCCCGTTTCTTTTTCGATCGTTTCGAACGCGCAAACGAGTTACGCAATCCAAACGATTATCTTCCACTTCCTCGATAAACTCGTTATCGATTTCGCCATCTCTCTTTCTCTCTCCCGCCTTCCGCAGGTTCGCGTGTCCATAGTCGTAAGGCGAATCGGCCCGAGCACGAGGAAAAGAGCGCGCTTTTCGCGAAATTCGATCGAGCGATCGACTCTCGTTAGTCTGTGGCGTTAATACCCGCGACGCGGTAATTAGTACGTACATAGGGTCCAGGGTAATGAACGTCGTTCCTGACGTCTCGTGAATCGTGAGCAACCAATATTAATCTTATATTCCCGCGGTGGCTTCGACTGGGTACGCTTGATACCCGGTAACCCTAACGCAATCAGTCACGGCACGTTACGATGATTTCATTCGCGTCTGGCGCTATTAATTATCGCTCGAGTAGGCCGTAAGCTTCGTATAAACACGGATCTAGCACGTCGAAATAACTAATACCACTCGCGGGGAAAGAAGCTGCGGTAATTAATGAAGTGCTTCGCGATACCATTTTAGTCAAACGCGTACGACTGGTTCTTTCCAACGCGAGCGCGAAAGAGAGAGAGAGAGAGAGAGAGAGAGAGAGAGAGAACTTACCTCTCCGCGATTTAAATATCCAGAGTCGTCCTGCCTCTCGTTACCTCTCGTTACGTCGTGAGGTAACTCGCGCGTGCAACCCCTGCAAATTTTCCCGCGTTCGTCGGGAAAATGTCGGCGGTTCGGTGGAGAATCGGTCGTGGAGAGAGCGAAGGAAGCCGTCGTCGTCGTGGTCGTCGTCGGTCGTCCGGAGAGGTCTCGCGGAGCGTGGACACGAAGAATCGTGCGGTGCCGGAGAGAAGGAACGAAACGGCAGGGCAGAAAATAAGAGAAGAGTAGCAGCGGAGGCAGACAGGTTGCGAGAGATTGCGCGATTGGTACCCGGAGCTAAATGCGTTAACCACGAAGAGCTCGTTCGGGAAATATGCGGGTCTTGGTCGTAACCTGTATAGCGACCGATCCCGAGAGCACGTGCTTCTTCGGTTCGTTTATTAACCGTGGGTTAATTCGCCGTTTAGAGGCCGGCGGTCGCTCGCATTATAAAGCAAAATGATTCTCGCGATAGGGATTCATTAACCATCGTTAATTAAGACATTATCACGTCATAATGATCTCGAGACCGAGCTTTAATGAATGAATGAAACACGCCTCATAAATAATTAATCCACCGATTAAGCTCTCTAGCCAGTGGCCGTGGCCGTGTGCCGGCGTCGTCCGTCGCGAAAACGACCAGGAACCTTCGGGTACACCTACTACTCTCTCGCGTTGTCCTCCTCCTCCTCCTCCTCCTCCTCCATCGAGTCCTAATTTCTCGCCTGTGCAGATCCGAGCGAAACGGCGAGCGATTGGAAGCTCGTCGGCGCGGCTGACCCGCTCGCGCGCCAAAGGAGAAAAGGTTGGATGAGCGGCTACCGTAACGCGATGGCGATGGCGTGGAGTTGGCGGCAGTCGACCGCCATACGTACGTAGGTACGAGATTATCGCGTACACCGGTCGAGAACTAAAGATCGATCAATAAACGTTCCTCGCTCTTTTTTGTCGCTTCCGAGAAATTCATTATTAAACCGCGCTTGTATCTCGATGCGCAATTTGCACGTGACGCGGTCACGTAACGCGGCACACCGCTCGAGGAAGACTTTATTTATGGTCCGCTTTGGCCGTTCGTTAATCAAACCGATCGCGACCGAATCGTCGCGAGCGTGTGCGACACGCCGCCGCCGTCGCTACCGTATTTTCGATCGATCCCACCTCGCCGACGGTTTGCAACCACGTCTCCTCGATTTCGTTCCATCCGCATCGATCCATCGATCTTGACGCGCGGCTCGGCCGCGATTCGCGGAGACGGATCGCGAAGAAGGATCGCGGGCAACGACTCGGCGCGGACTCGCGGCCGTGCCGTTGGCGATGATTTCGCGCGAAAAACGAGCCGCTGTTCCGCGAGGTCGACGCCGTCGAGTGTCCGTTGACACTTGCCCCGGGGGCCGCTACCGCTTGTAAAATCGCGCGAGGACAAGAGCCGCTTAATTCGAAACGCGTATCGCGAAAAGTCACGAGCACGTATGTACGTACGTATACCGGCTTCCTGCGTCGTACCTGTTCCCCCATGCCGGTTCGCTCGAGCACGCTTAGTTACGTCTAGATATACCGGAAAATCCGGTATGTGACACGACCTGCCCTTCCCGTTTCGTAAACCGTCTTTTTTCGTCCTGCTCGTCCTTTCAACCGCGAGAAACGCCAACGTAAGCAAACCAGTTTCTCCGCGTAACGTACTGCCGGCAACGGAGGATCGCGCGGAAATCGTATCGCGTTTCTCGGATGTAGAGCCGCGTCGACGAGAAGCTCGTCATCGAGAGATCGATCGGCGATCGCGACCGCGGCCCCTCGCCTCCCTCGCGACGGAACGCTCCGTCCTCGCGATTCGCGCGCTTCGGTTTCACGCGCCACGTGCAACCTATCCGATGGAAGAAAAATACCGCGAGCGTGACAAACATCGAGCCGTAAAAAGACGCGTCGTAAATCGTATTCTCGTTACCGGATAACAAGATTATGATCCGCGTAAGTCGGCGAAGCCGACTACGAACCGCCGTCCGACACTCGCACGATGCGGGTACGCGAATCCAGCTATTTTCCTCCGCTTTTCTTTTTTCCACCGCGCATCGTTTTCGCATTCGTCGGCGCATCGCGTAGCATCCACGCGTTTTTTCCTTTCCTCTTTTTCCTCCCTTTTTTTCCTTTTCTTTCGAGGCGCAACGCGACACAGGTTGCGCTTGTCTTGCGGCACGATTACCATACGATCTGCATATCCTCCTCTTCGCCTCCCGTCGACTACTTCCCGTAGCTGTAAATAGTCCCACACCGTGTCGCCGATCGAAACGTAAAATTCCGCGAGAACTCGGCTCGGTGGTATTTAAATATGTAACGCGATCACGGTATTCGCCTTCTCTGCCTGCGTCGCGTGGTCGATAGGTCTGCGGGAAATCATCCGCGATAATGCCACGTCCTGCGCTGAACAGGCGACGGCGCTAACGGGGAACGATGATCGACGCGCCGTTTAACCGAGTGGCAACGATTTCTATGGGAAGCAGATAAAGTCGCGTCTATTTAACGGGGCGTTAATGATATTCCGAACGACGGTGTAATAGTCGGTTGCGAGTCGGCGATACTCCACGAGGCACCAACGGTGCAATTATGTACCCGCTAACGTTACATCTAACGCTACCAATTACGCGCGCGCGGACGCGCCGGTCTCCGCAAAAGTCAAAGGTAGATATCGGCCACGCGATAACGCCTAACCCGTCAACGTTTGCCACTGAAACTCCCATCATCGATACCGATCTATACCGATCGATCCCGGCCGACCGTCGTGTCAAGGTTAAATCGACGCTCGCCCTGCGGCCAACGTTCCGACGCGGCTAAAATTCGAAGATTTTGCCGCCTCTTCGAAACTTTCTCGTCCTATCCTCCTCCCACTTTTACACGCGGGACACACCTCCCGGTTTGACAAATACTGGTTTACTTCGGTGCGTTCGGGTTCGTACGCGTTGCGTGGCAAAGTGAACGGTGTCGCGCGATATTCGACGCGCGTGTGCGCGTGAGTGCGCGATAGGTGAGTTACCGGGGAACACAGGTGTCACGAGGCTCGTACGCACGCGTGTACACACGGAGCACGCCCAACGCTCGCTATGTCACCGAGGCCTCCTTCGAGCTGAACTCGTTTCGCCGCGATAAAACGTGCCATTTCGATTTATGCGTTATTTCGCGCGCGCGCGCGCGCACTGGTCAAAGGTCGTTCGCGTACGAAACCCGGTGCACGCTTATTATCCGCTCTCTCTCTCTCTTTCTTTCGTTCGTTCGTTCGTTCGCGCGATTCGATTATCGCGAGGAAACCCGCTACAGCTCGATTGCACGGATTCGATTTTCGATTGCATCGTCGGTCACCTTTCGTCCGTCCGCTGGCAGCAGCGAGATCTCGATCCTCGTCGAATTTTCCTCGCATTCCACTCGCATCGGCGTGGAGGAAAAATCGCAATCGTTGACGTATCGCGTTCGCGGCGCGGAGAAAAATACGTAACCGGTTCGCGATACGCAAAGCGCGTACAAACGACACGACGAAGGCTCTCTCGGTATACCTGGAGGACAGCCTTCCTTTCCGCGTCCTACTCCTCGATCCGATACCCCATCGTTACCGTTACCACCTCGACCAAGCCGAACGTTGCCCAATTCTCGCCGAGGAACCGTAACTTAAGCTGGCGCATTAACGAAACGCAAGGTCGAGGCGGGGACTTCACCTGCTCGAATATTCTCTATCCGCCTTCCGATCTTCCCTCGCGCGTCCCTTTTCGTACGCCGCGGTGTCGGTTAATTAGCCCTCGCGTCGAAATATGTATCCGACACGCGTATTCCACGCGGCGTTACGGTGGTTACGTACGCCTTTACACGGCTACCTGCCAGCACCCATCTCGAGCCCGTGTCTCCCCGACACCTGGCCAATCGATATCTCGGATTAATTTTCGTTCAGCGGCCGCGATCCAGCCGAAAGGTCAACGTCGTTCTCGTTGATAACTCTGGTCCAGCGTGTTCCGGCCGCTGCTAGAAAATTCGACGAACCTCGAAGATATCGAACCTGTCCGTTGTCGTCGTCGTCGTCGTCGTCGTCGTCGTTGTCGTCGTGGCCGTCGTTGGTCCGATCAGGGTCAGCGAGATCGACTTTCTTGCGAGATTTACTGCCGCCGGTAAGATTCCGCTAACTCGGCTACGCGTTCCCGTTGGTCGAAAACTTAGCTCGAACGCGCGTTCCAAATCGTCGCCATCTCCCGAGACTCGTCCAACTTTCCACCTGACTCCTTGTCCGACGAACCACGCGATTTTCCCGCGAAAATATCGCGAAACTTTGCCCGAGCAACAGCTAGACGAGTACGGAGACACGAGGACTGGCCGCGAAACGGAAACGACGATCGGCGATGGATCGCGACGCCGTGGCGGAATCGCCTGGGGATCGACCGGGGGAAAAAAGGAGGACGAAAAGGTGAGGATTACGCTTTGGTTTTTCCGCGGACGAGCAAACGTCTGAATCCGCGGCGCGGCTGTTGGCTGCCGGACGACCCACACGGCAATCCAGTCAAGTTAGTCAGTGAGTCGGTCGGTCGGTCGGGCGTGTGCGGTCTCATACGGAGAGTTTTACCGTGGTTGGAATGAGCCAAGAGCTGTCAAGGATGGCCGCCATCCATGCGAGCTACGCAGCTCGTGTCGCAACTTCCATCCGACTACATCATCGGTGCGCACACCTTGTACTTAAAAAAGGAAAAAAAAGAAAAAAAAGGAAGAAAAAGATGGCGGGAAAAAAAAGGAGAGGAGAAAATAAAAGCCGTTTGACGCACTCGCGACGATTTGGTTCTATTTCAGGAAAGAGATAAATGGAGATCGGTTACAGGTCGTTCGACTCCTAATCGGCGAGGAATATATGGAACGAGGAGCGCGTTGGACGGGAGCGAGAGAGGCGAGGAAAACGGACGCGTCGTTCGATTCCTTTTCGTTTGCACGCGTTCTTGTCCCGGAACGCGCAACCACGAGCGCAGTCGCGATCGTTGCACGATTTTTGCCAGACGAAACGCCGCAACGTCTCTGCTACGAAGGTTTTTTCCCTACGGTATGCGCGAGTAGTCAAGGATGTCCAGCACGGTGCAAGTTGTCGCTACGTGTCGCAATGTTCATCCGACGACGTCATCGGTGTCCACGAGAGACACCTTAACGAGCGCTCGTTCAGGTTCGCTCGAACGGACGGCAAAACTCGTACTTAACGCGCTCGATTGCGCAAATGGGCATAGTACGATTGGACGGACCGCGACGGATAGACGAAACGAAAAATCAGAAGCGTTCGATCGCGACCCAATTACCAGCCACGAGATTCTCGCCGCGATCGTTGCCCAAGGATCTCCCAAGAGATCGCCGGAGCGATCGCGCTCGCCGAAAACGACGCGAAATCACGCGAAATCACGCGAAACTCGAGCAACCGGCGCGGCAGAGACCAGAGGAATATGAAAGTCGGGAAAACGCGGGGAAAGAAGAAGAAGAAGAAGAAGAAGAAGAAGAAGAAGAAGAGGGTACTACCTCGGAATTCGAGCTTACGAAACGTTGATGAGGAAACGTGCCAGGGACGAAAGAGCGAAGGGAAAGACTCGATCTTCGGATTCCGCCGGAGTCTAGAGGGAACGAATGCCTGGAAGGCCGACGACATTTCGAGTCGTCGTTACATCATCGACAGAACCAGATCGTCGTAGATGCCGGAGAAAATCAGCCGTGACTAAATCTCTCTGCTCGTCGATTTGCCGGATAAATCGAAACTTTCGTCTCGTCGATACCCTCTCTCGCAACGGCCATCACGACCGCGACGACGAAAAGAAGGAAAATGCCGAGGAGGCAAAAGGGCGGCGTCGAAAGGGAGGGTGGAGGGGAAGCGAGGTTAATTACGAATGCATTGGATAATAACGCGGTGTGGCATCTGCTATAAAAGGATCTCGAAACGGCTGGCGGTGTACCGGATGTGCCGCCACGACG
>NW_016908489.1:83737-100459 GCF_001483705.2 Eufriesea mexicana | reverse complement strand
CTCGCTCGGAGAGAAAAATCGGCGCGCTAATTGGGACCGGTAGCCGGACGGGTGGCGAGACTAGCGCGAAACGTGGATTCGCGATTCGATTCCCCGGAGGTTAAGGATAATTTAGTACGCTAAACGCGGACGCGGTTTCAGCGGTTTACCGTTAGCTGGATTTTACGAGGTTCCGCGAGAAAGGCAATTGGAACGGAGGGAAAGATCGGTGGCATCCGGAAAGGAGAAACTAGGCGCGAGACGCGATGGAAGGTGTGTAGAGAGTGAAAAGACGGGGCAAGGGATAGAGACAACGGCGTGGCACGAACGGTGTCCGGCACTCTCGAGATAGTAGCTGTCGATCGTACGTGGAAACCGTCGCCTCGGGGACGGACAGCCTACTTGTATGCAGAATTGCGCCGTACATTGTGTTTGTTTTATTAATGCGGCCCGACCTTGTGGCTTTCGTGCGCCGCACACCGCCGCGCATAAATACCTCCAGCACCCTTTCCTTCGGACGAGTTCATTTAAAGCGGCCGATCGATCGGGATATGATCGGCGAAAATTGATTCGAGGAATCCGGAATCGGCGCGGATACCGTCCCAACGATCGATTACGCGGAATCGTCCGGTTCTGCCGGTATCGTCCTCGCTTTCTCTCTCTCTCTCCTTCTCCCTCCCTGTCTCTCAACCCCTCGACCGCCGAGTCCATGCATTTAGATAAATATATCCGGATAAAACGCGCGACCACGCTTACCGTCGAACGTGGGAAACGTATAAATTAACCGATTAACGCCGTTACGTAATTTCCACCTCTGCCTTTTTCAGCACCGGCGAGAAAAACCAAACGACGTTCGATCGAGCGCGTACGCGGGTAATTAATTCGCTCGTATCTCGATTGTTCCTTCGGATATAGCGTCGCTAGTTTTACAATCGTCGTAAAACCGAGCGGCGGCGAGCGATCTCGCGCGAGCGGTCGAAAAGAGGATAGAAGGAGAGGAAAACGAGCCGAGCGGGCCGAGGTTTTGCAACGAAGCGGACAACCTAGAACTCGTAGCGACGCGTTAACTTTTGCGTAATTCGCACGAAACAGCGTCGCGTCGGCGAGGAGGGAGAGAGAGGAGGCTCGAACCGCGACAATCGACGCGACGCCGTCCGCGCCGAGACGCCCGCGTCGAACCGCTTAGATCACGCGTATACACCTCGAGGAAGGTCTCCGGAGGTCCGGGCGTTCTCTAAGACCAGTTCTGTCACGGAGCCGCTCCCAACTCTCTTTGACAGCTCCGGCCGAAAGCCTGGCCACGAACCAGTGTCGCCTGGCTTCCGTTTACCTCCGCTCTTTATCTCGATCTACGACGATCGCCGATCGAAAATTCAGGTTTCATTTTTCTCCTTCGTTTTTGCCCCCTCCGTCCCGATACGCGATACCGCGCCGCTGCCCGTACCGGTTTTAGACACTCCGATACCTTCGAATCCGTGACTCTCGCCTCTTTTTCTTTATCCTCTATTTTTCCCGGTTTCTGGGTCCACGCCGGAATAATATGTAGTTCACCTTCCAACGCGGTAAAAGGGACGCTCGTTGCGACAGAGAACCGGGCAACACGCTTCTTCCTCCGCCACGTCGCCGTGGAGGGTTGCGCGACGCCCGAGATTTCCCCGCGAACAAACGTCGGGACAAACGGCGAAACATCGGGAAAACCGGCCCCGGGCTCGGCTTTCGCCGTCTCGAAGGTAGACGAAACGCCTTAGGTACGTTTAAGCCCCGTTATCTCGATCGTGGCCCGATCCCGTCCGGCTACTGCCTACTACTCTTCGGTCCGTATACTCGGGCCCCCGAGGTCGCGTCGGTCGGCGATAATTTACGCCCGCCGCCATGCCTTCCACCGATACGCCGACCGTGCGAGAAAATGCCCCCGATGCCTCCACGTGTCCTCCCTTCGACGTCCCCTAACGCTACTCCCACTTCCTCTCCTTCTCTCTCTCTCTCTCTCTCTCCATTTTACCCCGAAACGCGCGCGATCGCAACGAGCCTCGTAGGAAATTTCCAAGCGTCGCGATCTCTCGTGGAATTCGCGAAAAAGACACCGATCGCCGATCGGAAAGACTCGTTTAAACGGCAAAAGGAAAACGCGGCGACTACCAGGAAAAAAGCCTCGGTTGTTTGTACGCGTACATACAACCCGTGCCTACCTGCCCTCTCCTATGTATCGCCGCACGTACGCACCGACACGTGCGCGCTACTCGCGCACCAGCGCGCCAGTACCTATGTACATTTAACGCGTGTACATACGTATACGCGGATATGTATATAATATATATACGTTATATGTATATATAAATGGTCTAGAGTCGCGATCCCGCTCGCCTTCGTCACCGCGGAATTACGCAATAAGTAGAAGTCGTTTGGTTGGCTTCGACTGCTCGTTGGACGTTTCCACGAGGCTGGACAGCCTCGCGAAGATAGAAACGGCTGGGTGCTGCGCACAACGCCGATATCGCGAACCGTTTCGCGATTAATACACGAGCAAGAGCCTCGCGGATTCGTTTGCTCCGGTATCGGCCACGTTCGCCACGGTTAAACGGGGTACGGCATTGTTCGGTGATAACGGCCAACATCGAGTCCAACGATCTTTATTTCGCCGATTTTCTTCCATCGTTACGACTACTACTACTACTACTACTACTACTACTACTACTACGCGGTATACGCGGGCATACGTAAGTACGCAGGTACACGGTGATCTCTTTCTCTCGCTCTCGTGCGAGAGAATCGTTCGATGCCACACGGTCCAAAGTCAGACGACCAAGAGGACGCGCGATCGTAGGTGCGTCCAACGTCCACGCGGAACGATCGGCAACGTTCGAGAGTACCGAGAGGCGGATATAATTAATGTCGGTAGATGGACGAGTGGAGATAACGAGCCGACGAGGAAGATAGAAATCGAGCGAGCGAGCACCGTTCGCTACGAGATATCGCCTAAAATTGGCTATTCGCTATACGGTACAGGCCCGACACGAGCACGATCCTCCTAGGCGACCTTTCGTTAACAGCCATTATCGCTGGGATTTCGAGGCAAGAAGCCGTTCTTCCCAAAGCGAGCGTCATAAATCGAACTTTCCCCCGGAGCTCGCGCGTAGTCGACCTCGTTCGGAACCTCGTTCGGAACCTCGTACGAGAGACGTTCCAAGCTCGGACGCGACGCGACGCGCCTCGTCTCTTCTGCGGGACGAGAGCAGAGGCGTTGAGGCGCGCACACGTATCCCGAGGCACTTAGGCTATCGATGTCTTTTGTTTTTAGCACGCCGGGTGACATTTCGAGCGACTAGGCCAACCTTGATGGCAACCGTTGAAATTCCGTTTCTACCGTTCTTTCGGTTTCACGCTCTTTCTCTCGCAGAAGGTGGCCCGCGGGACAGCCGCAAATCGTGAATATAAATTCTCCGAGCGTCTTCCAACGGCTAGCGCGCCGAAATAACGAATCGTGACTGAAATTATGGTCCGACCAAAATCGTCCACGGACTATCCTCGATCGATACGTCAATGTCGGATTTTTTCTCTCGAAAAAAGAGAAACGCTGGAGCGTCCGTGGCTGGTGAAGAGCGAACCACGCCACGACCGAGCAGAGATAGTCGCGGAAATTGCGCCACTCGAAAACAACCGCTGCCGCGCCATCTCGGTCAACCGAGCATTTTTTATCCAACGCCGGATTTGCATAACCACGTTGAGAGAAATAAGGGGGGGAAAAAAGGGAAGGAAGGAAGACCTTTCGTTTTCGATTTTCCATCGCGAATCCAACGTTTCCCCGAGGAAGTCGCCATCGATTCTTTTCCTTATCGGACGCGATGCACCGTGCCACGGCTGAACTTGAGGCAAGGTCGCGCGAATCGCGGCTAACGAGACGCGACGCTCACGCGCCGCGATTTCGCAACGCGTAACCTCTAAGTTGGAATGCGTTTAACGCTCGACGCCTACGGGACGCCTGTACAACCGCCGCGCGAAGAGCCTTGAGGAACACGGAGCGTTGCAACACGATCCTTCGAATCTCGGCTGACTGCCAACTTTTAACACGCTAGCCCCTTCGTCTCTTTTCTCCGTAAACCCCACTCGCTCCGATCGTTTGTTCGAATCGGTTTGGAATCGCAGCTCGGATGTGATCGGCTGCTATCTCGACGGGATCGCGCAACCAGCAGCGCCGCCAACTTTACGCGATGCAGCCGCGCGATTACCAGTCGATTAGAAGTTACGGCACACCTCGAGATCACCGATCGTTATCTTAATCCCGTTAATTGCGAATCCGAGCCTAGAGTCCGGCAGGCCTCTAACTCGCTGGCAACGCGATTGCCGGGATCGAAAGAGGGGTGCGCGCGCGCGCGCGCGCGTCGAAAACGACCGAGCAAGGGAAGAAGGTTGGCCGATTTTCGCGACAAAGGGACGACGACGACGACGACGACGACGACGGGCGTGTGCGTCCACCCCCGAGAGTGTGGATCGTGGCGAAACGGATCGGAAAGAATCATGGTAGCCGATAGTCGGCGGGAGAATCCCGATAAAGGGTGGTTGGCGGATATAATAGATGACGGCGGGTCCTCGCAGTCGAAACGTCGATGGGTCCCGGTACGGGGGCCCTTATCCGAAGGTATCGGGCCCTAGTTAAGCGGCCGGTGGAGCACTAGATCAACGACAACTTTCGGCTTTTTGGCTTTCATGTGTCCGATTGGGGGCCCCCATCGGGGGCTTATAAGAGGCCGCGGTTACGAGCCGACGAAGCCTCTACTCCTCCTCCACCACCTCCTCCTCCTCGCCCTTCTTCCTAACAAATAGAAGACGCATGCACGATCGCTTCCCTCGTTTCACCTCTCTCCACTCCTTTTCCTCTTTCTCTCCTGCCCCGACCGAGCTGCGGAGACCGTTCCCGAAATTCGTTTCTCTCCTTGTTCCGCGAGAGAGCCGAGGGAAGCGGGATCGAAGAGGAGAAAATCGAGCAAAGGCCGCCGCTGGTCCCGATCGGACCCTCTCCCGTATCCGCAGAGGGACCCAGAGGAAGCGACACACCGGCCGGACCAGCCCTGCTTCCTCCCCCTATACGGGCCACCGTCACCAGAGATAAAACGGCGCGGAAGGAATTTGGCGGAGGGCTGTAAATATTATAAAGTGACGCTACGCAGAATGCGGGAGCTCAAAGATGCGGCCTCGGGTGGAGGACAATGCTAGCGAGCGACGAGGCCCCGTGGGGGCCGAGAAGGGGCCCAGAAGGGGGCCAAAGGGGGCCACCCCTCCAACGTGAATTACGTCCAGGAGAAATAACTCGCGCCACCGTTCGCAATGGGGAGTCCTTGGGACACCCTCGATCCTTTCGTCTCTTCTCTTCGCGCTCCACTCTTCGCGTCTCGTCCTCGGCGCACGCGCTCTCCAGCGTGCTTCGGCGCGCGAGATTTCTCCGCGATCCGTCGACGTCTCTACCCTCTTCTTTTTCTTCCCTCGTCCTCTTTCTTCTCTAGCCGCGTGCGCCGAGAAGCTCGTACCGTGAAAACGAGACCCCGTATCTCTTCGCGTAATCTCGAAGCGACTCGTCGCGTTTCGTTCCTCCGCGTCGTTTCCCGGTGGGGCGGCAAAGGGGCGCAGAGAGGGTAGGGGATTTCGTAATCGGCGCAACGCCACGAAACGCGACGATACAGGCCCCGGGGAGGAGGATCGAAGAGGAACGCGTCGCGTCGGTTCGAAGGTGCAAGTCGGTCGCCGGTTATACAAGGTTAACGTCTCCGATACTAGGAAACACGACGTTCTCTCGGTCCGTTCGGCGAGACTCCGAGAGAAGCGTGGACCGAGGCTGATGCACGCGTGCTGCCTCGTGGATATGGCAGACCGACCATAACTTATTCACGCGTATGGCTATGGTACCTGACACGTAACAGTGTTCCGAGGTCGAGGCCCTCTCTCTCTCCCTTGCTCTCTCCTCGCTCCGCCTCGTGGCGACGTAAGCGTAGAAACGCACCGTACGGATCCCTCGGAACCACCGACTTACGAGTTACGTATGCACGCGACGCCGACGACACCGACGATCGCCGCTATTATCCGTGTCCCTCTGATCGCGCGGCGAGTGAAAGGCGCGGTAGTTCCGCTCCTCCGCGCGAAATCGTAATCCTCCGATTATGCCTATACGCCGTTAGAATAATAACCCTAATAAATTGCCGTTACTCACCGCCAACGCGATAACGCGGCTTAACCTTTGGCTACTCGGCCGCGCCGATCCTCCGCGACCTCGCGGCGAAGCGCGTGCCAGTCGAAGAAAAGTATCCGTCGTCGCGCGCGTCGTTGGCTGCGGCGTTCGACGATTCGTCGAGATTCCTCGAGCGAGAAAACGTAGCGAGAGGGCCGTGGGGACGGGGCGCGAAATCGAGTAGGTGCAGCACTGTCGAAGAAGACGCGTCCGAAGGGAGATCGGTCAAGGGTAAAAGCGAGGGTCTGCTGGCCCCTGGGCCCCCGCGGGGCACGTTTAGCTCGTAGCACGCTCAAACGGGCCCGAAGGAGTAGGTGCAGACCTCTGAAGGTGCACCGCACGAAAGGGTGGGATGTGCCGTGTGCAGACGAAAAAAAGGAAATTAAACGAGTCGGCTTTTAACATTGCCGAGAATAGCTGAACACGGCGCGACGACGCGACGGGATAAGGCGAAACGCTCGCCACCAACTTTACTCGAAATTACAGGATTTCGTCCGCTCTCTCTCTCTCTCTCTCTTTCTCTCTCTCTCTCTCTTCCTCTCTTTCTCTGCCTCGTGCAACCCGTCCGAGACCTATCCAAGGTGACCGCGCGAAGATACCGGTGACCCCTGGAAATCGTTTCGGCGCCCTCGGACGCTTGGCTTCGTTAACGATGTCCCGCGTTGCATACGCAGGTGCGTGTTCTCGCGCGCATACGCTCGCCACGAAGACGATTGGACGCACGGTAGGCGAGTCCGTGGCCGACGAGATATGCCTGTCGCGCAAACCGCAAAACCGCAACCACCGTAAACGCAAGCACGCGCCGGCCAGAACCACGTGGAAATCCCGGCTCGTTCGTGCCCCTCTTAAGCGGACGTCGATTACCGATTCACGACACCGCCTTCGAGATAACTCTCGGACCCTTCGAGTACCACGGTCTGCTCGAATCTCTAAGACCGCGAGCGAAAAGAAACGAGGGGGGGTTCGTCGCGGGTACGATTTAACGATCGAAACGGCGGAATTCGAGACGATTAGAACGTCGATTTCCCGCGCGCGAAAACGATACACGACGGTGGAGACTGGAACGTAAAATCGAAGATTCGAAATCGAACTAGTCTTCCAGGACGATCTTCGGGGGATTCTTTTATTGGGTTTTTTCTCCTTTTTTCTCGGTCGGAGAGAAGGAAAGAGTGAGAGAGAGAGGAGGGCAGCGAAAAGGGAAAGGAGAGGCGAGAAGGGAAGAGAAGAGTTAGGCGGGCGTGGAAGGGTGGAGAGGGTAGGAGGGCAGGGGGCGGGAGAGGGAAGACAGGTGATGCTGGGCCCGAGGCTGGGCACGGGGAGAGAACGCAGACGCACGTTTTACGCATCCTACTCAGGCACGCACACACCGGCGAGCGACGCACGAGGCGCACACGATTCGAACACACAACCGCAGAAGGCATTTTAACACACAGCATTCCTGTTGTCGGGCCACGGGATGGTTCAGCTGGCAACGTGGCTGGTGTTAAGTCTGCTTCACGAAAGCCGGTGCGCGCCGCGTGGCGACCGAGCGTTATCGTTACGGGGAATTCGATCCAGCCCCGATATTCGCGTCGCGCGGTTTTCCGCACGCGGTTCACCGAATACGAGAACGGCGCCGCGTCCTCCCTCTCGCGTCTCTCGCGTCGCGATCGCACGCCAGCCAACGTCCACGGGATTATCTCGCAGGACGAACGCGTGGAATCGAGACACGAGGAGAGAGAGAGAGAGAGAGAGAGAGAGTGAGAGAGGGGGAGCGAGATTCGTCGCCGAGACGGAGGACGGGTCGTGCCTTTAGTTTCGAATTCGAGGCAGCGCACGGCGTTTAAACGCTTCGTGTAGGAACACCGCGGAACGTCGTCGGCGGTAGTGGTGTGGCATCGGCAAACACAATACCCGTGCATTTACATGTGCATACAAACAACGCGGCGGGAATTATACTTACGGGAATGCAGGTTGTACGACACGGAGAGGGGTGGAAAGGAGATGGAAAAGGTGGAGGCGAAGGCGGAGGAGGAGCGAGGACTCGGTATGGGAGGGCCCCGTTGCCGCAGCCTGACAAATACACAATAATATACATGCTCGACCCGTATCTCGCGTCGTACCTTTCGCTTCCAATGGACAATTTCGCATCGACGAAAGTGGATGCCGTATAACTACTCCCGATTACGTGACAAGTAGTCTCGGGGGGCTTGGGAACGGAACACGGGCAGCCGGTTACATTTAAAGGTCAGAAATCTAGCGGTAAATCATCCGCGGGGAAGAAGGAAACTTTTGACACTTGGAAATACACCGATGACGCGTTGCTTCTCCACGAGCGATAAAACCCTCCAACGCCGCGCGTCACCGTGATGCTTGCGTCGCGAATAAATTAACACCTCGTTTACCCAATTTTTTGCCCCCTAATTCGGCGGCAGGCATCTCCGACGACGCGTCGATCGTCCCACCGATCGCGTCGGGAAACGCGACAGGTGAACCGATCGCGGCGGTAGGCGGAACGAACCAACCCCTCGGAACGAAGGCCGATTTATCGTCGCGTCATCCCGTTCCCGTAGATCGATATCGATCCACCGATCTGTCGTCGTCGGAATAACCAACGGGCGGGACGCGTCTCGTTAAACGGCCGAGAAGAGATTTCTCGCCTCTATTCGGCTCCTTTGCGCGTCGCGATTCCTCTCCTTCGCCGCGCTGTCCCCACGCACGCGCTCGCGCGAGCACTCGAGATCAATTACTCTATCGCTATTGAATAATAATACAATACGAAACCGCTCGACGGATCGGCGTGTGCATGCGTGCGTGCGTGCGTGCGTGCGTGCGTGCGTGCATACGTTTCGCGTCCACGCAACCTTCCCTTCTCCGCCGATTTTCTCCCTCCTCCGCCAATCTCTCTCTCTCCTCCTCTCCTTTTTCCCTCGCGCAAACATCTCTCGCGGCGTTCCTTCTATCCAACGGTGCACACGGGCCCCTCTTTCTCCTTCTTTTGGTCCGGCAACCACTCTGCCTGGTCGCGTTACAGCGTATAAAGTTGCCATCGCGCGCGTTCGTCCGTGTTCATTCATAGGGGTCCGGTGAATGGCGCGTCGGTAAGCGTATAGTAAACGCACAGTGGTATACGCGGCCGCGTTCGCTCCTCCGCGATCTCGCGGCTTTCCTTCATCCCGCCGTCTCTCGTACCCCCGCGGCCGAGCTTCCTCCGGCGCGAGGACGAAGAAACGCGAGGGACCCATCGTGGTCGCCGTTTTTCTTCTTCCTCGCCGTCCCGACGCCCCACGTCTCGAGGGGAACGAGCGCTCGAAGAATCCGCGGGTTGCTCGACGTGCACGCGCCTTTTCGCTGACGTCATGGGCAACAAGGTCGTTTCGCGTGCAAAAACCGAGCCGTGCCCGCGATCGGTCAGCCTCGAGCACCGCCGTCGGTGTTCCTTCGCTGTCATTCGTATCGCGGACATGTAAATTTCGTACGCGACGAAAAAATATAAAACCTACGCGTCGCGTAACGCGCCACTGGAATACGGATCGCGTCTCGACATCCTTGCGTCCGACGATCGATGGATGCGCGTGATCCGATGCACGCCGTTCGATCATCCACTCCGTCCTCTTGGTCGATCGGATCGCGCCGAACCGAATGCTCCTCGACGAGAGCTTTCTTCCGTCAACCGTGGCAAACTTCCGTGAGAAACGTAGGCGTGCGACGCTTTCGAGACAAGGGATCCGACTTTTGACAAGGTCACGGACGAGTTTTCGTGCTTCCCCTATCTTGGCCGACCGGTTCTCGTTGGACGTCGTCGTCGTCGTCGTCGTCGGTTTCCTTACCCTAGAGCCGACGATGGTGGCGTCGCGATGGAAAGTCGGTCCTTCCTCGCGGCGAGCCACGCGGCGCGTGCCCGATCACGCGACGATACGGTCGAAATCGCGCCGCAAAAGTGGAATTCTGGAAAAGACCGGAGGCGTCGGTGGGGGAAACGAGGATGCGTTCACCGAAGATAATCGTGGCCTATTAGAGTTCCTCGCTCGTTCCAGGTAACGCTTGGTCGATTCCTCGTAGACGCGTAACCCGAAGGGCCGCCGACGTCTACGCCGGGGCACGGCGATGGAAACGAAGACGAGCGTGCGCTGCACGAATCGCGACGCGATTACGGCTATCGCGAACGATCATCGCCGATGATCGTCGTGGCCCGCTTTCCGTCGAATTCCGGCACGAACCGCCGCTATACGGCGTATACGCGGAACGCGACACCTTCTTTAACCCCTTCCACCAGCTGGCGTTCGATCGCCGGGGAAAGAAGGCGCGGGATAAGAATCACGGTCGGTAAGGCACCGCAGAGACGGTTAGTCGGAAAGGGGGCCCCGTCTCGCGACCCTTTGGGTCCGTTTTCGCGACGAGATCCCTTACCGACAGAGGCAGATGCGAGGCAAAGACGCAAGGGATACACGGGGATGTTTTCTCCGAGCCCTTCTCTAGCCGACCGCGACGAGGTTACCGATCTCGAGGGTCCGTGGGGAAAATATTCGCGTGCCTGCAGATGTCGCTGCGACGTCTCGGCATCGAATGATGGAACGAGCAGCGAGATCGGATAATGGAAATCGGTCGAAATAGCGCGACTCGCGATACCGGCGCGCGTCTAATAGTGGGTCAAGGCCTTCGGAGAGGTCGAGGCGGTAGAGAAACTGGCAGTTTGGGCCTGTCGAGCGATTCGTGGTTCGGCTCGGGCCGCGAGGGGGCCAACGGTGGCGTCCGCGAGGGAGGGAAGCCCTCCGCCGGTTCGCCGTCTCTCTGATGCAACCGGGGCTGACCCAGTCTCGTTTTCAGGCCTCGGCGTAGCGCACGCCCGCGCTGACCTCGCCCTTGCCAACCAGAAACACCATAATAAAACTCCTCGTAAGACAGTGGGACCTCGCCTCCTCAGATTACCCGGATAACTTTAGCGTGGTCGTGGCTAACCGCCCGTCATTCATCAACCCCCACGAACTCTCCCTCCCTCTCTCTCTCTCTCTCTCGTTTCTACTGCCTACAACCGCGCTTCGTGCCTCTTTCTCCGGCGAGCGCCACTCTCCGTTGCTTTCCCCGCTCGGAATCGCGGTATCTCTTTCGGGTTCGTGACTACCTTCCAGCCGGCTACGTACACGCACGTACGTCGCGCAGATAACGGACCCGACCGAGATAATTCTTCTTCCACCGCGGCATGAATGAACCCGTCCGCCCCTTTGCTTCCCCCTCGCCTACCGTAACACGAGATCCGTACGAGGATCGATAAGGAGCCAACACCGAAGGACGATCTTTCGGATAATCGAGTTTAGAGGCGACGAAACCGCACCGCGACCGCGTCGTATTCCACTTTGCCCTTTGCGCGCGTCCGCCCTGCGATCCAACGGCTACCAGCTGCGGCAACGACGACGGCGACGGCGGCGACGGGTTTCACGAGCGAGTCGTAAACGGAGACCGGGCCTTATTCGCGTTTTACGAAGGTGTCGAGCGCCGGATTTGGTTCGCTCCGTTGTTACCCGTGCGATGTTCGCGCGACGAGCGTCGTAAAGTCTATTCCGTGACGGTGACTTCCGGACTGCCGCGTCTCTCGGAAGGGCGCGAGAGGAGAGCGAAAAGGGACGATGGGAGAGAAAGACAGAAAGACCGCGAGAGAAAGGCGGGCCAACTTGGGCACCGACCGACCAATTACCTTCAATATTGTGACGCGGATTAGCGTCACGCCGCTACGGGATTTGCATGTTATTTGCATAATTTCGGTTGCATCTCGCCTCTCTCGTAATCTCTCGAGCACCGATGACGTCACCGATCTCGCGGCGAAATCGCGTGGCGAGAACTGCGTCGCGGCGGTTAAGACACCGCGGGAAGAGGAGCGAAGAGTGGAGCGAAGAGTGGAGCGAAGCGAAGAGAGTCGAGTCACCTTGCGGTGGGACGCGGCGAAGGGCTCGAAAGCGCGGTCCTTATAGGAGTCGTGCGGCCCACGCGCACCTTCTCGCCGGTTTTCTCGATGGCCCGGCGAGTGCCGTCGCTGTCGGCTCGGCTCGCACAACTGGTTTTTTAAACGCAGCCAACAACGATGCCTATACGCCGCTCCTCTCTTCTCTCGCCCCGTCTCTCTTTCGCCCTCGGTGTCTCCTCTCCTTTCTTTTTTACTGTTCTTTATAATCGCCAGTCGCCAGTACTCCGGGGACCGGGGATCGGGTCCCGAAAGGCTGGCCTCTCTCGCCTCTAGCCGCGAGCATTCCCCGGCGCTATTTCGGCTCCGTCGCCCTACACACCTCGCCGCCAAAATCCTGCTAAACTCGATTCTCGGCCTTCTTTCGACCAACTTTTCCTCCCATCCTCTCACCTCTCTGCGCCTAGTCGCTCCGTTCTTTCGCCTCCCTTCGCTGCCGCGCTATCGCGCTACCACCCCTCGTCGCTCAGCCGTCGTTCCGAAGGGGGTAGCGAAGGTGCGCAGCGCTTTACGCGCGCGCGCGTCAACGAGTCAACCGAGCCGAAATTCTCGGTATTCGAAGCGACGACTCTCTTCCTCCTCGATGTAACCCGGTCGCACACCGAAGCGAAATAGTCGAGAGAGCTCGCGCGCGCGTGCACGCGGACGCGCCGGAGAGGAGCAAACGAACGAGGAATACTTGGAAGCTGGAACGAATCTCGGAGGTAATGGCGAGCGTCGACTCGACTTGGTCCTCCTCTTCGCCCGCCATTCCTCCTTTTCTCTTTCTCTCCTTATCGCCCTTTCTCTCTCTCTCTCTCTCTCTCTCTGGCAACCTCTCTTTTTCTCCTTTTGGCTTCGCTGCCTCTACAAATACGTCTCGGTTCGCCGTGGCGAGTGTTGGCGCTCACCTTTGCTCACGGATCGCGCGCGCTGTGTACAATGCGCGCGAGAGAACGGCTTAGAACTACGCAGGAACTCTGTCGGCTGGCCACGCTACGCAACGGCCTTCTTTGTTTTCCTTGACGTCACGAGCTAGTCGGGGCCGAGCTTTCCTCGCTCTTTCTCCGCGCTCGTCGTGTGCTTCCAACGTCGCGACGCTCGATCGGCAAATTTTCCGCGAGCTAGCCAGCGAGCGTGCGCGCCCGTGCACACACTCCTCACCGCCGTGCCGAACGTTTCCGTCCGATCCGGCCGCGATTACCACCGATAGCCGTTTTATCGGTCACCGCGATCGCGGCTGTCCGGCTAAAGAGACGTATTTTACGCGTTACGACGTTCATGCCTGTTAACGCCTTTACGAGCTCGTAAACCGATAATCGCCGCCGATCGTGTCCGCTCGGGCCCGATTAATCCGCGAATTCGGAATAATTCGTAATTCGCTCGCGAAATTTTCTCCGCGAGTTTCCCCTTTCGCGTAGAAAGAGAAAGGGAGAGAGAGAGGGAGAGGGGGAGAGAGAGAGAGAGGGCGTACGTATCGGAGGATGATGCGATTCCTCGACGATGCTTGCCAACAACCGCCGACCGTTATTATAAATCAATCGGACGACGGCTGTGTTTCCCAAGACAAAATGTTTTCGCGCTTAAGTAATATCCTGTTTTGCTTTTAAGCTCGATTTTATCGCGTCGCAATGGGATAATGTCGATACTTGCACAAACAGGTGACATTCCTGGCTCTGGTTTTTTCTACGTCGTTAGCTCGTATATCTAATGCCGCGCCAGTGCGTCCGGTTATAAGCACCGGTCACCGAGTGTCGCGAACACGGCTTCTTGAAATAAATCCTTCGGAAATCCTAGCTGGTATTTCAAAACACCGTGGACTCCGCCGTTCGCTCGCTCGTTCCACTTTGCTCGTTCCACCGACCAAGGAAAATCTCGTTCGACTCTCGATATGCCTACCGTATTTCGCCTGCCGAGTCCGGCGAAACGAGCGGAAGGAGGCACCGTAACGGAGGCGACGAGATCGGTCGGCTCCGTGCCGATGGCCTGGGCGACGAGGGTGCTCGGGTGGAAAAGACGAGGAGAGCCGCGAAAGGTAGGAGGGAAACTGCTAGACGGTAAACCATGGGGGAATTAGCGGTCTATTCGATTATTGTAATTTACTTCACCAACACAAACAGCGTAGCGAGCGCCGCGTCTGGATTCCGCGCGTGGAAAGCCGGTTGCACGCACACGCGTTCCACCTAGAAAATTCGTCAACGCGGTTCACGAGTCGTTCGTTCTTCCACGACTGTCGTTTGTTTCGCTTCTACACCTTCCCCGTTTGTTTACACGCGTCCGAACCAACCGACGACGAACTTGGATGAATAGCGTTCGTTTAACGCCACCGGAAGCGGAAAGCAAACGAGTTTAGGCCAATGAAAGACCCGATGGTGGTTCGACTCGCGGCGAGGGTGCGGACCGATCGACTCGACCACCACCACCACCACCATCATCAGCACGCGCTACGCGTTTCCATCGTCGTCGTCGTGGTTGTCGTCTGTTTCGAAAAAGTCGTCGATGACGAGGATGCGAGAGAGGAAAAAACCGTTGGCTCCTTTTCCAGAGGCAAAGGGGTGTTGCGACGGCTGCCTTGTTGGTTCGTTGACGCATTCATCGGATCGAAGAATGATCGATACGCGTACGTTGACGGGGCAGCGCGAACGGGTCGCGTTTTCGGTTGGACCCTCGTTTGAATAACAGTGGAAGGAAATTTCCCTAAACGGTCGCGCAGGGTCGGCCTGGCTCGAGTTGCGTGGCATAATAAAAGAAACGCGTTAACTCGGCCCGCAACCATCGCGGGATACACGCTTGCCGTGTGTACCTCTTTCCTCGAGTCGCGGTGCGTTGTTGCTGGTGGTCGAGAGAGGAGAGCACGGTGTGTTTGCGCCTCTCCATCCAATTCGAAGCTCGCACTCGCTCCTTCTTCTACCTGCTCTACCTGCTCGCTATTGACATCCACCGCACCCCGGCTCTCTCTATCTATCTCTCTCTCTCTCTCTTTCTCGGGGTGTGCGGACCAGCGATGGGTTCGAATCGTCGAATTTCCAGGCCACCCAACCACGTACGAACCAAGACGAAGACGAAGACGGGACACGTCGAGGGTCGTCGAATCGATTCCAGACCTTTCCTCGGCTCTCGCTGGGAAAGCGACCGCGTCGTCGCGCAAAGCCCTCTCTCGATTCTAATCGAGAGAAGAAACGGAACGATCGGATGTCCCGCTTTCGAGAAATCGAGCCTATCTTCCATTGACAGGCTCTCGTAATGGCACCGTCGCACCGGGGAGGAGAGAAGCGAGGACACCTTTGGAACAGGTCGCTCGCACCTGGAGGAAGTCGCGGCTTTTTTCCACCGAACGTACACGCGTCGGATCGAACGGCTTTTCACGAGGGACGGAAAAACGCGTTGACACCTTGCCTGGTTCTTTCTATCCTGCGTTCCCGACGCTGTAGAGACGGGGGGGTGGAAATTTCGCGTGTGGGTACGTAACCGAATTTCCCAGTCGACGTGCCAGCGCGGTTCCGCGGCGCGAGAAACTGCAAAGTCCACAGAAGCCACGCGAACGCCAGGCAGCTGGAAACCGCGACGAGTCTAATCGCAAACGCACACACGCACTCGCGCCCCTTCGCGAACAATTTATTAGATAGTCCCGGATAACTGGCAATGCTAATAAAGGCCGTACTCGGGCAAGCTGGAACGCGATAAGAGACGACCGTGTCCAGGCTTCGGCTCGGTTTCCGGGTCTACTCGAGTTTAGAGCGGACGTCGGATAGTCGCGGATGACTATCCTCCCACGCTACCGCCACCGCGACTGCCACGTTTTCGCCAAGAGTAAAACGGCGCTTGGAGCGTAACGCGAGGAGGAATACGCACGGTCGATAGTCGAAGATAAGAACGGCGATGGACGACGACGACGACGACCTGAACGTTGGTCGATAGTCGCGACGGTCTCGCGACGAGCGATATTTTTCCTCGACGTCCGACGTAATTAACCGGTGGCCGCGACTCGTTGGCCAACGTTGGCCGGTTAATAAGTTACCGTGGAAAGACAGGAAAGGCGTTCGCGTGAGAAAAGTGTATCGCGAGGTTTAGTGCATCGCGGTGGGTAAAAAGGACGGTGGATGGGGAAAAAAGAGGAGAAAAGAAGGTGCGCGCGTAGTTGGATTTACGCGTTTACCGAGCGTGGTACACGCGGGACGTTACATTCCGTTGGATGCCGTGCTCGTGGTCGTCGGCTGAAAACGATTGAGTAACACCTCCTCGGCGACTCGTAAATCGCGGTGTATCGTTGGAGCGCGGATCTCGTTACGATACACCGGCTGCCGGCGACAGCCACGGAAATGGCCGACCAAGTGGAACGCGTTCCACTTAGCGTGCACGCGCCACCGTCCGCGCTCGTCCGAAAATCTTTTCCTTCTACGATCACGGCCCGGTTTCGCGCGTAAATCAAACGAATCGCCCTTTTTACTCGCCGGCCCGTTGTCGTTGTCGTCCGCGTCGTTTGACGATAAGCTGACAGGCTTTTTCCATCGCGCGCGATAAATATCGACCGACCGGCGATGCCGGCGTTTCCAACGGTGATGCAACTCTTTAATGGAACGAAAAAGGAATCTCTTTCTCTCCCTCCCCCCCC
>NW_016908489.1:80348-83241 GCF_001483705.2 Eufriesea mexicana | reverse complement strand
CCCCCCCCCCCCCCCCCCCTCTCTCTCTCTCTCTCTCCCTCGTGGGGTCATCGTGCCAAGGACGGCGGAAAGGGCCCGGTATATAGGATAGACGGGAAAGGGAAGAAGAAGCAGAAGACGAAGACGAAGAGGAAGAAGAAGAAGAAGAGGAGGAGGAGGAAGAAGAAGAGAGTGGGTCATCGGTTTCCCACATTTCGAGAATGGATCCTCTCTTGCCTCGCGCACCTGTCCGCCTCTGTTGCGACGGTGGCGTCGCGCCGGTGGCCGGCAACGTTCGCTCTCTACCGAGAGAAAGATACGCGTATTCGAAATATGGGATGAATCGCGGCGCGGAACGGAGCGGTGGGCGAAGGGAAGAGGAGAAGAAGTTGCATCTCGGCTCGTGTCGTAGGGTGGACGTTTCGGTGGACGCGTGCGAAGGATCGCCTACAATTCCTGCATCGTCCATTCAGGCTGCATGCGCACGGGTAAGCGGTGGTAACAGGTTCACGTGGATTAGCATAATCGTCATAAAGCATGCAGCCTCGATGAATTATTTATCTGTCGGAAGAGTCGGTGTGTACGACGGAGATACGGAGAGAAAGAAAAAGTCGAAAAGGAGAAGGAACACGTACGAGTAGCGTTATAGAGGCGCATCGGTTTCTCTCCTTCTTCGTCTCGTTCCTCGGCTCGCTCTTCCACGCGGCTGGATGCTGCTGGCTGCTGGCTGGCTCGCAGCCTCGCGAAACGAGAAAGAACGAAACGGAAGGCGAGACGCGAGCCGGCATCGGAGCGAGAGAGGGAAAGGAAGAAAGTGGGGATCTTCCATTCTCTTCCTCGTTTCGTCGAGGCGCGAGCCGGCCTCGACATTTGCATATTACGCCTGGCTTTAGGTAGCCAGTCCCGGCGATGCGTTGCATTAATTCCCGATTCCGCGACAAGGGGGATGACCTTAACCCACCGTAGGACCAGACGCGTCTGATTACCGCGCGCCGCTGAAACATCGCCACGTGCTGTCTCTGCCACCGCCGCCGCCACCACCACCACCACCACCGCTGTCTTCTCCTCTCGTCTCCGCCATTCTTTGCGTTTCCGGTCAACGCTTTCCGATCTCTATCGTCTTTCTCCGTACCGACAACGACCTCGATAACGACCGCGACCGAGACCACGACCGCGACCATGAGGACGACGATTGAAAAAAGTCCGTTGAAAATAAAGGATCGACGGCGATCGCTCGTGCCAACGGTTTTTCGTGAGAGCGTTAAACTCTGGAACCGATGAAACTCGACAACCCTTGGCGAGAAGGCACGACCGCGGCCCACGTTCGGAAGATGCGATCCCGAGCTGACTGTCTCCCCGTATTCCTACAGCTACCGCTACCGATTATTCCCCCCTCCCGCGAGCATCCTCGCAAACCGATAGGCAAAACAGCGACGGTCGGAACAAGAGGAGCGGAAGCGAAGAGGAGACACCGTGAGAATCTTTCTCCGAGTCTCTTCGCTGGTGGCAGAGACCGCGTTGCTTTTATTATAAATCTCCGATGATCGGGTGGCGGAGGGAGGGAGGGAGGGAGGGAGGGAGGGATGGAGGGGGTTTACGAGGTAGCTCGACTGTTTGAATAGGAAGAGCCCAGGTAATATGCCCATTTGAATATACCTGGTTCAGCCTCTTCCTCTGCCCCTCTGTCACGGCTCCTCACGGTTAGCAGTGGCGCAGTGGCCCGGTCGTTGCATAATTTAAAATTCAAGGGTTGCTCTCTGTGCCGGGAAAGAGAAACAGCGAGGAAGAAGGCGACGCGGAGGGCCTTGGAAAAGGGGTGTAGTAGGGGCGGAGAGGGTACGGGCCAGCGCGCAACCCTTCTCCTGCGCCGATCTGGAACAATAAACACCCGTGGAAAGGGTGACCCCGTGGTATCGGACGGATATATCCTCGCTCAGGTACGCGCGATTTTGCATAGATCTCCATACGTTACGTATCCCTTTTCTTCTCTCCTCGACCGACGTTTAAAGGTCCAGGTATACATCCGAACGGTGTCATCCCTATGGGAAAGTGTATGCAAACCATTGTGACCCCCGCGTCCGTTCCTCGTTCCACCGACAAACGGGGGGTACGCGGAGATCACACCCCTGAGATAGATGCGCGTCTCTGTCTCCGCTGGCATCGCCGTCGAACCGTGAGCGAACCGAAACCCTTTCCTTCCTTCCTTCCTTCCTTCCTTCCTTCCTTACTTCCTTCCTTCCTTCCTTCCTTTCTTCCTCTCGACGGCACCCTACCGTTCCACACTCTCTCCTCGACACCCCTCCCGCTCGGGCAGACAATCGTGCATACGTAAATAACGTTCGTCCGTCTGGAACGCGGCGTTTTCGGGTGTCGATGCTGCCGGTTGCTCGAATCGGAACCGATCGGCGCGAAAACGTAACGCGCGGGATATAATAGAGGGGTGTGGGGGGGGAGAGAGCGGAAGCCATTGTTAATCGAGGAAATAACCGCCGAGAAACGACGTCGATAAACTCTCCATCGTGCACGGGAGATGACGTAGGAACCGTTTTGCTATGGAATCGCGGGATAGGAGGGGTGGAAAGGGAGGAGAAGGAAATAACGAGGAAGAAAGGTCGCGAAGGATGAAAGATTTGGCGCGATACGCGGCGCGCGGTCCATCGGGCACCGGCGCGCGTCCGCGGCGTCCGGATCGGCACGAGCCGAGCAGGTGCAGTGGAGCCGCACGGCCGACGTCCTTTGCACCTGATGAAATTAAAATAAACGCAGTCATCTCATTTTCATCCTCATTAGTATACGACGAACAAGTGGGTTAACGGCTTCCTACGAGCAGGAGAGACTCGGGGCCCAGACCTTCTCCCCGCTCCCCGCGCCTTTCTCTCTCGCTCTCTCCGCCCCGTCTCTCCATCGTCCTCTC
>NW_016908489.1:71087-80278 GCF_001483705.2 Eufriesea mexicana | reverse complement strand
CCCGGCAAAGTCCACGCTCTCTTTCCCCCCCGTCTCATTCACGTAAGGGGTAAGGGAATCCCGCATAACATTAAAACCTTTAAGGCCGTCGTCGAGCTGAGCCTCGATCCCGCGCCTTCTCTCTTTCCATCTTCCTATCGCGGTACCGCAGGAGCCCGTTCACCGTTCGCGAGCTTTCCTCCGTGGTACACGCGTGTACGCGACACGCGTCTCGGTTTCCTCGGCTAATCGCCGGGCCGAGGCTTTTGTTTCCAAGCCGGCAAAAAACATTGCGTGCTGCTCGAAATCCCTTCTCTCCATCGACTGGCTACGTCGAACCTCTCACGGTCGCGTGCCAACTAACCACCTATGAAACAGCCCGTGCCGAGAGCAAACCTATGCTAATGTATGCCGCGTATGCACCGTTCGTCCTTCCTTCGCTCCTCGCGTCCCTTTTTCTTCCCCGCCAACCCTGTGCCGCCCATGCACACGCGTGCAACGTGCGACGCGCCTTCTCTCGCCGATCTTTCCTACCTTTTTCACCTTTTCCACCTTTTCCACCTTTTCCACCTTTTTCCGCGAAAAATACGTCGACCGATCGCGAACGCTCTTCTTCGCCCTTTTCACCGGACGGAATACGCGCGCGCGTAATACACGCTTTCTAATTAGCCGGTTCGTAATATCGTTACGCAAGTTCGTTAGAATCGTGAGGCGACGAATCGCGTGGCGTAGGTTCGGCGTGCTCGAGGCCTCGACGCGTCGATCGCTCGACGTCGCGCGCCGATACGCGCGTATGTGGGTCAAACGCGCGTTGCCAAACACGCGCGCACCTTCTCGCCGGCGTATTCTGTTAAAACGATAGGAAAATGATAAAGCGGTGATTAATGGTGCCGCATGGAAGGTGAAGGATTAATGGCGACTATAGCCGGCGACTACCAGATCGCTGGACGTATAATGCTAATGCGAATTGACCGATGAATACGAAAGCCCGTTACACGCTGTTGCTCGTACGGAGCCTGGTAACTTCATTAACCGTGACAAAACGAGACGCGCGGTTTCATAGAAGAATGCGAGTTGACGTCTTACTGGGCTCGCGATCCGCGGGCGAAACCCAAGCCACGCCGCGCCACATCCACATCCAGCCGCGTAATGTATGCGCGTGTTTGTCATTACGCGCGCTTAATAAATTTCCTGCTACCCGTGCGATTTATACGTTCCCCGGTGAAAATTATTTCGCGCGCGTACGCCGTTCGGCTATACGTCATTCTCGCGATTCGACTCGCCGCCGATGCAACTCTTCCTCCTCCTCCATTACTTCCTCCTTTGCCACGCTTCGCGTCTCGCGAGATCTCCTCCGCGTGTCCTCTCGCTGTCCGTTGTCCATTGGACGTTTGACGTGGACGCGCAAACGAATTCGAACGGTGAACGCTCGGTTCGTCGAAAAATTCCTCCGGTCGAACGGATCGGCGAGCCGTTATGTACGCGAAAAGCAGAAAACTCGGCAACGTGTGCACGCGCGTAGGCCGCCCGCGGACCCGAGACGCACGTGTGCGGCGCGTCCAGGTAAGCTGACCGTGTGGGTGCGACGTCGACCGCGAAGTTGGCTCAGCTAGGTGGAATTCTCGGGGCGCGTGTGGCTCGCGGAAGGCTCGAAACGCCGAAACGCCGAAACTCGTTCGCGTCGTCTTCGTCTCCCGTAGACCTCCGACCGTTTCCAATCACCGACCTTTTCCTCTCCGTCGAGGCGCCTCGCCACGCTCCTTTCCGAATAACGGACTCTTCGTTCCGGCGCGCTTCCACCGATATATTCGGCGGAAATCTCGATGGAAACCTCGCGGTCTCGCGCGGGATTACGCAAGGACGTCCGTTATGAAAAGAAAAAGAGCGAGAGGGAGGAAGAGGAAGAATCGTTGTCGATGCATCTCGCTCTACTTACCTCGCGCGTGGTAAGCCGTGCCATTGCACGATCCGGCAGTGGTGAATTTTAACGAAATAGCTTTATTATTCCCCGACATCGGAACGAAAGTCCGGCTCGTTAAACGAAAACAATTACGATCCGGCCTATCCGCGATTCCGATTTTAACGAGCGATTCTTTGTACGCGGGAAATTGAATTTGTTTGCCGCCGGGGATGGCGGCGACGTCGCTGGAGGAAAAAATCGAGCCGGCAGGCAGCCAGCGGCGGGCCTTTGCCCGGTCTAATGAAATTATTGCAACGCTATACTCGTCGTTTCCCGCCTCTTCCCGCTTTCCCACCGGTCAGAGCTATAATCGTTCGCTGGATTGCCGCTAATCGGCGAAATTAATCGAAGCGCGTTTTCGCCAACGCTCCGCTTCGCCGCCATCTCCAAGCGTTTCGCGCTCCGAACGATCTCTCCGGATGTTGGAGCACGCCCTCGATGGGGCGTGAAACGCTCGGCGATAACCAGACACGGAAGAGGACATTCCGGTATGCGTTGGAAGCGTGCGAGCACGTGGATAGGTTACGCCATCGCGTTAAAAGTCAAAGTCGACGACGAGACGATCTTTGATCGATCCGCGTCGACGTTCGTCCCATTCTTCGCCGGGGAGATAACGGACGCTGCGTGTGCGTGTGTTGGTCGTTTGAATGGAAAAGACTCGGGGCAACGTTTCAAGTATATTTGAAAGAAACAATCTTACACAGACAGAGTTTACAATAGGTTGTATTGGATAAGACGCGTATACGACAAAACGTCGCGGAAGAAGCGGACGCGAGCTAGAGCGAAAATAGTCGAGGGACCTTTAAACCGGGTAAAAAGTCGCGCGAGCTCGCGTCGCGACGCGCAACCAATCGCCGCGAGACCTCGTCCGACGATTCGAGCGTCCTGGCCGGTTGCGCGCCGCGTTTGCGGAAAAAATTACATTAAATTAACACTCGACAAATTAAACAAATTTCTCCGCTACGCGTACGCTTCTCGCCGCGCGGACACGCGAACAAATATTACGTCGATAAACATCGCCGCTTCTGAAAGGATCCGCTGTGTCTCGTCGCGTCGCCTCGCATCCGTCCTCGTCCTCTCCGCTTCTTCTCGCGCTCCTTGCCACCGGATGTCGCCCTCTCTTTCTCTCCGCGTTCCCTATCTTCCGTCTCGCGCCGTTCTCGTCCCGTTCAGCAACCGCGGCGATTCGCCTTCCCGCCAACGTGCCTTCCGATGTCCTGCGAACAAAAAGTTAAACCGGGTTTAAACGTCGAAGCGAACGCGAGCGTATCCTTATCGCGTCGCTCCACGAGCAACCTTCCTCCGTTCGCCGCGAGATTTAACATTCCCGGCGACGTTACGCGCGTTTTAACAGCTTTCCAACAGACGTCGCGCGACTCGTTAACGACCTACGTACGCGCCGAGTTACGCCGAGTTACGCCGAGTTACGCCGCGAGTAATGGCGTATCGGTAACGCGAGATCGCGACCACGATCGAGATCTCCGCGAAACGCGTCCTTCCAAACCAACCACCGCTTTTTCCCCTCCGTCTCTTTTTCCTCTTGCTTTTTTCCTTCCCGCTTCTTCTCACGGACGATGGACGCGCTCGTCGCCGGTGGTCGACTGGGTAGCGCGCGAGAACGCTCGCGCGAGTTACGAGGTTGCGAGCGCTCCAACGTCGTCGCATAGGCGACGATCGACGTGCGTCGGCCTCTATAAATAGTCGGCCGCGGTGCTGCGAAAAATCACTGTTTTTACGATAATTACCGTCACTTAGTGGCCCTGCTCCTTTCATCGCGTCTCACGGCCCGTCCACGCGCACTCCCAGCTACCCGACACTCCGCGTCGCCTTCTCCAACGTCGCCCGAGATACGCCTCTATCCGTTGGCTACTCTATCCGCTCTCCGCGATTAACGCGCTCGACCTTTTGTTCCGCTTGCTCGAGACCGGCAGCAGCGACACACCGGTTTAATACGATCGAGTTATAAAAGTGGAAAACGCTACTACCAGGTGTGCGCGAGAAGACTACTCGTCTATTATCCCAACGCGCTTTCCTCTCGAGGTCTCGGCGAGTATGGCGGATAGCGAAACGCGGAACCGGGGCTGGAATCGGTGGAAGGAATCGTCGAGGTCCTGGTCCGCGGTTGCCCCCCACCCCCCGATAGTGGAACACCGACGTGTGTGGGCACGCGTGCTCGGATCGCAAAGGTCGAGCAATATAGCAGTATTCGGCCACCGCTTCTGCGGCTGTTGGTCCTCGTTGCTGCGAGGTCTCGCGGCCGGTTAGACCGGGGCCCTACTCCCCCTCGATTCTTCCTTCCCGTCTTCCATCTCGGTCCCTGACCCTCTCTCTATCTTTCCCCGTCTCGTTCTCTCCCTCTCTGCCCCGGCTCGTCTCTCTCCGTTTCTTTCTCCTTCCGTCGTGGTGGTTCAAATAAGTCAAGCCGCTTTTATTCTCCGTCTCTCGGATATTCTTTATAGCGGCGGTGGCGTCCCTAGGCCCTCGGCCCTCGGCCCTCCCTGTTCGATACGTGTGCCGTACGTTATGAAACGCAGGCAGCAGCGTACGGCGCAAAGTACAAGAAGCGAACGGGTGTACGAGAGGCCCTCGTGTTCGGTCCCTTACTTATTGGACAGTTTACACGCCGTGCGTTTTCATGGCCCACGGCGCACTCTGGGTTATACGGGCTCGCGTCTCTCTTCCCTCGCGAATATCCGTATATCAACGCGCGCGGCCGCGTGCGTGGTAACCGCTCGCCAGACATCTCGGACCTCGGCGTTCCATTCGACGTGGCCGAATTTTCCAACCAGAAAGGAACCAGAAAGGAACCAGAAAGGAACCAGAAAGGAACCAGAGGCTTTTCCCCGCGGTCCATCGAATGTCGACTACGATCGAGGTCGGCGAGGACGAGAACGAGAACGAGGGGGGTCTCTCCTCTCTCGGGTAAAGGGAACCGGCGCGTAAGTCTCGTGAAATAGCGGTTAATAATATGCACGGAAAGTTTATGTCGCCGGTAGATTCATACGTCACGGCTTTATTGTGAAGCCTCGCCGAGGTCCGGGGGATCCTTGCGAGACACGGCGTTTGCATAAAAATACGCCGGGTGATCGAGTACTTTAGAAAATTTAAGGGCTATAGATTACGAACCGCGGGGGGAAACAATGCTTTGTCACGCGGAGGTCGGGTCGACTTCCTTCGACGTGGCCGAGCGGGACCGTTGCGAGGAATTTTCGGCATGATTTCCGGCCCGACGCCATCTCACCGTCCATTTCCGGCCAGACGAATCGGGGATCGTGATTTATCGAACCGAGAGAGAGAGAGAGAGAGAGAGAGAGCGGCTTCGGAACGGCCGCGATATTCTCGTCTCGACTATCGACCGCCTCCATCTCGATACTTCCAATTATGTCCTCGGTGGAAGAGATGTCCTCGATACCTCGTCCGGGCAGCGGAGGAAAGCGAGGATAAACCACGGCTCGAGAGACGAAAGAGGGCGATCGAGAGGGCAGAACGGCGGAGAGAAAGCGAGAGTGGAAGTGGACGGGAGAGGAGAAAAGAAAGAAGGAAAGAGGAGGAGATAGAGGTGGTTCCACCCCGCGGTGAGATCCGGTCGAGTAGATGATTATCGGGCATATAGGAAATTGAAAGGGTGTCTAAGGAGGTGTCTAGCGAGCAGTCCGCGGGGGCGGTTTTCTCGGCAGGGTGGCACTCGACTTATGGGGTCTTAAGGGTATTCGGACACCCACACGGAAAGATGCTGCTCGCCGATAGCCGCTGCCTACCTCGGATAATAGGTTCCACGGGTTTTCGAAGAGCCCGCAGAAGCCACCTTCGTCTCTCGGACCCGTCCTCTCTCGCTCGGTTCTTCGCCGCGACCGCGAACCGAGCCGAGCCGGGCCGGGCCAAGCAAAGTCGCGCAGATCCCGACCCGATCCGATCCGGCCTATCCACGCTCGATCCGAACCCGCATCCTCCCTTTTCTCTTTTCGTCTCGCGCGGGCACCGTCAGGTGCACACCTCTTCGCGTTCTCCGATCGCTATCTGCCAAATCACTATCAATCACTCGCCGATCCAGACACCGGCCGCCGCTCAATGAACCAACCTTCGAACCGATCCCCGCTAAGCCTCCTTTCCTCTCGCGATAAATAAATCGGACTAGCGACTTTAACGAGCCGTCCCTGCCTCCTCCTCACCCTCCCTTCTCCTATCCTCTTTCGCTCCTACCGTGTCGTCTGCTCCTCCTCCTCCTCCTCCGCCTTTCTCCTTTCTTCCGGGCGACGAGCCCGATTCCGAGGAGAATGCGAGTGGAGGATCAAAGGCGCGAATAAAAAGGACGACGACTCGTGCCCGATAACCGTCGAAATTCTGTTTGCTCGCTCGCCTCGCGTTGCCTCCCTCGTTTGTTGGCTCCGGCACACACGGCTCGGGGACTGGTCCGGTCGCTTCGCGAACTCTCGTTAAGCTTCACCGTGAAATTTGGCAAGCTCCGCGCCGCTCGTAGGATCATCGATCATTCCGTTGATGGGCCTTGAAACAACGCGCGACCGGATCGCTGGCACGGAAGCCTCCGGCTAAGCAGCCCGAGCTCGTCAAATCGCAATTAGACGGACGATTTAAAAGATATTTTTCATCCTGCTCTCGGGACTATACGCGCGACGATTCGCCCTCGTCCTCGTCCTCCTGGTCGTGGTCGAGTCGAAGCGAAGCTGGCCGCCTTCGCGTTATCGTTTCGACGCGAGAGATCGTTGGAGCGGACAGCCACCGGTGGTCAACGGGCCGAGACCGGACCTTTATTATCGTCGCGCCGATACTATCGGCACGCGATTTATAAACGATCCGAGTATAAGCGCTACGCGCGACAGAAGCTAAGCTTCGTCGATACTACGCTTACCGTTAGCGCGGCACCGCGATACGCTGGACAAACGCGCGTGCCTTGCCCTCTCTCGATTAAATCGTTCGATCGTTTGACATCCCGCTGAAAAAGTGTTCTATTCTCGGACATTGCATCGACCTATGGCTAACGCGCGATTCCAGCTAAACGAGCCGTCAACTTTCCTTCCAATCCTTGTCGTTCCTTTTAACTGGGCGTGTTGCGCGAGAAAAGCCGTATCGCTCGACGACAGGGTGGACGCTTTACGAGCAGCGCGCTGGCAAATTCCGACCTGCTCTCTTCGCCACTCTTCGCGCGCTCTTTCCTCCACGGGGGGATAAAATCGACGTCGTCGTCGTTGTCAGAGGTAGACGAAGGGTGCGCGTCACCGGTATAAATTACGAGCCTTCGGATTAGAGCGGCGTTGAGGGGCGCGAGAACCGACGACGGTAGCTTATTAGCCGATTTACTCCGCCTCGCGCTCCGTCCTCTTCGTCCCGATGGTCCGTCCGACGAACGCGGTGGCGGAAGCTACCTCGAGGAATCGCGGTGGACGATGGCGGAGCGAAGAAACGTTCGGTCTTTTCGATTTCCTTGCCAGCTGCGTGAAAGTGTCCGAGACGTAAAAAGGTGTCCGGTTTGGCAACGCCAATCGACCATTCACCGTTAACCCTCGAGACGAGATTGCGGGTTAGAGAGACATCCGAGATCACGCGCGTTCCATCAGAATGGAGAGAGAGAGAGAGAGAGAGAGAGAGAGAGAGACTGGAAGTTATTCCCTAAAACCGAGATCTCCTCGGTCTCGAACACGAGCGTTCGATGATATTTGTACGCTCGGCGATCGCCCCCCCTTTCTCCTACGTCTTCTCTCCTGATATGGACGTCCGTATCGGTTCGTTCGGTTACCAAACTGGACATAAATTAATCCCGTCAAACGTCCTCGTTCGTTAACCGGCCCGGGACTCTCGACAGTCCCCGTGCTTCTCTGCGCGCTGCGCGCCGCTAAGCAAGGTTAATCTTAACTTATAGGTATGGGGCTTGCGTAAGCCTGTCTCGTTCTGCCATCCGATCGCTTCTCCTCGAGCTTTCTCCGCTCCTCTGGCGACACGAAATTCGAGCGACGTCGACGAGCACGACTCTGTCCCACTGGCGATTCACCGGCTAGGAAATGGCGCGGCGAATGGACGCGAGTATGGGAATAGTCGGCGGGCAAAGAGCGCAAAGAGCGCAAAGAGCGCAAAGAGTGCGACCGAGAGGCAAACGTCCGGCGGGAAGGGTATACGAAAGCATCTGGGTCGAGGGAAGCGTTCTCGATGTTTAAACCCGGTCTGACTTTCCCGTCAAACGGAGCGACGTATCGACGCTAAGCCAAGGTTTAAGTCTCGACTTAAATCCGATGCGAAAGTGATGCAACCGGCCGCAGCTGCTCGATTACCGTTTTACCCAAAGTACGTCTAAGGATGCCGCGCGTTACCGGTTCCATGGGACAAGCCTTATCCGGCGATCAATCGCGATCGCCCTCGATCGATCCATCCATCGATCCGTCGTTCGGTCGCGTCGCCGAACGACTGTCCCCGCTAATGACTGCGCGGATCCTTTCGAAAAAACCTACCTCCCGGCTCGCGGGGATTCGCTAGCAACGAACGCCAGACAGTCGGAACGCGACGCGGTCGGACGCGTTTCGCCTTTTTCCGAGCCTGTCGGTCGCCGTGTCGCGTCGTTCCACGGCTGTCCAGCCGTTTCGCGAGCAAACTCCACGCGAAGGACGGATACCCCAAGGTCGGGGTCTCCGTGGGACCAACCGCGAAACCCGAAACGTTAACTGCACCCCGAACTATCGTTTCCTTTCCTCTCCTTTCCTTTCGAATCAACCACGCCGTCCATCGCGCATGGGGAGAGCTTTACATCCCCCGTGCGGTATACTCGGCTCCGAGTGATCGCGTCGGCTATAAAACGATACTGCTCCGCTTACCGCGAGAGAAAGCATATTGCCGTTATCGTCGAATTAAGCCTACCCGCGAAAGAGGGTGCCGCCTTTTCGAGGGACGCTCGCTACCCGTCCTTCTCCGAGCGTCGTCGCGATTCGCTCTCGGCCACCTATGGATATCTCGCGGATTACCGTGGAAAATTTCCGCTCTCGTCGTCACGCGGAGAAAAAGCACGCGGAGAAAAGGGGAAGGAAATATCGGGCGAATCGGTCGACGCCGGCACTTTCAGCCCTTCGTGATCGTCGTGCCGCTGGATTCGAGCTATTCCGCTAACTCCCCGAGGTTCCGCTACGGCGGGGTGTCTCGCGATTTATGCAAAATGGTACGCAGCTCCCGAGGGAGCTTGCCAGCAACGCCGTTCGACCCTCTTCCGTATAACGCGTGCGAGGTTCGTGCCGCGGCAGGCCCCTCGATCCCG
>NW_016908489.1:46826-71058 GCF_001483705.2 Eufriesea mexicana | reverse complement strand
CCCCCCCCCCCCCCCCCCCCCCCCGATTTCTTTTTCCAACGCGCCACTCGAGAACCTAGATCGGCCCCGGAAGGGGCCTTCTCCATATATCCTCCGACAATCTCGACCCAGCTGTTCCGAAACGTTGCTTTCGCGGCTAGAACCGTTCCTTCCTCCATCGTCCGCGAGATTGCCGGATATCTCGCATTCGCGGCGAGTGCCCCGATCGCGCGTTTTACGTCGAGAGACTCGAGGAATTCCAAGGGACGCGTAATTCGGAACTCCCGCGACGCGCGCCGCGATACGAGATTTCGTAGCGTTTGAAGGGTGTCGGAATAAATAGGCACTTACGAGCCGGATGATCGAGGGACCGTGGATCATTTAATTTAATTACTTGCCGGGGGTTAATAGCAGAGATAAAGGTGGCTGCGCTCGTGCTGGATATTATAGAGCGTGGCCGAACGACGCGCGTTCCACGCTCGTCCCCAAGTATAAATCGTCCCCGGACCGCGCCATTCGCGACAAATACGACGAGAAGGGGCGCCCCACCGAGTTTGATCGCTCGCACGAAAAATCCCCGTTCCGCGTGCTCTCTCGATTTCGAGCAAACCTTTAACAAAAGTTCGCGAGATTCGCGATAGCCATCGCGGACATTGTTGCCTCGGCCAAGTGCCTCTTCCTCCTCTTCTTCTTCTTCTTCTTCTTCTTCTCGTCGGAAAGCCGGTCGGAGGTTACCACTCGCGAGAGGTGGAGCAGGAGGAGGAGGAGAGCGAAACGAAGCGTGCAACACAGGGTGGATTTAATTTCATAAACCGCAACTGTTGCCACTATTCGGTTCGAAAGGGAGCACACAACCGACTAACCGTTACGAGCTCGACCCTCTGCGCTTAATCGACGACTCTTCTATCCCCTTCGTTCGCGGTACCGAGTTTCCCGATTTCTCCGCGATCGAACACGAGATAGCTCTTTTTTTTTTTTTTTAATTTTTGTCGCGTCGACGACGAAACGATCGCGACGCTGCGGCGGGCTGAGCTGGCGAAAACCAGGACCGAAAGAATTCGAAAGCAACCGTAGGTCTCGACACGTGCTGCGCGCGGCTTCCTCGTCGCTCCGCGCCGCTCCGCGTTCGGTCGCGAGTCGGTTCGTTCGGTAATTTCGATGGGCGGCCATATTAACGATATTCCGATGATACGTTGGGTCGTCGAGACGTCGGGGGAGACAGAGGGCGGTCCGGGGCACGGGGGCCAGCAGGGGGATGGTTCGAGCCGCGGATGTCTCCGGCATTGTATGCAGATGAAGAAGGCAGGGCGACAATGACTCGGGATGTCGGGGCCGAGGACCCGTTCGTTTTGAACCGAAAGAAACTCATCCGGCAGGAAAGGGGGCCCTCCTTTGGCTCGTGCTTGCCACCACCGTGCCCTCCGCGTCTCGGCTCCTCCGCGCCCGCCCTCCTACCTTCCAGACACGCTCTTACGTACTACGTATCCATACATTAACATGTCATCATCGCGTGGAAACCGACCCGATCGAGTCGGCCCTTCTCCTTTTCTACCTCCTCCTCCTCCTCCTCCTCCTCCTCTACCTCTTGCTAGTCGTCTTTGCGCGACGCGAGACGCCCCCTGCGAGCACGCGCGCGTTCTTCCAACTTCCGACAAACGTTCGCGTAGGAGTCGGTCCCGGTGCACGCGTCGCGAGATTTTTACGAGGAAATTTTTGGCAACGCGATCGCCGGTTGGAACGGAATCGAGGTCGAGCGAAAGGTTCGGAAAATGGTGGACGAGAGGAGAAGAAGTTCGGTATCGCGAGGGGAGAGTCGACGGGGCATGGGAAGCCGGTCGATATGACTGCGAGGGTTGTCTGGCAGATACACGTAGACGTACGCGAAGGTAGCGGGCCGACGGTGGCAGGCGAAAGGTAGAGACGGGACAGGGGCGTCGGTGTTGGTGTAGGAAGAGCTGGATTGGTAAACCGGTCACGTAGTGCTCGGCGATGAATGGACCCGGCGAGTCGAGGCCAGAGCCGGGAATTGGCTACTGGGCATACCTCGACCACCTACCCCACTGCGTCAGCTTTAGCCACCCCACGGCAACGTAAAATTACAAAGAGGTGCTCAAACCCGGGCTTTCTCGCGCGCAGCGATCGTGACGCGAAATTGCCTCGTCGAACGGCCCAACGAGCCCCGTCGCCTACCTAGATGCTCCTTTAACCGTCGTCTCGGAATCCACCGTGCTTGCACTTTCCACCCTCTCCGTTTCGCTCCCCCTCGCGTTCCAGAGAATTCTCGGTACTCGCGATAAAGATGCGACGACCGAGCCCCGAGAAAGGGTAACGGATGTCGCGTTACTCGCAATCAGGATTCCATTTGCGCAATTCTCCAGGGCCCGTCTGCTCGTCCTCGTCGGTCGGTCGGTCGGTCGGTCGGTCGGTCGGTCGTCGAAACGATCTTTGGACGCGTCTCGCGACCGCGACGCGTCCCACTCCCGTTGCTCGCAATTCGAAGCGAGCCTCCGATCTGCCATAAAGTCATTTCGTAACCCATCCCGAGGGTTAAGTACCCCCGAGTCGCAAAGCCGGAATTAAGCGCGAACGAACCCGACGAGCCTCCGTGTTCCGCGACACGCCCGTTGCAGTAACGCTCGCGGTACGATCCGCTTCGTGGAACCGCGCGGGTAGCGCCTTCGAGGTGATTCGATTTCGGCTCGGGTCGCCTTCGAGCGCGGCAAATTGAACGATAAATTTGCCGGCGGAAAGCTGCGCGAAACCGGGCGAAGAAGCGCGAAACGAGCGGCAGCGAGAAGGGTGACAGTTGTGCCGGGATTAAAAAATAAAAGCTCGTTATAAATCAAACGGCTTGTCAACGAGCGTGGCGGCGGCAGCAGCGGCGACGACGGCGGCAGCGGCTGGGCTCGAGAAGGTATCGCTGGCTCGAACGAAACGGGGCGGACGGGGCCAGGCGAAAACCCTTTCGTTAATTGCGCATCGCAGATGCCGACCGTTGCAGCCGCTCTTTACGAGCCATTCTTTCCCTCGGTACGCCGCGTCAACGACCGCGTGGAAGAAGGACGGGAAAGGATATCGAGTCGTTTCGTCCGCGGCACTGGAAACGGTTCCCCGTCGATCCAGCGAGTTTAGATCTCTCCTCGCGATCGTGTAACGCGACGCGCGCTTCCTACCAGGATGACTGGGCGAGAGTGCGCGCGCGACGAATACGCTCGGCTTACTCGCCGCGTCCCGGAATGGAGAACCAACAACAGACACTTTACATAAAATAATGTATTTATTGTAATACCCCACTTCGCTACAGCGATTAACATTGATTTAACACAACTTATACCGTAATTCTATGTAATTATGCATTTCCACACTGACACGATGCCTGGCTGCGACAGGACTCTGGAACGATCGCTTGCAGCAGGACGATACGAGACAAATCTGTAAGCTGCAACATCACAAGCAAAACCCTCTTAATTTCTAGCTGCGCAACAAGAATCGTGAACGAAGCTGGGAATTTCGTCGCTCGCTCGATTTCCGAGTCGCTACGCGTCCACGATCTTTCGTCGCATGGTCCATGGGGATATGGGTGGCGGGCGGTCGAAAGGCGATAATCGCGCGGGGCGCAGAGTGGACCAGCTACGAGTCTGGCGTCGCTTTCCGGGGGTCCCGAACGGTCCCCGGGTATCTTTAAGCAGAGATCTCTTCTTCCCGGCGAAAGCGGACGAGGAGGAAAGGGACGAAGGGGTCCAGGGAAACGTTATTAATTGGCTACACGATAAAACAGTGTTAGTCCCCATTCGCTGTCCTTCGCCGGACCCCCCCTGGCTACTTCTTAAGATATGGGGCCACGCGACTCGCAGGCACGGGATACGCACACGCGCGTCCACGGCGTATCCGCGCCTCCGCCACGCAGTATCTCCGTGTCGGAGGTCCCGCGAAAGACCACGGGTTCCGGAGAAGAAGAACGGTCTCTGGATCTTCTCGCCGGGTACGGACGACGCGTCGCGACGCTATTCGCGCGAGCGAACGACGAAATTTTTCAGAAAATTTCTCACTTTGGAACATCTCGTCGCCGCGACCGAGTCGACCTCTCCGATTCCTCCGCTTTTAACCTCCCTCTCTTTCTCTCTCTCTCTCTCTCTCTCTCTCTCTCGATTCTCGAAAATTTAAAACCGTCTAGACGCGTGTACGTACGCGTACACGTACGCGACGCGCGTCCACTCGTATCGGATTGCCCGTCGATGGAACGACGCGTTCGCGATCGACGAGAGGATATCGATTGCAAGCGAAATTCGAAAGGTCTTACCTACGGATTCGATGCGATCGATTCGTTTCGCGCTGCACAGCGTTTCGTCGTTTCCCCGCAAGTTTTCCCGTCGTCGGAGAGGAATATTTTAATTTATAGGCCGCTAATTAAGTGGTAGAGAGTCGAGTGGCGCGCGAGGTAATTAAATTTGGCGCAGCATGGCAGGGAGGAGGAAAGAAAGGCGAAAATACGAAAGGATTCCTCGGTTGGCTTCCACCCCCGGCATCGTTGTCTCTCTCTCTCTCTTTCTCTCTCTTTCTCTCCCTGGTACTGTCCGCGTGGTTGGCGCGCGTTCGCTTTTTGCTCGTTTCTCGGTTACAACGCAAATGCCTTGGACTTGCTCCCACTCTGCACTCTCCTCCGGTTCTCTGCTCGTTCGCTCCTTCTCGATTTCTCCACTACTCGTGAGGATCGGCGGGTCCTTTGCGTCGCTCGTTACACAGACTCCGGTGTCGATGGGGTATATATATCGCGTGTGTTTCGCGTTTCATACCCCTATCGTTTCCTCTCCTCTCCTCTCCTCTCCCTCTCTCTCTCTCTCTCTCTCTCACGGCGCCTCGTCGCAGTATCTCCCCTCGTGCCCCGTTCCCTTCGTTTTTTTGCAATCGCTGTGCGTGCATGTCGGCCGTTGTTGCCGTTGCCGTTGTTGTTGTTGTTGTTGTTGTTGTTGTTGCTGTTGCCGTTGCTGTTGTCCCTCCCATGGACAAGGGAGCGAGCGTATGAGCGCTATAGGCCATAAGGGCTAACAAGGCGATTACTCATGCCTCCCATAAGAAGAAGTTACAAGCGGGTTCGAAGGTTTATTGCGGCAAATGGCGAAATTTGTACCTTGCTAACGATCGACCGTCTTTTTTGCTCCTTCGCATCGCGCCCCCCTCGCGGCTGGCCTGTCCTCTCCGCGCGCCCACCCCCAACCCTGTCCCGCGCCGCTACACGGACGAGCTCTAGTCGACTCGACGGTAATAATTAACGAATCGCAACGAGTTGATCCACGAGCTCGCGGACTGCCGATTACCCTTCGTCTTCCAATCGTAAATCCCCCCGCGGCTTCCACGCGCTCCTCGCTCCGTTTAACTTTCCTCCGTCTTCGACAACTACCGCCGCGTTTCTCCACCCAACGTAACTCAACGTGCCCACATCGCGCGACTCCCCGACACGCGCTTCCACGCTCCCTTTTCTTTCCGGTTCACCGTCGCTGTCCGTTCGTTCGCGTATACTCGTAGCGTACCCGCGCGTACCGGAGTTTCGAGAGGACACGAACTCGAAGCGCGACTCGAAAGACGGAGAATAAGGGAATGCGACTCTTACCTCGAATCCGAGGAGGATGAGGGCGGTCCGAGGGTCCGGGTCGCGCGCGATCCACGGACCACTCGTTCCGGACGTCCGAGAAGTGGCCCGAGAAGGAGCGCGTGGAGAATCTCGGATCCCGAGGACGACCGCTGCCCGCAGCTCGGCTCCGGGACGGAGATCCTGGCGGGAGGACGATCGACGATCGACGATCCGAGGGCAGGAAACTGCAATTTGGTAAAGTGGTGCCTTAGCTCGGGGATCCGTGGGTTGCGTCGGTGCCGAGGTCGTAGTCGCGAGGCCCCCCTCGGCCCCCCGTGCCCCGCCTCGTCGCTCCCCGCGGACGCAGCGGCCCACCCCTTTCACGACCGGTCACCCTCGGCTTCCCTGCTCCGCCTGCGAGATCGAGAGAGAGAAACAGAGAGAGAGAGAGAGAGAGAGAGAGAGAGAGAGAGAGAAGAAGAAGAGAGAGAGAGAGAGAGAGAGAGCTGGCCCACGGCAGCAGCCGAGAACTCCGGCGAGCTCTAATTAGATTTTAAGTGAGAAATTGAGCCTGCCGGCAATTTTAAGGAAGCCGAACGCGCCGCCTTGATTAATATCATTATGCGTGTTCGCTCGTTACATAGTTGGGCCTCGGATGGAATTCGCGGATCGAGAACCGGCCGCAACGATTTCGTGCCACATCCTCTCCGCGCCGCGCCGTCTCGCCTCTCCGTGACGCGATACGAATTAACCGCACAGTTGCGCGCATTTTTTCCGCTAATTTATTCGCGTCCGCGGAGGATCTCAGGGTCGAACGCGATTGTATTTTTCTCCGGAGATACATCGCCCGATAGCCGTTTAATGCCGCGCTAACGACGGTTCTTCGCCGTGACTAATGATTTCGATCGAGCGAGCGAACGGTAACGGGCAACGCCGCTCTCCTTCCGCACCGCAGGCTTTATGGAAAAAGTCCAGCGTATTCCGATCCGCGTCGCCTCCATTACCAGTTTTCCCCGAAGCGGACTGGAACGTACCGCACGCCGAACGCCCGCCATCCCGACGGTGCAATTAACGTAATCCGATCGATTACACGTTAGGTCTCGCGTGGTTAGATAATAGCCACGATCGGAATTATTAGGACATTAACGACGCTAAGTGGTCGACTCGATAATGAACGCTCGCCAGCGTTAATCCGCATTCGCGTCGCGCGGCGAAAGACGCTTGTCGGTAATCGCGCGGAATTTTCGATCGCCGTTGCCGCGGGAATGCCGGGAATGTCGCGCCGAACGAATAAATAAACCCGCTACGATTTTCGAGCACGCGGATCGGCAAAGCGAATACGCAAAGTGGTAAACGGACACACTGACACCATTCGCATCGCTCTCGGCTTCTTCTCGCGCGCTCGGAAAATCGCCTCTCCGCGATTCGCCGGGAGTCTTGCTCGTATTTCCGTTACCGGGCTCTCCGGGAGCTATTAATCTTCGCTTCGGCCGAGGGAAACGCGACGTTATTAATTTAAATCGCCGCGACGAAGAACCCGCCGTAAATAAAGGAACCGCGCCGGCTCTTTGCCGCACACGAGCGAATGAAAAATCCTCTCTCCCACGGCCCGCAGCGATCGTGCAACTACGTTCTCGACGACTCGACGTTAATCGACCAACAAATTCATCGTGTCCGTGGTCGTCGAGCAGACGTACTCTACTGCGCGTGCGAATCTTTTCTCTTCCTCGAGACAAAAAGAAACGGGTCGACGGTTAGGATTGGTCGGTGACGTCTAGCAGCTTCCATGCCAGGCAACGGTCATCCTGGACCGTTTCACGAGGATGAACTCGATTCGAAAACTGGATTCCGATGCGCGGCCTGAAAGAGGCCGAGGCCGAGCGAGCGAGTGAGGGTAAACCGGAGAATCGGTGGCCGGCGCTAAACCGACGCGCGATTCCCTTCCGGAGGGAAACATAATAATAGCTCGCGCGAAACTGGAACGTCGTAACGATGACGACACGGTGGTGTACGACCGCGCGAGTGTCGAACCGCCATGGGGCGGCTAAGGAAAGGGGTGTACGTTGCGTGCATGCGTGCATGAGTGCGTGCGTGCGTGCGTGCGTGCGCGCGAGTGAACGGGGGACGGTGGATTCCGCGAGGGAAAGTAAACGCGAGATAAAGCAGCGAGGACGAGTCTCGGGAACGGGCAGCAGGGAGCCGTCCGGTCGCGAAATCTCGAATCGATAACGAGACAAATTGCGCGAGTACCGCTATAATTAAAGTTCCGGTAGGAGCAGAGAGCGCAGGGACGGTAAACAGCGAGGATATCTCGGATCGCGCGGAATCCGAGAATCGAGTGCCGCGTCGCGTCTGATCGTCGCGGCGAGGGAAGGAACCGTGTGCTCGTCCTCATCGCCGGTTTCTCCGAGGACGGATCAGATAGTACGCGGTCGTATCGGTGTCGCGAGGCCGGTCCATGCGCGCGCGTGCGCGCGCGTAGTATCAAGTCATCAGAGAGGCAGAAGCAGCAGCGAGAGGCAGCGGAGAACGGTCGCGACGAGGCACGCTCTCGTCCGATGATAAATGATACGTTGAAACGTAGTGGGTAGCACGGTGGAACGGGTCCGCCGATACGGCGCGAAACTTCCTCCCCGCTGGGGAAACGGGCAAAGAAACGAGAGACGGAGGAAAGAGCGATCGCGGGGAAAAAAACGGCGAGCGAGAGAGCAGAACTGGCCAAAGAGTGGTCCTCGTCCGGTCTTGTTGCGCGTCGCAGTAGCGACCGGTGACCGGCGGCAGCCGCAGCCAGAGGCAGCAACCGGTGGACCGGTGGCCAGTGAGAATCCTGCGAGCACTCTCGCGAGTCCCGAAGGCTAGAACTCCTAGGGAATTCAAGCAAAACCGGTCCAGTCGGATCCGGAGCACCCGCTGGTCAGTCCAGGCTGCCTACTATCCACTCTACTACCTGGTCTCTCGTTTCTCCCTTCATCTCGCGAGAAAGCGCGTCTCTACCATCTAGTCGAACCTTCTTCCGCTGCATCTTCTCTTTTCTCGTCTCTCTCCCTATCTCCCTCTCTCTCTCTCCTCCTCTCTCTTTGCCCACCTCTTTGCCCGTAGTCTCGCCTCGAAAAATCGTGAAACGCGAAACTGCGTGGATTCGTACGCGCCCGGACGATTTCGCGCGCAGAGAATCGGCGCAGAGACGACAGAAGAAGCGAGGCACCTGCGCGCGAAATGGGCCCGACACGAGTAGAAGGCCTCCGCCCGTTGCGAGTATCGAACGGCATGCGGTAACAACGTCGCGAGATACGATCTACGCGGCGGGAAAAAAAAAAAGTCGGGCGTCGTGGACGACGATGACGCGATTAGGATGGAACGTCGACGACGTTCGCCACCATCGCCATCGCCGTCGTCGTCGTCGTCGTCGTCGTCGTCGTCGTCGTCGTCGTGATCGTGGTGGTAGCGGTGGTGGTGGTCGTCGTAGCCGTAGTCGGAGTAGTTGGGTCACGCCTATGACGAATCACCGCGCGAACCACCTAAGGACACCTGCCCCCTCTCTTCTCCCCTCTCTCTCTCTCTCTCTCTCTCTCTCTCTCTTTTCTCACGGAGGAGACCGGTACGAACCGGTGGCTGTCGACGCGACGACAAAGGCTACTCGGCCACCGGGTTTCACGCTGACCCATGACCCTTGGAACATCGATTTTCTCGTCGATCCCCGTCACTGTTTAATTTCCATCCCGAAATGCATCGCGTCCGCGCGTGCTCCCGCGTGAGGCCCCTCCCGCGCAGTGGCGGCGATCCGCGTACTCGTGACACCTTCCATTGCTCGTTTCTCGAATCGCGAATTCCAAATCGCCCGGAAATCCTACACCGTGAGTCGTTTTTTCCCGCGTAAACGGCACGGAAATCGTATACGCTAGGTTTTACGATAATCGCGAGCGCGACGTCGTTGTAAAACTTGGTCGAACCCGGTCTCGAGAGCGGTCGTTACGCGTATCGCTTTACAGCGACGCTCTCTTTTGCAACGGTCGACCGCGCGTTATCGCTCGTCGTTAACGGGGCAAAGGGGCAAAGGGTCCGTGGGTCCCGATCGGGAAACGATTCCTTCGCGCCTCGCTCCGCGTCGACGTTTATCACGGTGTCTTAATAAGTTGGCAAACTTTACACCGGCAATGTCGCGCCTGTCGACAACAGCCACTATCCGGTTTGCCGTTCCAGCGAAGACTCGAGACTCGAGGTGACGACGACGACGACGACGACGACGACGACGACGACCAACGATCCACGATCGACTGTTCTTCGGAATAAACGATGGGATCCAACGCCGGGTGGTATACGAAACTGCGGCACGTACCCAACTCGGATACCCGGCGAGATCCGAAAAGGATCGTGCCCAACGAACATGCTCGAAGGATTACGTATCCCTCGGAGCTCACCTTCGGCATTCTGGTCCCGGCTTCGTCCTACTCTCGGTCCGTGGGCTTCGTCACCGGCCACGGACAACCGTGAGGGGCCCCGTGCGTGAAAGTTCACGTGCCGTCTCCGAACGCGCCGCGATGCCTCGTTCCTATGTCTCTCTCGCGTCCCGACCGCGCCCCCTCCGAACATTTCGGATCCTCGCTTTCGAGGGTTCTCGAGTTCCTCGGGGAACCGCTCGATTCGAGTCTACCACCTTCGACTTTGCCACCGAGGCCGCGCCGATCGAGTTCTCTGCCATTTCGGGACCCGGAAACCGATTAGGCGACGCGGCGCGCGAACGAGAATCGCGGAAGAACGAGCGAGACCGGTGAAAAGGCGCAAAGGAGAGAAAGGGTCGGAGGAAAGAGAGAAGAAGCGGGGAGAGAAAAAGAGGAAGAACGCGTATCGGGTCGTTGGGTTGGCTAGCGTGCGCGCCGGTTTTCCAGTTTCGTCCGCGAGCCGGATTACATTCCCGAGGTCTTAACGAGACGTAATTACACGGCGAAAGGTACGAAGCGACGGATGCCTTCGGAATATAGCTACTAACACGATAATTGCCGCTATTACGGTCTGAAACGTCGTATTTAACGGTTAAACGCCGTTCGCCTACTAATCGTCCAGGGAAGCCCCATTGATCGATCGGAATTGATACCCCGCGTTACACGTATACATCGGCTCTCGGCCCGCTTCCGGACCAAACGAATATTCGTCGTTGGTTTCGCGTCCGTCTCCGCGCGGCGTCGTCGTCGTCGTCGTCGACGTGTTCGTCCTTGTCCCGGAAAGGATCGTGTCCCGAATGAGGTAACGCGGGAAACGCGTCTACCTGGCCGCTCCTGCGTGTAATCCTGTAAGCGCCCCTTATTACGCTCCGCGTGGCCCATTGTCGCTCCATTTTAACTTCTACGGATTATAAACTGTTTCTCGTTCGGCATTAACGTTTTTTGTTCCGAGTTTTCCATCCAGCTTCTGTCGGCTTGTCTGTCGCGAGTCCGGTCTCCCGCTGAGCGCGGCCTCGCTCCCGTTTCGCAGATCGCGCGCACGAAACCCTCGGTTGCCGCTGCTGGAAACGACCGCGTCGACGAAGGCGAAACGTTCACGCGTCCTCCCGTGGCAAACCGCTCTCGAATTCGAAGACTCGCGCCGATTCGAACGGCCGTTACACCGTACCAAGGTACGCGACGACGAGCGCCGTGGCCTCCCACGCGTCGCTCCGCTTCGCGTTCGGCTCGCGAGGTAGCCGAAGGAATTTTCGAGAATAATAAATAATCGCCAGGCTGGTAAGGCTTATCGCGCAACGTCGCGAAAAAAATACCGCGAACTGGTATATCTTTCGCTTTGGAGCACGGCTGGCCGATGCACGGATAAAGGCGGATCCATAATTTCTCTTTCTCTTTTCTCTTGCCCGCGTACCATCCGTAATTAATGAACACCGTGTAGAATAGGGAGAATTATTGCTCGCTTACGGGCGCGCGAGTTCTTTTATGAAAGGACCCGAGATTGAAATCGTGCCCACGGATGCGCCGCTCCCGGGGAATTTATGCTCGTTCCATAAAACGGAGAAAGGAATGCGTCACTGGACACATGTCGCGCCACCGGTCTTCCGATTCGACGCAACAATGTCGCTTCGTATTTATCACCGATGCGATCCGCGGAATAAATCGTCGTCGCTTTCGGCTCGGTTCCGCGTCATTCTTCTTTTCCGCGCTATTTCGCGCTCTTTCCGCGCGCTCCGTCTTTCGTAAACTCCTTTGCATCTGTAAAAATCGGCCCACGGCATCGAGCAACTGCTTCGTCGTGGTCGTCGTGGTCGTCGCGGCGGTTTAAGCGGCGAAAAGGTTGGCACAGGCGGAAATACGAAGGTATCGGTGTCGCGAACACGATAATCGCGATATCTCGCAAGGTACGGTGATTCGCAACGCGCGATTATCGTACTCGTCGAAATACTCGATTTTACAAGCCATAGGTTCTCGCGTCGCGACGATGATAAAGTTCAAGGCAAACTTCCAATAACTCGGACAAAGACGTCCCGAGGAAAAAAACGCGTGACGCAGTAAAGTTTGACGCGGAAAAAGACGAGGGAAAAAAGCGAGAGCTCGAGCGTAGGTTTCCGCGACAAACACGCGTCGAGATCTAACTCGATCCACGGATCGCGGGGTCTCGTATCGGTTAGCAACGGGCACGACCGCGGCGACGGAGAGGAGGCTCGAACGAGCGGAAAATCGAACTGGAAGGCGCGGAAAGCGCGTCAAGAGATCCCCCTTTTCGTAAAGCGTAACGCGAGCTACGAACAAAAGCGGAAAACTAGGGGCGGAGAGGCTCCGTTCTGGAATCTCGCTCTCGTTTCTCGCCCAGGCCCGCCTTCCTCCAAACGCCGCGTCTCTTTTCTCGCCTACCATAGCTACCGCTAATACGACTGGACAACAATGCGGACCCGTCCGCATTGCACGCGTCCGACCGCTAATTCCACGCGTTTTTTTCGCCCCCCAGCCCGTGTTGCTCTTACCGAGTCGCACCCTGCTCTCGGTCCACAGCGCCCTCCTCTTCTGTTTCTACGCTCCTCGCTTTCTCTCTCTCTCTCTCTCTCTCTATCTATCTCGTTCTTCGGGGTGCTAGCCCTTGGCGCGAGATCCGTCCCAACGGTGCACCACTGACCGAGCTCGGAATTGGATTTCAGGAAGGACCTTTCTCGCGAGATCCTTTTTCCCATCTGCTCGACGCGCTTTCGCGTCTCCCGTCTTCGACGAGGACGAGACGGGACAGTGGCGGAGAGAAGCGAGTGGACGGAATCGGATTTATCCGGACGCCTGGAGGAAAATTCCAAGAGACGCGACGTTCGATTCGAGGGTGAAGCTACTACTTCAGTTCGGCTCCGAGGTTTCCCCCGCGCTTCGTTCCTCCACTTGGTCCATCGGACACGATCCATCTTCGCGATCGGTGTACCCTCGAGCGAATCGGCGGAAAGAGGAAGAAACGACGCGTCCATCTTTGGACTCGCGGCCAAGGCGGAACGGTTTCTAGTCGCGCGAATTGAGCCGAATCGCGCTTGGTCGAGAGGTCGGGTAAAAACGGTCGTACCGGTTTCAAGAATCACGCGGGACTCGAGGGCAACCGCTGTCGCGCTCTTTTTCCCCGGGAATTCCACGGCTGCGTGGAACGATCATCGTGCCCGATAACGATCTAATTCCGCGCTCGCGATTCTCACGCGGATGGAGGGCGAGCGTGGAAAAATGGCGAACGCCTGAGAGGATCGCGCGGAGGTGTGGATGATATCGGACGGAAAGGCGGTAAGCGGCGAAACGGTCGGGAAAGCATTGCTCGATCGGGCAATTAAAGAGGGGGCGCGACATCGATAGGATCCCGACGGAGCCAGGGCTGACAACGTCCTCTGAATACGTAACGCGGCGAGGAGAGAGAAGCGTATCGCGGCATGGAGCGTGTCGGTGCACTAAATGCAGGCTATCGAGCTGGAGTTTCCCGCAGGTAAATATTTCGTCGGCGGCGCGGTTCGGGTGGCGCGGACGGTCGTTAAATTTGTCAGCGGGCCCGTGGCCGGAATTCGTGCTTCGCAATCCCTTCGGACCGGCATCGAGCCGGCTTCGCCTCGCTCCGTGGCGCTCTAGTTTATCGCGCCACCCGGTACATTCGGTAGCCCGATAGCGCCGCTCCGCGCCTCCGACTCTCCGTCCCTCGTCCCTCGAAATTTGCATCGCATTTACATCCGATTGCGGCGCAACGCGGGCTGAAAGTGGCTCGAGAGAAAGAGCCAGAGTATCCCTACCTGTCTCTCTCTCTCTCTCTCTCTCTCTTTATCTCTCGCGAATCGAACGCGCCCCGAAGGGCACCTGCCCTTCGAGGGTCAGGGACGCTGCAGTCGCGTCTACGAATCGACCGTTATTATTCCGACTAGGTGGCCGTCGCGATGCCGCTACCCACGTTCCATCGATCCACCGATCGATCGATCGCCGTGTCTCCGAGGATCGGACACGGTGAGTCGGTGGTCTCGACTTGGAACTCGAATCCGAGGGGGCTCGAGGCGCGATCGGGAAAACGGGCGATTCGTCGTCGCACCGCCCACTCGATCGAGAGCATTCCTCGGGATTTCCGAATGAGAGCTCAAGGTAAACCGAGAAGAGTCAGGGTCATAGGTGCAGTTACGTCGGAATTGAACATTATTTTCAGCGAGTGCCGGCCACTTAACTCGGGCAGCCGCGTGTGTGCGCGCGTACGTGCGTGTCATAGGTCCTATTATCGCGGCCACTTGGTGCCGGACCGACCGTACGAGTCTGCCTGCTAAACTTCGCGCCGCAACCGTTCGACCCATTTCGTCTCTTCCACCGGATAAGCTGGAACGAGACTCGCGACGAAAAGTGTGTCGACCGCGTTAACTCCGCCGCTCCTAGAGTTCGTCGATCCTCTGGAATCACGCGACGTCGTCCCCCTCGCGAACCGGTTAGCCGGTTCGATCCAATCGAATTCCGATTACCGCGCGGCGGCCGTTCACGACGGTTTCCGATTTCTCGTTAGCGCCAACGTCGAACACCCTCGTTCGTCTGCCGACCTTTGCTCGCGCGCGATAGAATTTCCTTCCGCGTTTGCTCGCGCCAGTAGTCTCGCTCTCTCCCTCTCTCTCTCTTTTTCCCTGCTATCGCGGCAGGGAAAAGTGGCGCGGTTTTTGCGGCGCCACGGGCAAAGGCGTGGAAAAATGGGATACGAGCACGCGGTAAGCTCTGAAAGCGATACACGTACGATGGACGAATCTCGCTCGTAACTCGGTATCGCGCCACGCCGACAGCTTCTCCTTGACATTTTCCTTCGATACACCTACGGACACGCTCGGCTCGGCGACAGCGACGAATTCGCGGAGGCGAAGAAACGGCGCCGGGTCGGGGGGTGGTTAGGTTTAGACGTGCCGATCTAGAGGAGGAGAGGAAGCCGCGCGGAGGCGAAAGCACGGAAAGATCGCGCGGTCGCGACTCGATCGGGGGATCGATAAAATTGAGAATGCACGCGGTCTCCCGGTTTTAATGAATGAACGTCTCGTGGATGCGGCATGGGGCAGACTGGAGTGGAGAGGGGTGCGGACGGCGAAGAACGGGCCACTGGAAGAGGGGGGCGGGGGGACGTTGGTACGCGGAGAAACAACACTGGAACGCGCGCGCACGCCTCTGCCATAGAGGAGAGTTAACAGGCGTTTGTGTAACGGCGGGACGTAGCCGGAACGGATAGCTCGTCGTGGCCGTACAGATCTACATAATGTTTATTATGCTAACCTAGGCCAACGCGCTTGCATCAACAAGTGTTATATTATCATTCAAATAAAATGTTTTAATCTGCATACGTTTTATCGGCCTCCCGCGGGCATGCGGAATGTGCCAACGGCACGAGACACGCGTTCCACACGGACCAGACACGCGCCCCTCGAACCCCTCCCGCCGACCCGACGGGATAGACCAGCCTTTCGTCCTTTTAAACTTTCCGCGCGCCGCCGCCTCCGTCGCCGCGCTGTCCTTCCCCGATTTCCTCGGGCCGGGCCCGACCTGTCCACCCGTTCCGTGGACCCCGTCGATCGCGTCGCGTCACGCGAATGCAGCTGCGAGGAGAACTCGTCGACGGCCGAAAGCTCGATCGAATTACTCGTCCACGAATGCGCTGCGGATTCGATTGCCTGCAAATGTTGCGCCCGTACGTACGGCCACGCCGCCGATAAATATACTCGTCGATCCAATTACCATCGACGAGGGCTCGTCCGTCCTCTCGTTCCGAAAACAGGTCGAAACCTTGCGTCCATGTATGGCTAGGTAGGTAGGTTGGTAGGTTGGTGGGTAGGTGGGTATGTTGGTAGGTAGGTGGGTAGGTAGGTAGGTAGGTAGGTAGGTAGGTAGGTAGGTAAGAAGGTAGCCAGGGGGTAGACGGTTAAACTGGTGGCGCGAAAAAAAGAGCGTGACGCTTGATAAAAGGTTGGCTAGCGGTAGAGGGTGGCGGATCGAGTCGAAAGTTGTGGCGCGAAACGCGGTGCTTAGCCGCGATGGTTGGCGGTAGTATCGGAGGGTTGGCAACGGCGACGAAACGGCACGCACGGAATAATCGTCGCGACGATAGAGTGGAAATGCGCGTAGCACGCGCGCGTTGCGTCACGTAAGCGGAAAAGGGCCGAGGGCCCGTGGAAAAAAGTCACCGATCGAGGCGTATACGCGTTCGTTTGCCGGCTGAAAGCGTGACGGCACGAATTCGAGCGAACGCCAATCCGCGTGACGTATAATGGAATTAAGCGTCCGCGTTCTTGTCGTCGACAGCCGGACCGCGAGGGAAGAAGGGTGGGTAGGGAGAAGCGCAAAAAGGCGAAACGTCGCGTAGTCGGGGCTACGCACGCGATCCATCGCGCAATGCCACGCGTGCCGTTCCACCGACGAAACGCATCGGGAGAGTTCAAAGATCCGAGGCAGCGTTCGCCGTTTCGCGGTGGATACCCCGGCGCAGAACCAACGCGGTCGCTGAATCGCTAGGCCGGAGGAGCGTGACGCGGTTAACGGCTGACATAAACGAACGAATGATAAACGCGCGAATAATAATGCTCGCCGGGAATCAACGAACGCGATACTTCGCCCGACCAGGCGTCGTCTCCTCGTCTCGTTCGCGCGACCCGTTTCGCTCGACTTTCCTCCATTGCCACCGGTGCGAACCGAAATTCGGCGCACCGATGTACCCTGCCGGTGCTCGTCTCGGGGAAACGGAGGAAAAGAGGTGGAAACCGTTCCGGTTCTGCTCGAGTAGCGAATCGAAGGCTAGACGGACGCGCGCCGTCTCTTTCGAATTTCTTTCCCTCTCGTTCGAGCCTCGTCGTTGCTTTCTCCGTCTCTGGGTCACTCGCACGAGGGTCCTGGGTGGGATCTTTCCGTGCCACCTGTGTCTTCGTTATTCAGCAATGCAAATAGATTACCGGCGCATTACCATAATTAGATTCAATATTTGTAACTTGTCACGCCATTAGTATAATTCATTCGGTCGAGCTGCCACCGCCTGTCCGCCGATCCGTCGATTCTCCCTGCTCGGATCGTGAACGCTAAACCGGGGGTTTCGCCTGGGCGCTCCGTTTTCGCCACGCCACGACACGCCACCGTGGACGATCGATCGAAATCGGGCAAGACCGAATTACTCTTACTTCCCGCGGAATCCCGGTAAACGCGTCGCGAAAGGAAAACGAGCGAAGAAACAGAAAGGAAGAGAGGGTGGTCTGTGTGCACCCCACGCGTCAAAGGCTGGCGTAACTCGAAGAAACGCTGTACGGCAAAGGATTTCACGCGAACGCGTGCTACGAAGCGCGAAGCGATCCGGAACGACGCGACGAAAGTTCGATCGGGGCGTTTTCGCCAAAGAAGAAGAAAAAAGGAAAAAGGAAAAAGTTCCGACGCAGTCGACCACGCGTGTCAGCTGTCGCGCGAACGATTACGCGAGCGTCGCGCGTCGTAAAGCTGACCGGTTGCAAATGTTTTCGGCTTAGTCAGTAGATCGGTGGTGGACGTTTGCCCTCAATTAACTTCATAAGTAAGGAGGCGTGCGGACAGCCGACTGACCGTCAGTTGGCTCGTATTTTGCGCGTACACGCGCGAACCCGTCGCGATCGCGAGGCCACCGTAGGCGACGGGGTCCTAGCATCTCTGGTACCACGACACCCCCGGGATGCCCTGTACACCTATGCCCGAACCGCGTCGAAACTGGAGCGTGACTCGTCGACGACGACGAGCCCGGGATCGTTTTCTACCGCTTGGACGAGCGTCGGTAGGACGCGAGGCGACGATCGTCGGCTACCTAAACGAGCCTCGTACGAGTCAGCTTCGAGTCCCGTTGTCCTACGTCCTCTCTGGCTCGCCCGCGCTCACGAGAACGACACCGTGGTTCTTTGGACGCGTATAAAAACGGCGTCGTCCGTAGGATCAACGAGACACTCTCGCGAGTCACGCCTACGCGCGTGTTTGCCGCTCGCGAGCGACGAAGACGAAGGAGAGAAAGCGAACGCCGAAAGTGCGACGGAGAGAGTGAGCGAGAGAGAGAGAGAGAGAGAGAGAGAGAGAGAAAACGGTGGAGCGAGATAAGGAGAGTCGAAGAGGAGCGCGTTTACGTGTGGCTAAACGCGTATACACTGGTGCGCGCGGATAGCAAAGCTGTACGCGCCGTACGAGTACAGGTGTACGTTTCGCGAATGCGCGCGTAGGCTCGTTTACTTAGCCAATGCCATACCTGAGTTATTTATCTGTCTTTTGCCCGGCAGCGCCAACCGAGAATGCCTCTATATACGACCCAACACTCCTAGAGAGCCGTGCGCGTGGGTCCGGAGCTGTTCAAGGCCTACCTGCTTGCGTTGCTTCGACGCGCGATCGCTTCTCCTTCTTTCTCGCTCGCTCTAGCCTACCTATCTATCTATCCGTTCGTCTCTTCGTCTCGCCTTTTCCTTCCACCTCGCGTCACTACGCAATATCGCGACACGCGTCGTGAGAAAAACTATCGGAAACTCGGAGGAATCGAAACGGCACGGCTGCAGGTACGGCGATGCGAGAGATACCACCCCACCCGAGCGTGTGGGCTCGGCGAGGACCCTCGGCTACCGTACGGATGTTGCCCGTACGAAATAGGAACGCAGGGACGAGGGGACGAGCGCGAAGCGGGTCGGAAAAACGCGCGGAACGTGATCGAATCGACGCGTCCTCGATCGAGGAGGAGCATCGTGGATCCATCGGGGGTGAGGCGACGACGGAGAGGAACCGAACGCGTTGGGCGTCGATCGGAGGCCACGAGAGGAAATCGTAGCCGGTGAAACGTCGTTCGCGAGAGGTGTGGGTATACCTAAAGGATGGACGAGGCTCGTACGTGGCTCGACGAGCTGTCCGTAGCCGGATTGTCAAGTGACGTCAGCGCACCGGAAATGGAATGTAGGTAGCTGTGCTTATTAAGCTTCGCTGCCAGGCCGGAGAGGAAAGAGACGAGTCGCGGGGTACGAGCAGAGAAAGAGAAAGAGACGGAGAGGAAGAGCCGACGCGGGCACGGCGTAGAGCGCTAGAGTGCGAAAGAGAGGGCCGAGGTTCAATTGTTTCCTCCGCACACGCGTGCCGCGAGTGCCGCGTATCGTCGACGTCGTTCCTTCTCGCCTGTACACGTTCGCGCACGGACGGACGTACGTATACCTACGTCCGTTCCTGAACCAACGCTCCAACGGAGGGACTATCGGCGGCACCGACAACGGGACGCCGACGACGAAGACGACGACGACGACGACGACGACGACGACGACGACGTCGTCGACGGTGGCGGCGACGATCACGGTGTGGGCATCGGCTATTAAATCAATGCGCCGCTGTCAGGATCCGTTCACGCCTCGCTAATGCGTTCGTGGAATGTCAACGAGCCGAGCGTTACGCTCGCGGAAACTCTCGAGATCCCGGAGAGCTGTATCACCGATTACGCGGCAACGCGTCACGAATTAGACGCGCTTCTACTCGCGTTTAGAATCTCCGCGAGAGCCATGACGGATCGCTCACTTTTTCCTCCAACGCTCGGAAGAACCAACGAACGAACGAACAAACGAACGCGCGAACGACGAACGAGAGACTACAGAGATTCGAGGACCTCGTGAAAGGTGTTTCCAGGTATAATTACGGTGTTCCGGTTAAGGTCGCGTTACGCGCAACACGCCTCGAAAGGCTACCGAGTTGCCTGTATACTTTTATCTCGTTCGACTATTAAACCGACGCAATGCCGTGCACGCGTTGCCAATACGCGCGAGTCGAGGAATGTCAACCGGCCGATTGGTCTGGCGCCGTAAGTCATCCAGGCGAAAAAACCTGTCGGGAAGGACGTTGCTGCTTTTCAGAAGCCGATCGTGAAGCTGGATCTCTCGATGCCGTGATTCGACGTTGACGCGACGCGACCCGCTCGTCGAGCAGTTTCCACCGTGAATACGACACACGCCTAATAGATTAGGCGCGCCCTGGATTACCCCGGACCTCCGCGGAAAAAGGGCGATTCCGATTGAATAATCCGTGCTACGACGATATTCCCGGTATCGACGAACTCTTATCGAACGGTGTCCGGGGGGATGAACCGTAACGCGAATCGCGAGCGTGCACGTACGCGATCGCTGGCCGGTGTTGTACGCAGACGTCACGGTACGCCTATAACGATAATTTCGGTAGGTGTGAACGAAACGGCCGTGGCGAGCGAAGGGTTGCGAAGACCGAAGGAGGAACGAGGAGAAAGCAAGAAGGCATCCGAGAGCGCATGTCTTCTCGCTTCAAAGGGGGTAGTAGTAGCTGGCGCCTGCGCTTCTCTCGGCCACTCTTCAATTTCCCTACCCGCTTCTCTCTCTCTCCCTCTCTCTCTATCTCCCACTAGGTCTCTCCTTCTTCCTCTTTCTCTACCGTCTTTCTTCTTCCCATCGTACGACCTTCCTCTCTCGCTTTCTCGCAACCCTTTTCTCCACCGCGGTTCTCTCCTTTCTCTTCCCTCGTTCTCCACCTCTCGCGCACTTTCTATTTCTCTTCGAACTTTTTTTCTCTCCCTCGTTTCCAAGCCATCTCTCTTTTCGCCTCTTCTTCGACCCTGTTTATCGCCTTCCCGATTCCATTGCCTCCGCCCTCCCGTCCCACCGCCCTCTCTATCCCACCCTCTCGTTTGCTTCACCGCCACCGTTTCGTTTCGTGTCAGTGTCGTTGCGAACCGACCCCTTTTCCCCGCCGGTTTCACCCCTTTTCGAAGCGGCACTCATTATTCGCGCGTGTCACGCACCGACGAGGTGAAACCATCCGACGGCGATTTCCTACTCGACACCTGGTTTCGCGCCTTTTCCACTCCCGCGCCTCCGCATCTCTTTCCTCGCCCCACCGCCGCTTCGTCGCTTCGGATACACGGATATTACGCAAGCCGGTAGGTTCACGGGTTAAGGATGGAGACTAATCGCGGTACGATCTCGTTAGGAGGACAAACCGGAGGATCCTCGACGTCGACGACGACGACGACGACGACGACGACGACGACGACGACGACGACGACGAAGCCGACGATGGTGCGTCACGGCGCGACCGGTTGTTCGACTCTGTTCGTTATGTCACCGCGACTCGCAAAAATGATGTCGCCTCGTTTCGCGCCAGCGTCTCGAGAGATCCTAGAATCGATAGGGAAGCGCACTCGCCGGATCGAAACCTGTTCTTAAAATTGATTTAACGGTTATCCGTTCCAGACCGGCTCGTCGATTTCCCTCGAAACGCGAACCGAACAAAGAATTCCTCACCCGAGGAAAGAAATAATCACCCCTGCACCGTATCTCGCCGGTTAATCGTACGCTCCTTGCCATGCATAATTAAAGGCAATTCGCGCTTCCACGTAATAATCGGACTCGCGTGGTTGCGCTCCGAAGCAGCACGAGCCGAGGAACTTGCCTCGTCGCTCACGCAGGAACCGGAAGCGCGTGTCCGTCGGAACGTCCAACTGCTCTCTACCTCTCTGTCCCTCTCTCTCTCTCTCTCTCTCTCTCGCGTCTCTCCATCGAATTCGCCCCGTCGCCGCTTCGATCGCAGATTTCCGCGGAAAAACCCGTTGCCGGCTACGCGTTCCGAGTATCGGTTCCCCGCGAGATCAATGGATCGTTTCTAGTTTGCGCGCGTACGTTTCGAAGCACGGGATCATTATAGCTCTCGAGCGGACTGCCGGTAAATCTGCCCAACGACCGACTGGTTTGTCTACGCGAGTACGCTGGATTACTAGTTGTCGAGGCTATCCACGATCGCCCGTCCGATTATTAATATTACCATCCGACCCGCGCCAACGCCGCTCGAGTAGCTGAAAGATCGTAACGCGACACCTTTCAGCGACACCTCCCCGAATCGATCGGCTCGCCATCCGTTCGCCTTTATATCCCCCGTCGTTCCTTCCAACCTCCGCTCGTCTATTCCGCCAAGGTGGCCACGGGATACGGACCACGGAAGAGAGACACCCGAGAGTACACGCGTACCTTCCGAAAGCGTAGGAAACACGCAAGATTGCAAGCAACGGATTACCCGACGTGGAATATAACGATCTCTCGGGATCCTAGTGGGTTTAACCCTAAAATCGACGCGCACGTCGCGATCCGGATCTCTGCTCGATATCTCTCCTTATCGACGACCCACGAGGTTGGATAAAATTTCGAACGCAGACCGATATCGAGATTCCAGCTGTGCAAAGCGGATCGGCGTCGCGTTCTATCGCTTGGCCGAAAGGCGTTGCGCAACGCGGAGAGATCCTCCGTGCACGATTCCAATCGAACGATTCGCTTCCGCGAGCAAAAATTGGACCAGGCCAGAATCTACCTCCAATTATTTCGCGGCCGATTGGAATCGCGGCTATGCGATTGGAAGCGCGGTAACTCTGTCGTTAAAAGCGAACCGTGCAATTATGGAATCTCGTTTCGTCGCGCGGCGATCCCAGTCTTACCGGTGCATACGGAGGTGGAATTAATCGGATGCGCGGTGCTCGAGGAGAAGGAGCTTCCCAAACGAGATCCGGGTATTTCTCCGAGGATCGACCCGCGGCATGTCAGCGAAACGTGGAAATATCGTATCGCTGTCTCGGTAACCGTGGTTTCATCGCGTACACGAGTACGAGCAGCGACGACTTTCGTATTCGACTCGCGTCGATCGGTGGATTCGACGATCGCGTGCTGGAAATCAATTTTTTCGCCTTTTTCTTCTTCGGTGTATTACGTCAGAGTGGAAGGAACGAAACCGGCGTACGGAGCGAATCGAGTCTCTGTTACGTTACGTCGATCGAACCTTTTTCTTGGCTAATTATCCACTTGTCGCATCACCTACCGCGATGATTAACGGTTGCGCGCGCTCGTTCCATTATCCCGGCTAATAATTGAAACGAGAAGGATGCTCACGAGCCGCTTAGTCGCGGTTCGAAATCGTATAGGAGCCATTTCGAAGGTATGCGCGGCCGAGGCACGCTAGTCGCTCGACTTTGCCAATTCGCCGAGATGGACGTCGTTGACCGAGTAATACTCGCGTCCCCACGATACGGAAACCACCGTTTCTCTCCAACTCGCGAATCGATCGATCGATCTATCCGGTCCTAGTCGTCGTTCGTTATTCTTCGGGTGTGATGCTTGGCAAATGAAGCAAAAAACGGTGAATACGTTGTTGTATTACTTTCATGTCGTTTATTAATTAAAATTCAGTAGTAATTTAGTTTCTGCCATTCTAACAAAACGTCACCACCATTCGCCAGATCTTTATTTTACGTTAATAATAATTAATATTTAATTATAATAATATACAGGGAAAAGGAGGAGATGTTTACAGTTTGCGCGCATTCGTGTTCGTTTTCGCGTTTCGTTTCATTTCGTTTCATTTCGTTTCTATCCGATCTACGCGTGTTACATGTGATTCGCGTACGTCTAAATATCTTTACGCTCCTTTTCATCCTCGGCCTTTCCACCTTTCGTTCCCTTTCTCTCGCGCACTCTGCCGTCCGTTTTCTCTCGTCTCCTTGCACACCGACACGCACACGCACACGCACCCTCGTGCATACTCTCTCACACGCGCGCGCACGCGTAAACGCACTCTCTTGCACGCTCTCCGTTGACTTTTCCATACACGCGTCGCGGCCAACGCGCAAAATTTCTCGCGTGTCTGTGAAAATCAGCCGGAAATCGAAGAGTTCGATTACGCTTACGAGCGGCGAGTAGCGAGCGGAATTCGAAATCGACGAAATTCGTCGATGGCTTCCAAGGCCCCCATTCTTTTCTCATTTTCACCGATTTCCCCTGACCGGTCGTAACATCTCGCGCTCTTCGATTCCGTCCGTGTTTCAGCCGATCGTTTCTTCGCGCTTTCTTTCTCCCTATTTACAAAACGGCCATCGCGTATCCTGTCGCAGTTTCTCGTGGTTCGCAGCAGCGTGTCGAACCGGGAAACAACGCGGGATTCGTTGGGCCAATAAAATCGCGTTCGTTTAGACAGTGTCCGCGTACGATCCAGCGATTCCAGATCTTTCTTTCCCTGTTCTCCGGTTAAACCAACGATCGAGTAAAACGATCACCAGACGCGATCGATCGCGGAAGGATACGCGCTTTTGAACGGACAATAATCAACAAAACACAACCGTACGAACGATTTCGTTGGCTCAACGAATCAGACACTCGCTCGTTCTTTCCTCCCTCTTCCTCCTTTACACGTCATCCTTTACTCGCTCTCTCTCTCTCTCTCTCTCTCTCTC
>NW_016908489.1:26592-46723 GCF_001483705.2 Eufriesea mexicana | reverse complement strand
CTTCCGATCATCCTCTTCGAGTGCGTCTCATTAAAATAACAAAAACCAAAGAACTCGATCCGATAAAGCTCGATCGCGGGGGATCGATTTATCGGGAAGGCAAGCACGTGTCGAACGTGGTCGTTATCGTTCCCGTTCGTTTCGTTGCCAAAAATCGCATACGGATTAAACGTATCGACTCTCGAGGGTGATGATTGGTTAACAGGTACGTCGCGTTCTCTCACCCTCTCTTCCACTCTGTCTTGCTTTCTCTCTCCCTCTTTTTCTCTTTCATTCTTTTCCTCTCTCTCTCTCTCTCTTTCTCTCTCTCTCTCTCTCCCTCTCTCGTCTCCTTTTCCATCGTTTTCGCGTTCTTTTCGGGTCGTCGCGCGACCGATCGTCCGCTGGAGCGGTACCGCGTGGAATTGGTCGGTGTGCCGTCTCTCTTTCGCTTCCGTTCGTCCTCGCATCGCGTCGCATCGTATCGAAATCGCGGCCTCGCGACGATAGCCGAGGCCGGACTCGGATAAAGCGCCGGCACTCGAGCCAGTTGAGCAAATAATCACAGAAACCGTGTCACCGATAACGCGCGTAATCCCGACACGAAACGTCGACTCCGTGAACTGTCGCCTAATGAAGCCGTATTAATCGCGCGGAGAAATCGAAGAAACCGCTCACGAGCTCGCACACTCTTCCCTCTTTCTCTCTACCTCACTCGCACGCACGCGCGCGCACACACACACACACACACACACACACACACACACTCTCTGTCTTTCTCTCTTCCGCTTTCGCTCCGTTTCTTCATCTTCGATTTTCGTGAGAGGAACCGCTGCCTGGAGAAGAAGCAACGCCTTAACGAGCCGAAAAGATTCGTCCGGTAGTATGAACGTATCATTAGGGGCAGCACGAGAACGGATCACGGAAACTAGCCGCATTTCGAACGTTAAACGCCTTCTAACGAGCAGCTCGCGCCGCGATCATCACCGCGATTTGTCGACCGCCGGTCCAGAATTTGTCGCTCGTATACGTGCTTCGACCTCCCCGTCTTCGAAACCAGCCGCCCCTAAATAGAGTCGTCGAAACGATAACGCCGCCTATTCGAGGTTACCCGTATTAGGATCCACCCAACGCTCGTAATACGTTCCGCGACCGCTTAACGAGCGACTTTATGATTTTTTAAACGTTGTTCGGCGATGTTCGGGGATTAGTAGAAACGCTGATTCGACGGTAGATCGGGGAACAAGGTAGAACAAGGACGAACCCGGTTGTCCACGGGATGAATTCCAAGCCCTGGGAAATATCGAGGGGTTGGTTCGACCCTTGGTCGCGACAAGTTGGACATTCCTGACACGAATTCTACGTCGTTACCGTGCTCTCGTCCGGCCTACCGCTGAATTTCCTCGTTTTACACGCCGCTTTGGAAATATACGTAACGTCGATTAGGCGAAAAGGGGCGAAAAAGGGCGAAAAAGGCGAAAAAGAAACGGAACGCGTGAAATAGTAACTTGGAACGAAGATCCAGTCCGAATCGCGTAATCGGGATAATAACGCCTGTGACGCGTAAACAGGCAAGAAAAGATAGGTAACGTTCGTCTGAACTTGACTGAGATTGGTCCAGCGAGACGGAGGCGTACGTTCGGACAAAAGCGAATAGCGTAGGAACGAGTGAATCGAAATTTATGAAATTTTATCTCGACCGATAGCGAAATACTGGCGAATTTTCCGACCGGTTCTCCAACACCGAGAAGACGACGGGCGTACGCCTACTTTTTCCCACGTATCGTGACGACGTCCTAATCCTAATATGTACAAGCAATCGAGAAAATGGAAGGAAAAAGTAACGGGTCCGCCACCGCGACGCCGAGAGTCGGCGAACCGAGGAAGAACGACGCGGAACGTGTCCATCGCGGAAAACGTAATGCCGATAAACGAGTCCCGTTTCTAATCGCAGAGCGAGAAATCCATTTCCATATGACTGAATCTGTATAACGGAGAAATATCGTTTCGACGGTGAGCGTGAGATTCGTTGGCAAGTTTGATCAATCGAATCGAGAACGGCAAACTACGCGACACTTTCGAGCGCAGAAACCTTGTTCGCGAGGCACGATCGGAAGCAACTTGGTAGCAACGAGATACCAAAGAGACGCAGGGAGGAAATACAGAGACAGAGGCAGAGAGAGAGAGAGAGAGAGAGAGAGAGAAAGAGAGAGAGTGAAAGAGAAAGAGGGGGGGGGGGGAAGAAAGAAGCAGAAACAGAAAGAAAAGGAGAAGAGAAGATGGGAAGGTGCGAAAAACTGAACGCGAGGTGGAAAAGAGAAGAGAGAGAAAAGAAAAGCGCTCGGTGCCCGGCGGCGACGAAAAACGCAAAATTCTCGCTCTGCGATTAGCCTCCGGGCAACAGACTGCTAATGATAACATTAATAGTAGCGATGTTAATAATAATTGTAATAATAAAGAATAATAATAAATGACAATAAAGACGACGAATAATATAATAGCAATAATAATAAAATCATCGTAATAATGAGAAATAATAATGACAGATCTATTGTCGTTTACAATAGTTTGCTTTTTTTCGCGAAACGATGCCTTGACGATAAACGTCACGATAATATAATATAGCTACAACCTCTCGACGTCGCCATAGATTTCTCTCTCATATATATAAATATATATATATATATATTTTTTTTTTTATACGTATGTATACTTACTCTTTATACAGAAGGGGTTTTTCATTGCGAGGGAGTACTGCTGTCGCTAGGATTCGGCACAAGTTTTCCGACACGCGTATTTTCCCCGTTTCACGCGTGTCCTGACCCTCTTTGCAATCTGTTCGTCTTTTCTCCGTTTACTTTGTCGCGCCGTATCGTTCCCTCTGATTTTTTGCTCCATTCACGATGCTTTATGTCCACAATCGAACCTGTTCCTCGTTCAACGATGACGACGGTGGCGACGGTGACGACGACGGCGACGGCGACGACGACGACGACGACGACAACGACGACGATGGCGGCGACGGCGGCGACAGCGACGGCGGCGACGACGACGACGACGACGACGACGACGACGTTGTTGATGAAGACCAGGAGAACGATGACGACGACAACGAAGAAGACGACGATGCGCGACTCTCACTTAACTTACTAGCTTTATCTAGTACATTATTTACAGTCCATATTTACTTATGTTACATCATCCGGCGGGTTTGCTTGGAACAAATCCCGCATGCTCTTCGCCTCTGGCTGCGTTTCTTTCATTTTCTTCGATATGGCCATCCGCCCGTCGGCCTCCGTTCGCGACAAGTCGCGAGGAATCACGCGCTCGTCGTTCGTCGATGCACAAAAGCGTTCCTCGCACTTTTTACATCTCTTCACCGTCGCGAAACGATCGCAACGAAAACAACAACGACGATCACGACGATAACGACGAGGACGGTGACGGCGACGCGCAGCGTCCCTTATCGTTCGATCGATCGAACGAACGAACGAACGAACGAGCGAACAGACGGACGGATGGAACCAACCGTACACGAGAATTACGCACTTTTGACACCGGGATATCGCGCGGTTAATAACGTCGAGAAAAACAAGACGATGATCGCGGTCGCGAGATTTCCTTCCCGATTAGATGCGAATGGAAAGGGAGAGAGAGTCAATTCTCGATCGACGAGTCTTCCTATGGTCGAGTCTCGCGACGGCGATGGCTGCGGCTGCGGCGGCGGCGGCTGCTGCTGCTGCTGCTTCCGCTGCTTCTGCGATGGCGAAGACGACGTTGGCGTATCCCTGAGATTCGTAGCCGATCGGCGATTTCGAGGGCGTTTGGGCGGGCGCGATTGATATCGCGCTATAAACAAGCCTCCCCGTTAGCCGGCTTCTGACTCGGCCTCGTTGTACCCCGTTGAACCTCGTCGAAAAGACGGTAGAAAGCCTGGCAGGAGTGGCACGATCACGACGGCAGCGACGCCGACGACGACGACGACGACGACGACGACGACGACGACGACGTCGACGACAACGACGACAACGACAATGTAGATGACGACGTAGACGTAGACAAAGACGACGACGACGACGACGACGACGACGACGGCGACGACGACGACGACGGCGGCGACGGTGACGACGACGCTACTAGCAAGGTCGAATTGGACTAGGAGCGAAAATGTAACACGGCTGTGGCGGCTGATGATCGTTGGCTGGCCACAGCTACTACGAAGTGGTCGAGTAGCTGCCGGTGCGTGCCTGTAGGTAATGATGATAGAACGGAGGGAGCGTCTCCGGCGGTGAGGAAGCCGGGTTGTTCGCCGAGTTTTGAGAGGTTATCGAAAGGCCCAACGGGGGAGGCCCGGGCGAACGCTAGTGAGCCGCCAACGAGTGGGCTGTAAGGCCCTGAGGACTGAGCATCGGTGGACTGTGGCTATGTCCCATCGGTGATCCGTGGATATGATCCTGCGGATGGTAACCCTGGTGAAGGCCTGGCTGGTTCTGGTGTCCCGGCGGCACGCCCTCCATGATTCCGTCGCCGAGAGTGTTCGGCGGTGTCATCCTCTTCTCCTTTTGCCGCCGGTTACAGAACCACACCCTGACCACCTCTTTCTCCAGCTGTAGACTATCCGCGAGCGTGGTGATCTCCTGCGCGGATGGTTTCGGCTGTTTGTGGAAGTGTTGCTCCAACGCGCCCTTCACCGACACCTCGATCGAGGTTCGCTTCTTTCGTTTTCTACCCTGGGCGGCGATCTTGTCGATGCTCGTCGGCGAGCCGGTCGTCGAGTCCGCCTCCTCGAGCCACTTCTGCAGCAGCGGCTTCAACTTGCACATGTTCTTGAAGCTCAGCTGGAGAGCCTCGAACCTGCATATCGTCGTCTGCGAGAAGACATTGCCGTAAAGAGTACCGAGCGCGAGACCGACGTCCGCCTGGGTAAAGCCCAACTTGATGCGCCGTTGCTTGAACTGTCTCGCAAACGCCTCGAGGTCGTCCGAGGTCGGGGTGTCTTCCTCGCCGGCGCTCTGATCCCTGTCGTGCCCGTGGACCGGGTGAATCGAGTGACCGACCGGCGAGCCGGGGTCCCTTAGGTTCGGGTGCAGGGCAGTCTGGTGATTGTGCAGCTGCGGATGATGTTGATGCGTGTGCGGGTGCAGCATGCCGTTCATCGCGGCATGGTACTGTTGAAGGGTGGTGGGCGAGGCCGCGCCACCGCTCGGGTTATAGTGGGTCGACGAGACGACGGGCGCGTGCCAAGAATGCGGCGAGGCCATTCCGGGCGACTGGTGAGGACCGCCGCGATGCGGATGCATCGACTGGTCGTTGGCGGCCGCTGCGGCCGCGGCCGCGGTTGCAGCCGCCGCCGTCAGCGGTTTCACGTCCAAACCTGCCGTGTTCGGCTGGTGCGGATGATGATGCTGATGATGACTATGCATGCTCATCGATGCCGCCCAATGATCGCTGCCCGGTTGCAGGCTGACCCAGGGGTTCGCCGAGGAGAGGCTCGGCGCCCCGTGCGACAGTCCATTTGGCGACGGCGACGACGACACCTGGTGATGATGATGATGGTGGTGATGATGCTGCGGCGCCGGCATATATTTCATCTCCCCGGCGTCGGCGGCGCTGCGAGGCGAGCCCGTGGAATAACCACCCACGGCGATGTTCATCCCGATCGCGGTACCCGTACCACCATCCAGCTCGGACGACACAGCGCTACTAATCGGCATGTACGTGGTAGCGGCCATCTACTTCCCCTCGTGCAGAGGTGTCGCGAAACCCTTCTGCTTTTTCGCTTATTCTCTTTCTATATCCTCTTCCTTCGATTTCCTCTCGATACCTTCCTCCGAGTTTTACCCCAAGTTCCTCCCTCGGGCTGCCCCGACAGGGCACCCTTGTGTCTCCTTCTCTATTTCGCCTTCTTTCTCTCCACTCTCTCTCTCTCTCCTCGGATCAGCTTCCACTTGTTCGCTCCGTTCTCGGGGTTCGTTTCTTCCTGGTCACCGACCGTTTCCCGCTGCTTCGTGCTCCTTCTCCTCTTCTTATTCCCTTTTCGGCGATCCCGTTATCCTATCCGCAGCCTATCTCTCGCTTCGATATCCTATCGTCGGCTGTAGATTCTCCCCAAAATACCAGATATACGGCTGGTCTATCCCCCTCGTTCACCTGCTCGCGTTCGCGCGAACCTCGTTCGATAATAATCCTGGTCGACGAACGCGCAAACAACGACACTGTCGATCCCTGCTCGACGGCAGGAACGTTTCCTCGTTCGGTCGACGATCACCGATCACACGTAGCTAACGCACAGTCCATCGTTCGCGACTACGCACCATGTCCCGAGTAAGTAGCATCGTCGAACGCGCGAACGATACGTCCATAGTTTGCCGCCAAGTATGCGAGCTTGTTACGATTTACACGCGGAAGTATCTCGTCCTCCGGGGAGAAACCCCGCGGAGACGTTGATTTCACCACCGCGTCCAAGACCGGCTCTACTCGAACGTCGTGCTGTTGCTGCTGCTGCTGCTGCTTCTGCTGCTGTTGCTGTTACTGTTGCTGTTGCTGGTTGCTGCTGCTGCTGCTGATGGAATCCGTTCAACTCCACACCGAGTAAAGGCACACCGGACTCGGTTCGTACCTCGTTCCGAGAGACGACGTATACTCCGTAAGACGAGACACGGAGGAATATCACTCGCGTTGTGGTCGATCACTCATCATCGCCGTGACGCGGTAACATCGCGATCGGTAGAAAGAGGACGAGAACGGCGACTATTCGCGAAGACGGCGCACGACTCGTCGACGACGGCGACGGCGACGGCACTCGCGACAGAAGAACGGCAGGACGATACTCGCGGAGAACACGATGGCCCGTTGATTCGCGAAGACGGGAGGACGAGTGTGTCGCGGACGAGCACGATCACGGGAGGAGAGTAAAAGCCGATGCACGGCGCGGTGTCTTGGGTGCGCGCGCGTGTGTTTTCCTCGTGCGATGTCTCTCGTGCGATTGTGTGTACACGCGAGAGCGAGAGAGAGAGAGTGTACGTGTGCGTGTGTGTATGTGTGTGTATGCGCGCGCGCGCGAGAGGAGAGACGACAACGGCTCGGAAAGATCTCGCTCGGGCTCTCTCATGCGTTATGCATGTCGTAGCTGAGAGCGACTGACTGCCTCGCCTCGCAGCTCGCTCGAGGTTCCCGAGGCTCCCGGAGCGCTCGGTGGAACCGAGTCATGCGCGCCACCGTCCTGCACATCCCCACCGAACCCTGCCGCTCGCTCTACCATTGGCCCCGATCGCAAGGTGGCCGTCGACGAACGTCACCGTCGGGCGGAACCTGGACCGACCGCGCCTCCGAGGCAGCCTACGCACCCCAGGCGCCACTGCTCTCACCCCGGCTCACCCCTCGTCCCTCCGACTACACCGAGCCTTCCAGCGACCAGCGCCGCCGAGCTCCAAGAGCCACCGCTCGACTACCTTCGCTAGCTGACGTTCGCACCGCAACCGCCGACGCCGCCGCTGCCACATCGCCGCCACACACCGCCAAACATCTACTTGGCTTGAAAATCCAGCCATCGGAGAGTCTCCTTTCCACCTTTCTCTTCTCTTCTTTCCGATCCGTTTCCGTTTTCTCTTCCGCGTCTCCGTTTCTTTCTTCTCTTCTCGGTTTCCGAACCTCGCGTGTATCGCTTCGCCCGTTGCCGCGCGAACGATTCGTCGAAATCGAAGCGAAACCGAGCACGCAACAGGTTCTAATTTCGCCCTAACCAACGATGCGACCTCGCGACGTCGTTTCGCTTCCGAGGTAACCTCGAAACGAGACGCGTAAGCCGTCGTTGCGAGACTTTCGGTCTCGGTCGAATCGCACACGCATCCACTCGTCTCGCGTTCGCGTAGCACGCGGTGCAACAGGTGCAGTGGACGAGCGTCGGCACCGATCGTACCGCGACCCTCTCCTCCGCGGACTTGTCCTCCGAGACGTAGCGAGAAGGTGGACACCGGTCTCTCGCGTCGAATCGACGAGTACTCCGAGGACTGAATAATCGTAACCGGAAACGGTTGGCGTACGACGTCGCGTACGCAACAGGTCCCCGGATACGGGAAGGGGGGTTGATTAATTAGAGGAAGAAAAGCGGCCCATCGTGGTCCCAACTCGAGGGGGTGGGGTATCGATAGAAACGAAGGGATAAAAAAGGCTGTTTCGCCTAGCGCGAGGCAACGACAACGACGACGACGACGACGACGACGACGACGACGACGTACGGCGAACGATCCGAGCGAACGAGCGAGCGAGCGAGCGAGCTAGAGGGCCAAAGAGAAGAAGGGAGGGGGAGCGAGGTTTAGTACATTTAAATGAGAGCCACAGGTAGCAGCATTATGCAGTACGTGCCAGCCACCCCTCGGGAGGGGTGAGTTAGATCATCGTGTGCCCGAGATCTCCCTGTGTCGTACCGTTTCAACTACCCAGCTGGCTTTGCGCCTTCGCACCTGTGGCCACCGTCTACGATGGCCCAACTATACCTTTCTCGAACTTTCCGTTTTTTTCCTCTCTTCCCTGGTTTCCTGCTTGGTCCGCGTGCATAAACGCGCGCAAGATCGATGAAACACACGGAACGGAACGGAACTGTGCGGGAGGCGTTCGCACAGACACCGTGCGCGCGGCTAAAAGTCGTGGCGAACGTGAGCACGCACGTCCCCGGGCTAACGGCGCGTCGTAATATCGACTGACATCGCGGAAGAGTGCGAGCGGAAAGCACCGGCACGGGGATGCCTGTCGTGATTCCCTCGCTAAGTATAGCCGAGCTTCTACCGAACCTAGGAATTTCGAGCGTACCACCGATGCCAATTATCCTCGGCTCTGTCATTTACGCGGCCCGTTATTATATGCCGCCGAGGCCTGTTTCGCTGGAATTACGAGCATTTTAATGCAGGCCCGCCATTATCGCTTCTTTGCCAACTTTATTACACGCGCGGAGCGTCGCCGATCGCGCTACCCTCCGTGTCGTCCACCGTTCCGCGATACTCCTGCTTCACCCCCATCGACCCGCGACCACACGACCCCCGCGCGTCGTGCCCTGTGCATCGATCGTTGGAAAGGCCAGCATCGCCACGCGGTTTCAACTCGATCCCCCGTGCACTCCACCCGTCCAGACAAATTGGATCGAACGCGGCCCCGAAATATTTGCTTAGGACCCGACAGGTAGTCGGTTTCGCGGCTGCGTGCCGCAAGGGGTGAAACCGTGCGAGGCCCGCGCGAAAACTCCGACGTCCTACCGGAGGAACAGAGACGCACGAAAGAAAGCGGCCGGTAACGACCGCTTCGGCTTCGTCCTACGTGAAAACGCTTTGCTACCTGAGCGTTTGCTTGCATAATTTAGCCGCTCTCTTCTGACCCGACAACCCTAGGGAGCACGGCTTCACTGAACCTTGTCCCGTGCTCGTCCACCTTCCTGGGGTGCGAAAACATTTGTGAAAAACACCGGGACACGGAACCGTCCGTGTTCCGTGGCGTTAAGCCGGCGGCACTGTCACGGAGATATCGCGCGACGATGCATTCGCTTCCGGTTACGGTAGTCGAAATTCCGCCCACTCGAGGAACCAAGGGACGTGGACAGGGTTTGGAGTTTCCTTGCTTGCTCGCGATCAAAAGGAAAGACTGTCCCTTGACCCGAAAACGTGCCCGAGAATTCCTCTGCAGCGAGGGCGAACGACGGTCACCGAATGAAAACTCGTTAACGCACCTATGGATACTCGAGCTTTGCCACGTGAAAAATGGCGCGTCCAGCAACGAGATTCCTGAAACGAAGCATTTAGAACGTGCGGTAGGTCGTAGCAGTCGTAAAAAAAGAGAGGAGAGAAAAAGGAGAAGGAAAAAACGGATGCCCACAAACCCCTGTACGTGAATGGAGGACGCTAACCAGTGTAATTTGGTCGCCTTTATGCTTCGAATGAATATTTTAATATTTTAATACGAAATACGTCGAGGGGTTTTATGACGCGCCGTAGCTTCTCCTCGCGAACACGAGAAGTCGTCGTCGTCGACGTCGCTGTCGTCTTCGTCCAAGTACGCTTTGGGGAACCAGGAACCAATTCGAAAGGGAAAAGGAATTAAAGAGGGAGAAAAATAGGATAGAACGCTCGAAGAGTAAAGAGGGAATGCGAGCAGGGATGAAACGCGAGCGGTAGGGGATAAGAGCGAACGCTGTTCGAAACGGAGAGAGAAAGAGAGCGAGAAAGACGGTAATAGGATTAGTGAAAAAATTGCTCGCTAGATGGCAGCAGCGCGTGGCCTTTTCGTTTCGAGGGGTTGGAAAAATCACCTTGGCAACCCCTTTGCGAGTATTTCCGAACGATGATCCGGGAAGAATCGGTGGTAACTGTGCTGCCATCGCGTGGAAGCGAGGTAAACTACTTTTTCCGCGGGAAAGAACCGATGGTAACAAAGTGATCGACCGTCGAGCGCACGAACAACGCTCGATCGAAAGATCGAGCGTGAGCGCGTTTCGACGTGGCGATCGAAAAAGACGTTCGTATATGGTCGAAAGACGTTCCCCGGGCTAACGGCGCGTCGTAATATCGACTGACATCGCGGAAGAGTGCGAGCGGAAAGCACCGGCACGGGGATGCCTGTCGTGATTCCCTCGCTAAGTATAGCCGAGCTTCTACCGAACCTAGGAATTTCGAGCGTACCACCGATGCCAATTATCCTCGGCTCTGTCATTTACGCGGCCCGTTATTATATGCCGCCGAGGCCTGTTTCGCTGGAATTACGAGCATTTTAATGCAGGCCCGCCATTATCGCTTCTTTGCCAACTTTATTACACGCGCGGAGCGTCGCCGATCGCGCTACCCTCCGTGTCGTCCACCGTTCCGCGATACTCCTGCTTCACCCCCATCGACCCGCGACCACACGACCCCCGCGCGTCGTGCCCTGTGCATCGATCGTTGGAAAGGCCAGCATCGCCACGCGGTTTCAACTCGATCCCCCGTGCACTCCACCCGTCCAGACAAATTGGATCGAACGCGGCCCCGAAATATTTGCTTAGGACCCGACAGGTAGTCGGTTTCGCGGCTGCGTGCCGCAAGGGGTGAAACCGTGCGAGGCCCGCGCGAAAACTCCGACGTCCTACCGGAGGAACAGAGACGCACGAAAGAAAGCGGCCGGTAACGACCGCTTCGGCTTCGTCCTACGTGAAAACGCTTTGCTACCTGAGCGTTTGCTTGCATAATTTAGCCGCTCTCTTCTGACCCGACAACCCTAGGGAGCACGGCTTCACTGAACCTTGTCCCGTGCTCGTCCACCTTCCTGGGGTGCGAAAACATTTGTGAAAAACACCGGGACACGGAACCGTCCGTGTTCCGTGGCGTTAAGCCGGCGGCACTGTCACGGAGATATCGCGCGACGATGCATTCGCTTCCGGTTACGGTAGTCGAAATTCCGCCCACTCGAGGAACCAAGGGACGTGGACAGGGTTTGGAGTTTCCTTGCTTGCTCGCGATCAAAAGGAAAGACTGTCCCTTGACCCGAAAACGTGCCCGAGAATTCCTCTGCAGCGAGGGCGAACGACGGTCACCGAATGAAAACTCGTTAACGCACCTATGGATACTCGAGCTTTGCCACGTGAAAAATGGCGCGTCCAGCAACGAGATTCCTGAAACGAAGCATTTAGAACGTGCGGTAGGTCGTAGCAGTCGTAAAAAAAGAGAGGAGAGAAAAAGGAGAAGGAAAAAACGGATGCCCACAAACCCCTGTACGTGAATGGAGGACGCTAACCAGTGTAATTTGGTCGCCTTTATGCTTCGAATGAATATTTTAATATTTTAATACGAAATACGTCGAGGGGTTTTATGACGCGCCGTAGCTTCTCCTCGCGAACACGAGAAGTCGTCGTCGTCGACGTCGCTGTCGTCTTCGTCCAAGTACGCTTTGGGGAACCAGGAACCAATTCGAAAGGGAAAAGGAATTAAAGAGGGAGAAAAATAGGATAGAACGCTCGAAGAGTAAAGAGGGAATGCGAGCAGGGATGAAACGCGAGCGGTAGGGGATAAGAGCGAACGCTGTTCGAAACGGAGAGAGAAAGAGAGCGAGAAAGACGGTAATAGGATTAGTGAAAAAATTGCTCGCTAGATGGCAGCAGCGCGTGGCCTTTTCGTTTCGAGGGGTTGGAAAAATCACCTTGGCAACCCCTTTGCGAGTATTTCCGAACGATGATCCGGGAAGAATCGGTGGTAACTGTGCTGCCATCGCGTGGAAGCGAGGTAAACTACTTTTTCCGCGGGAAAGAACCGATGGTAACAAAGTGATCGACCGTCGAGCGCACGAACAACGCTCGATCGAAAGATCGAGCGTGAGCGCGTTTCGACGTGGCGATCGAAAAAGACGTTCGTATATGGTCGAAAGACGCAAAGATGTATATATAGATATATATATATATATATATATAGAGGTACACTCTAAAGACAGAAGGACGAAGAAAGTACAACGGTTCGATGGTTGGACGTTTTGTCGTGGCGTACGAAGGGGAAATCGACGGCACGCGCGTGGAACGATGCGTCGAGCGCGAAGAAATATGTCAACGATGGTGGGGGGAGAAAAAGACAATGGTTTTATTTGCAGCCAGAGATTCGTGACCCGAATTTCGACGATTTCCATCGACGAAACGACGATTCGAGTTTTCGAGGCCCACGAAAGAACGCGTGCCTTCCGCGATATTTGAAAATCGATGGAGAAAAAGATGGCCGAGATGGCGGGCTTTCTCGGATACGTATCCGAGTTGGTCGAGGCGTCACGGGCCACGTTAGAAAGGGATTACGCTTGTCCGAGATTCGATTAGAGCCGACGGCGGATCGCATCGTCCCCGGCTAACTTCGTCGACCACGATCCTTGGGCCAAGTGCCGAACTGCGCTCACACGGGACTCGGACGGTGTACGGGAATTTTCGTCGAAAGTCGAACGCTCACGGACACGACGTGGAACCTGCATACCACTCTGGTATACTACTAGTGGACGAGCCGTGCTCCAAGGACTCGTAACTTGTGCAGAAACTTGGTCGACGAGGTAACGCGATGCGATTATCGGAGACGTTACGCTTCCCTACACCGATTTCGTTATCGCCGAGGACGAGTCTCGGTTGGAACGGTTCGCGGAACGGGCGAGGAAAATTCTGTAAAGGAGGGAGAAAAAAGAAAAGGATCGGGGTAGAGGAAAAAAGGAGGATATACCAGAGGGCTCGAGACGAAAACGCGAAGCGTTCTTCGAGCGAGGCGAGCCCGCGGGCTGCTTCCACGAGTTGGGCCTGCACGCCGCACTCTACGGTCGCAGGACGCAGAACCGCAGGAAGGGCCGAAAGTTTCGCGAGATAACGATCGAAGTCTGAAATATGCACCACGCCAATTTGCCGATCAAAATTATTATTAAGAGGTACCTCTGGCGAAGGGGCCGGCAAGAGGTCGGGGAGATGGAACGCCCTACCACCGTCGCCGTCGTACCGAACCAGCGACTCCTTCTCGTTTTGCACCGTCAGGCTGTAATATTCGATGTGCGAAAATCGGAAAGACCAGTGTGGCCTAGAAAGAGAAGACACGGTTCCGGAGACCGGCCGGCTGGCAGGAAAAAGAACGAGACGCAGCCTGTGCTCGTGGGTAGATCGCCGTCTATCCGTGGTGTATCCCTTATGAAATATATCGTAAACCTTGGAAGAAAGTCGAACGGAGGGAATGCTGGGAGGAAAAGGGAGAAAGAAAGGGAAGCGGCGAGGAAAGACGGATGCCCGCAGAAGGGGAAAGAACGAAGGGGCACCGAGGAAGAAGGAAGAAGGGAAAAAAGGGGCACTCGTATAGGCGAGAGAGCGCGCGCGCGCGCGCGCACACGCGGTGCAAAGCGAAAGAGAGACCGAGAGACTGCAGGCTAAGCCTGTAATCACGAGATTGCCAGGAGCTACTGCAGCTGATTGTTATCTTGTATCTACACCCACCACTTTATCGCCGGGCATCTTATTATCCTGGACATATTGACGTCACGCACGTACACGAACGAAGGAGGATACCCCCTCCTACCTCGTTCCTCGCAAGACTCGTTCATCCCTGTCGGGGGTGAAACGGCGAACGTCCCCTCGCCTCGTATCGCCGCGCCGCTGGCCGCGTTGCGACGGCCATAGGGCATCGGTCGCGCGCGCCAACCCCTCCTGTACACGCCGTCAGTTTTTCCCATTGGTTATCGCGTTATTCGCGATATCGTTAAACCTGTCGTCGCTGATACCGCGCTCCAGCCAGTACCCGCGTCCTGTATCTCATGCCTGATACAATCGATCGATGTTACCGGTAGAAAGGACACGCGCGCACCGATCCAAGTAGTTATTATCAATCGAATCGCTCGATTTCAGTGCGATACGAATCGCCGCGTTCCACCTCCGACCAGCCCGCGTGCGCTCGGCGATCCAACGTTCTGGCAAGGAATGTCCTTGGTAGTTCGTTGGAAGAAGAACGGCAAACGATCGTGGTAACTAATCATAGGCGTAGCAACGATAAATTAGACGGTCGCGAGTCGTTATTACCATTCGATCCGACAGTGCTACGCTTTACCCGAGGTTTATTGGCCGTCGAACGACCAAACGTCTGAAGAAGTAGGAATTGTCCTTCCACCGGTACCACATCTCCTTCCGTTCCTCGATCACGTCTCCCAGAGACACCCGGAAAAATAGAAATACGAACGTCAAGGCCAGATACTCCAAGGACAGCCGACGAGCTCGTCGACTACACATCCCCCGGGCGCGAATGTTCGACCGTGAACGTGTACGCGTATAGGCTTACTCGATCGAGGATTCCGCGCGAAGCGATACGACACGATGGAACCCAGAAAGGAGAAAATCGTTCCGAGCGATCGAGAGAGACTTTGATCGACCGTTCGCAACGTCGTCCTTTTCGATTAATCATTCGCGGACCGGCCGCGATTATTTCCCGACACCGTGCTGCACGCGCATTGGGGCGATCGCGCTTGCGAACAAAGTTCGAGCACTCGCGTCCTCGACGTCAGCCACGTATTTACGATGGCATGGCCGCGGGTACGAGTTGGCTACGAGCCACAGAAATATAGAGGCCGGTCGTAGATCGAGCCGAGCGAGCACGCGTGCATTACACGTTAATAACGTCGATCGTCTCGCGGACTTCCGCGAGTCGACCGGTCGTTTTACGTACCGCGTTACGCGTTAAGCTGCGCCCGCGAGATACGAACGGCTCGTAAAAACGATTAGATTCTAATCTGTCTAGTCGACTGGCTGGATCGTGCGATCCGTGTTCCAACGAATCCCGGACGAGTTAGTTTTTCCAACTACAGACCACGGGAACGGACCGATGATTTAGATACCATCTCGCCGACTATACGACACCGTCGCTTCTCCTCCCATTCGCTCGGCTCTTCCTTTTTCTCTCTTCGTTACGCGTTGCATCGACTCGCGCAGCGTATCCCGAAGCCGCGAAACGGATCATCGCCAGGAGTCGCGAGTTACCTCTACGCGAGTCAGCTAGAAAAATTACAGGGGGAACGATCCAACGAGGAGAGGAAGGTTACTCGCCCAAACGGGGAGAAAACGACGCGTCTACGCGAACATGACTCTCGCGAGACTGTGGGTGCATCCGCGTAGGTGGACAGAGGACAACGTGGCCGCGCGCGGCAGACGAACGCGATCTCGCGATGAGAACTCGGTATCGAACACGAAGCGCGAATCTGTCCAGACGTCCTTTAGGTTTCGCACTGTCCTATTAAACGGATCGATGGCATAATCGAGTCGCCTGTCGTCCGATGAAATTTCGCCGGGTCCGAGGCGGACGTGGATCCGAGATTTCTGGTAAAGCGAGGGAGAAGTACGATCGGAAAGAAGAAACGGCAAATGGTAGGGACGAGGGCGGAAAGAAGGAATTCACGAACTACAAAATGCAATTATCGGCATTTGTCCGCGGGGTATCACGATCCATCGAGGCTGTACCTGCCTTTGAGTGGGTGGCGAAGCTTCTGTACCGGGTGTGTAATCTATCGTCGATGAAACCTGCGATTTCCTACCTGGCCGCATCGCCAGCTTATCTCGATGCGCGACGTTCTTTCGGCACACGCGTTTCTCAGACGCGTGGAAATGGCGAAACTTTGTCCGACTTTCCTCCTAGTCGATTCGCGAAAACTCCGCCGGCAAGGATTAAACGGAGCGGATCGTAGGAGAATTCGCTTGGGGTAATTATCGAATCGTCGATTACCCGCTTCCGTCCGATCATCGGATTAACGACGACCGGATCGAGGCACGATCGGCTCGCGGGAAAGGAAAAAAGATAATCGGTAATAAACAATGTTTCGGTCTATTACCTGCTAGTAACGAGTCGCCTCTTCCCTAATCGCAATCGTGCAACGATTCATCGTTAGGAAACCCTCTTAATAACGTGTCTCGATGCTCACGACGAGCGATCGTGCCACTCGAAACCGCCAACGACGACAACTCGATTTTAAATTGCAAGTACACTGACCACGTAGAGCGGCCGAGAATTAACCTGGCCGACTACCACCTAATAGGAACTAATTCGAGACGAATCACCCCGACGAGAATTATGGCGGCGAAAGAATTTAGGATTAATAATTTAGCGCGTCGCGAGCTGCATGCCGAGAGGATCGCCTCTCTCTATACACGGCGTTCAAAGTAATTCGCGCGCACCATCGTGGCGAGCGAATGGCAGAACCAACGACGTGATTCGTCGTTTAACATGCGCGAAAGATCGATCGAAAGGATCGTGTGCAGCGAGTCTCGATAAAACTCGGATCGTTGTTGATCTCGAAACGAGCGATCTCTATCTCGCCGATCTATCGGCGATCTCTCGGCGATCTCTCGAGGAAAGAAGGCCGAGTAGCATGCTGGCGTCGCGGATACCGATTTAAGTCTCGCGGTGCAGACGGCTGGAAAAGGAGGAAAGGGACTACGCGCCTTTGTCTATATTTAGTCTTCGATTATCGCGACGCGAGGCGAAATTTCCTAGCGAGATGTTCGATCGACGAAAACTTGTTAACGAGATTTTTCGACGCGAGACACCCCGTATAGGAGGAGCAGCTTAGGTACGAAGCCCGGTAGCCCAGGGCCATAAGGTCGGCCCACCTCTACACCCTCACCTACACGCATTCAACGGCAACGGAAAACGAGCACGGAGAAGACGGCGAACGGTAGGAGAAGGGAAGACAAGGACGAAAACGAAGAAGGGAAGGACGAAAAATGGAGGAGAAGCGGTGGTAAAGGAACGAAGGAGGAAGAAACACGGACAACCACGAGGTAAAGCGAGGAAGAGGGAAGACGAGAGATCGAGCACATGCGACTCTGGAGCTTACACGGTCTATACTTTGGGTCTACGTGGTATCTGTATCTCAATTCTGACGCCACACGAAGGAGGCCGCGAGAGGGAAAGGGACGGACGAAAGGGTAAAGGAAAAGAAGAAGAAATCGCTCGGTAGGCAGAAGAAGAGAGGGACAGGGAGACCGAACGGGTCCCTGCGTTGTGTCGGAGCTGACTCCGTAATTTTCTAATTATATACTCCAAAATAATTGGTTATTATCCCCCTGGCGCACGCGGCTGTGTGTGTATGCGATGCTGTGCCGGATCGCGGATCCACCGTAGCTCGAGCCTAAAGGGAATCACGAGCGCGCCACGGACCTCTTCTTCTTCTTCTTCTTCTTCTTCTTCTTCGTCTTCTTCTTCTTCTTCGCGTTTGAATTTTTTCTTCCCTCTCGTTTCTGCACCGCTTCTTCTTTGCTTTTTCGATCGACGTCCTACCGACGATCGAGCAACGATTTCGTTTCCCATTTCTACTACCCCTCCTCGTTACTTCTACTTCCTCTTCCTCTTGGCTTCGCTTCCTCTTGTCCGAACGTGTCGCGTCAAGTGGATAAAAATCAAAGCCGATCGATTCGGTAGGCGAGATGGTTTCCAAGGCAAAGCGCGATTAATCTCTGGAACTCGGCGAGAATTTCGAAGCTGCTCTCGAGGAGGCAGGAGGCGTCATCCCGGATGCAGGGGACGAAGGGCAGAGCGGTCCAGGACGATAAATTAGCGTCGAATTCATGAGTTTTCGTCGGTAGCAACGGTAGTCGTTGGAGGACAAAACGATAGTCATCTCCTTTCACGAAGGGTCGAAAAGATTCACGAGTAAGCGGTGCTTCACCCTAATTTGCCGGAGCATAGACCCGGGGAGACGACGAGCCGGGCCAGGGTATTAATAAAAACGCTGAGAAATAGCTCGCGCAATATCTGGAATCGGTTTTTCCGTTATCGATATTTTCTGCCGCGATTCGTCCACCGCGATACGCTCACCAGCCTCGAGACATTCCGCTCGAGGTTCCTGCCATCGCTTAGTTAAATATGCGTCGATGTGGCCGTGTCGATCGTTCCCTCGAGCAGCCTGCTCGAATCCGAGAGATCTGACGTTTACAAGCCGATCAAACGCGTAGTTTATCGTGGAACGGAGGAGACGACGATGTTCGAGCTTGTACAAATTTGAATTCGTGCCGACTCCGATTTCCTGCCGGTCAAGGCCGGAAAGTACGTTTCTTCGAGTCACGAGGTCTGTTTCCTTCTACCGCGTCCTCTCTCTTTCTCTTTCGCCACCACTCCGTCCGATTTCTTCTTTTCCACGAATTCGCGATTTTCGCAACGAAAAAGTTCAACGAGTCGTCGCGAGATACGTCGAACGGAGGGATCAAAAGTTTCGAGTCAACGATGATATCGTAGACATCTGAGCCGACGGGAACGAATCGGACAAATGGACCAAATGGCGTGTTCTCTTCGCCGAGAACGCGAAAGCTACGAAGATGTGGAGCAACGGTCAGATGGAAACGACCCTTCGACCCTTCCCTTTCAGACCTGTCCACAAACTTTTTTACCTTTGACGAGACAGGGCGTAGCAACGATCGGTGGAAACGACGTGGAAACAGATCGTTAGTTTCGAGCCGATGACATTAGTCCGCATTAGTGCGCGTTTGTTTACGTATATCGGATCGATCGCACGATAGATCGAGCACAACTAGTCGGCAGATTCGAACAGGCAGCCAGCTAAATGGAAAAATTATGCTCACCCAAAGCTCGTCCCTTGAAATTCATGAACATCTGGAGAGATTCCGATCGTTCGGAACCGACGCGCTCTTGCCTTTCCCTATCCGTAACTCGTGAAGAATTCGCGATTCCACGCAATTTCCTCCTCCGTTTCTCCTTTCTCGTAGATAACATCGTCGGGTGATGTTTGCCCAACGATACCAATTTTCCTCGCGACCATCTTTCGACCATCAACGACCAACGACGCGTTGTCGGGAATCGGGAAATTCGTAACGGAAGATCGGTGGAAATTGTATATCGATATATCGAGCGAAGGGGTAAACAGAAAAGCTGGACGTAGAACGAAAGGTAATTTCGGCGCTCGCGTAGGTAGGCCCAAAGACGGCGCCGCGTTAGGAATATCAGCGCGAGGGATAGAGTGGGATAGTGAGGGTTAGAGAGGAAAGGGGGTGAAAAGTACGGTGGCCGAGGCACGGAGCCGTGGCCGATGGGTGGAAATCAAAAGGGCCGTCTGCCGGTGTCGACGGGGTTGATGCATATGGAAGCAGGAAGGCTCTCTCGTCAAAAGGTCGTCGAGTCGTTGGTCGTTCGAGTGTCGAAAGGTTATCTCCGTCGCGGACGCGGCTGTGTCGGACATCGAGGTCGCCCCTTTCCTAGAGACACGAAATGAAATTCAATCTTTGACTACGACGGATTTGCATACTTTCCCTGGTTCGGAAGCGCCGGCGACTGTCAACGCATAAACACGGCATTACCATAAAGGGGATCCATATCCCAGGCGAGAACGCCGATTTTTCGGGGCGAACCGACACGGTCAACCGAGTGCCGGCAATCTATTTCTCGGACAGCCGTCCACGACGGATCGATGCGCGTCCGAACCGTTCCCTTCCAATGAATTTTCATTCGCCGATCTCTCGTTCGATACACGACCAACGCCGCGCTTTTCGGACTCTCCTTTCGTCCTTCTTCCAACCCACCGTGCCTTCTTCGGCCGTAAACCATTCCCCAAACCCCCGTTCGTCCAACGGATCGTTTAGACGATCGCGCGTTTCCTCGAATCTCGGAAACCGCTAAACGCGGCGCGACCGATTCGGTCCAAGAGGGAA
>NW_016908489.1:0-25958 GCF_001483705.2 Eufriesea mexicana | reverse complement strand
GGGGGTCGTCTCGTCGTCGGGCCCCGTTCGCTGCGAGATCCAAATACGATTCGACGAAACCGAAGCGTCTCGAGGGAAACGCTAACGAGAGAAGGTACACCTCGAAGGATCCCTCGAGACCCAAGTGCAGGAAAGTCGAGGAAGGCGGACACCAGGGCGCGAGAAAGAGAGAGCGAGAGGGGGGTGGGGGATGCTCGCGAAACGAGAAGAGACGAGAAGAGAGTAGAGAATCGAAGGAAACGATAGAGCAGCGTCGGAGGAAAGAGAGGCTGTAGCAACGAAGAGAAAGAAAGGAATCGTGGGGTCGTCGTTCCTGCGGATGATGAAGTGGCCCTCTTGTTATCCCTAAATACCACGCGCGGCTCATGAGCAAACACCGACCGCAGTGAGACTGCCCGCCGGTTAACACCGCCGGTCCCTATGGGGCCCCATAAGACCCGCGCCTTAGGGGGGCCAGAGCCCCCACTGGCTTCTAGCACCCTTGTTCAACCCATTATAAACAAGGCCTGTCTGGACCCCAATGCATTATCCCGATATTCCTGCTACAGCGCCGGATTCGGGACTCGCGCCACTCCTATCCTCCCCCTCGTTTCTGTCTCACCGTTTCCACCTTTTCTTCTAACGAACTCTCTAATGCCGTTGCGCAACCAGCGAACCTCCCTTCGCGAGTAGATCGAATCGATCGACGTAATAGCTCGCGACGCGCGACGACCGACGACCGACGCCCGACTCTCCACGCCCGACATCCCGGGACCCTGCCGGTGCGACTAGAACGTTGATTAAATACCGCACTAATTAAATAATTTATTACGGCCCTGCTGCACACCCACGCCCTGCTGATAAACGACGGCCCATTCTTCGTGACGGGCCCGGAATGCTGACGAATCCAAATAGGAGTTTCTTCTTGGGCGTCGCGATCGTTCAACGGGGAAAAAGAAAAAAAAAAAAATCATCGACCGTGAAATTAATCCTCCTCCGATGGACAACGGTTCACGTCAAACATTCCCATGCGCGTCATGGCTGCTATGGGTTCTGCCCTTCGGAGAAAAACGCGAGAACGTTTAATCGAAGCTCGGTACGAAGCAACGACTATTCGTCTTCTCCGATTTTAAACCTTACCCGATCGTCACCGCGATTGTCTCTTATCGAGCAGATGCCACCGACATGTCACCGCGATTCTATTCTATTCCGACGGCGAAGCGGTTAACCAGCTTAGAAGGAACGCTGCAAGCGATACGTCGAAGGAAAATGTTTTCGGTACAATGGCGTTCGCGGACAGATGGCTCCTGTTTAAAAGCCTTTTCAAAAGGAGGAGAGCATTTCGATGAACACGGAGCATCGAGGAAAGTCGGGTCGATTCGCGAACAGGGTAGGCGTCGCTTGGCCCGCATCCTCGCCTGTCGCGATACGTTGCTCCGCTTGCCGAACGACGAATTAATAGTTGGGGTGGAAGGAGCGAAAGGGACGTCACCGGATTGAATCGTTTCCGGTTGCCGCGTGTTTCATCCCCGTCATATTACCGAGCCATTACTCGTTCGCGGATGATCCGGTACCATCCAGTCATCCCCTCGAAATAGTCACCCTAATCACCCCAGAAAGAAACTCGTGCAGGGGTTCGCGCAGTGATACAGTTTCGCGCTTTTCTTCGCGAAACGTCAGGCTAACCATCGCGTTCCACCTCTGCGAGATGGTGGTAGGAAAATCGATCGCGTTGTGTCCTTTCCGAACAACGTTACGCCCAACTAGGGCGTAATGGTAAATATAGCTGTAAAAAGCTCTGCGAAACGGTGGTTTATGTACCGATATCGAATCGTTACGACGGCTCGCGGAATTGTACGCCATGAAAACAACCCCCTAGGGGGGCTAGACCGGATCAGAACGAATCATTAGAATCGTTGCGACACAATGAGACCGCCACGTGGATCCCCAGGAAGTTTAGCGTGGTAGATCTCTTCGACCCCCGGTTCCTCTACCCGTCCTCCTTTTTTTCCTTCCTCTCGACGCAACGGCCGTAATGCGCGCACATGCGACGCCTGAATTCAAGGATAACGGGTCCGGAACGAAAGAGGAACCGCGACGATGCCGCCGCGTAATTTACGATTCGTCGTTCCGACCCGATGATTCGAGTATCCGCCCTCGAGAAGCGGACGTCGTTCGCGACCCCTGCCTCGGACGTACACGGAACAGCGCGAAACGCGATTTCATCGTACGGGGTTGAAAGTCACGATGAACCGAGATACGGGTCGAAGAAACGTCCGAGTCCTATACCGCGAAATCGCTTTTCCCATGGTTCCCTTCTGCGCGGTGAGAACGAGCGAGCCACGGGTTTGGAAAATATTTTGGTATCCCCGTCGGGGATGTTTCGCAACCGGCCGTTTTCTCGAACTGCGGTGGTTTCTTCGGCATCGTTGGACAAAAACGCGGCACGAAGAGGTTCGACAATGGTCGCCGGAAAGCGATCCTTGGCACTGCATTGTAGCCTAGAGACCCCAGCTCGAGGGACAAATTTCACCCCTAAACGCGCAAATAAAGGATAAAGGCCGGCAAATTAGCCCGGTGAAAGCGGCATAAATCAAAATATTAGAAAACAGCCGCGAGGATGGCACAGTCGAGGCGGATGAAGGATTTATGGGGTTGGTCCAGTATATGCCGCGGTTGGCGTGAAACTCAGGGCGTTCCTCGTCGCTTCGTCCCCTCGCACTCCCTCGCGTCGCTTTTTCTTCCTCTCCGTCCGACGCGGATCACGGCGACTTTTGTTTAAAACATGATCTATCGCTTAAATAGCTAAAGTGGACAATTTATGGGCCTGTCTCGGCCACGAAGACGGTGGCGCGAAAAGGGAAACGCGTCGGACGCGGGGGTGGAATCTTTTGCCCGACGAATGTAGCCACGTCCTCCCATCGCGCAGGTGGGACTCTCTCACGGCTTTGTACATTATATTTTCTAACCGGTCACAGACGTCCTCCGACCTCCTTCCCATCCGTGTCCGTTCTCTCGAGTTCCTCGCGTTCCTTTCATCCCGAGGGATATTCCTCCTTATCGTTTCGACTCGCTTTCCGATGTCCCCGTGTTCGCATAGCGCCGAAAGAAACGCGCAAAGTTCGCGGAGTTGCTTTCGTTACGCGATTCCTTCGAAAGGTATTTTTTCACCGCTCAGACTTCGAAGGTTCCTTGCCTCGCGCGCCGAGAGATCCGTTCTACCGATAGATATCCGATGGAACGAGTATACCGATCGTGTCCGCGTGTTTCGTCTACGACTTTTCCTCGATCGGATGCGCACTTTAGATGCGGACTCGTCGATAGATCGACGAGCGAACGAAGAAACGTATGGAACGGGTGGCGAACGCGACGCAGTTGCAAAAGGAGGAACCGAATATTGGAGGAAAGATGGGAATTGCTACTTTCGGCGTAACTCGCGCGACGTATGTACAAAGAAGGCGCGGCATTTCGCGATGACGAAGACGAGAGAAAAAACACGGCGACTGGAAAGCGACCGTTAACGTCCTTCGATCGCATGCGTAAAGTGTCGTATCCTTACGTAAAGGTGGCAGCGACGATTCATCGTAACCGATAAGACCGGCACGCATTTCGATGGGTACTAATATGCGAGCAAATGACTGAATAATGGATGTATTTCGGCGTTATCTATGTAGCGACGGTAGCCATCGACGTGGGATATCGAGCCGCGATTCGATATCCCTCCTGAACGACATGGTTCAGATAACGAGAGGTCTGACCAGGCCAGCAGGAAAACGAAGGGACGCGAGACGTCGAGAAGAAATGGTAGCGAGCGTTCTAGTTGATGCATTTATGTATCTCTGGCGATCGGAACGATATCGAGGCGCGTCTCTGTTTTTCGACCTCCGCTCTTCGTCTTGGTGGAAGAAGAGGCCGTTACCTCGTTCGATCAAAAAATCGCGGCTCTCTCTCGCTCCCATGGTCGCGACCGCAATCGTAATCTCTCTGTTGGATTTATTCACGAGAGAGGACAAACGCGCCCGTCCGATCGCTCGAATATTCGTCCGCCGATCGATTTCCATGGCGTATTTCGCACCAGGCCGAGTCGGTGGCTGCGACACGCAGACATCTCTCGCGAGATCGATCGACGCGGGTCTCCACGATACACGGTAAAATCGGCAGACCACTCGGTTTCAGCTAGATCGTAGTTTCTCCCCTCGTTCTCGTCGCCTTAGCATTCCTCGCGCGTCGATTCCTCCTAGCAGCCGCGAGAGAAAGCGACGAGAGAGCGCGCGCGTGGCGAACAACGTTCGAAACAACGAACCTCGGAGAGATTCGGATGGTTGGACGTGCGACGAGTCAGCCTCGAACGGAGAAGGATCATCGATCGACGCGAGAAGAAGAAGAAGGAGAGAGAGAGAGAGAGAGGGGGAGGGAGAAAAACGCAAGAGGACCTCTATAACTGTTTCGCGTTCGTGACCATAGACGGTTTTTCACCTTTCTCCTCCGAGCGAAACTCCATTTTTCACGGGCTAGGCGTAACCCGAGGGTAGCTCTGTTTTACCTGATCTCGGAGGAGACAGTGGAGGAAATCTTGCGAGCGGATAAGAGCGGCAGCAATAGCAGCAACAGGTTGACCGATGACAGGTTGCGCTCTTGCTTTCCGGTACCACGAACTGGTGCGGAACGACCAGTCAGGATGTTCTTTCCCTCCCTTACAGCCGTGCCCCTGCGTCCGTGCCCCTCCGTAGGATTATCTGATCCTTGCTCTCATCGCCGAAAGAACAAAACGCGACGCGACCTATCTGCTCACCATCGCGAACCTGCTACATGATCTACGCTCTGCTTCCGTTATCTCACGACCATCGAGGATACTTATACTCGCCCCGTTGGCCCCGAAAAACCAACCAACGCACTGTCGATCCCTTCCGAGATCTCGCAACTTGGGCCGGCTCTTCGCCCGGCTACGGAAGGTAACGCCACGAATAAATGTTTACCACGAAATCCGTTGTTCGACAACCTGTACGACCTCGTTAATCGATCCGGGGACTTTCTACCGCGGGTCTTGCGGCTCTTTTTCCCGCCCCCGTTGTAGTTTTCCCTCTGTCCCGTTAGCTTCCAGAGTTGCCTCGATCCAGCCGATCCTACGGCAATTCCTCGTCCAACCACCACGTCCCGTAGCAGAACGCAACGTCATCGCGTGATGTTACCCCGGCGAGAGAAAAACGATCGCGTACGAGTAGCGTTCGTTCTTCCACCATCCACCACGTTCTCCGCACCACCGGTGTCCCTCGACTACACCGAGGGAAGCCCACCTCCCCCCGTCTAGACGAATTTTTCAAACTTTCCAAGTATTTCCATTCCCGTTCGCTCGTCCATCGAATCGATCGATCCAATGGGAACCGAGATCTTTTCCTCGTGCTAAATTCTTTTCCAATCTACTCCCTCGCTGTACAGAGTCCACTAAACGAGTCTGCATTCTCGTGAAACAGCTCGAACGAACGAGAGAGAGAGAGAGAGAGAGAGAGAGAAGGGGGCAGGACAGGGGGGACGGCTGGAGCGAGAAGAGCCGAGTGAAAATTTTCGAAAACGATGTATCGGTTCTTCGAGGGATATTCCACCTGCGGCCGGACGATATTTCACTGGCGCCAGGCAAACAACAGCCCCTCCAGGTCCTTGGAGCAGAATTCCGAACGGAACGCGACTTGGACAGAGCGCAGGGGCTGATCGCGAAGAAACGTAACGCGACGGGGAATTAAACGCGGAGGAAACGTGGAAGGTTTGTTCGATTGAGAGCGACGAGCGTTCGAGAAGGTCGGAAAACGCGATAGATTTAACTCGGAGGAAACCGTGAAACGAGCGGGAGGAGCGATTTCACGGAAATAGAGTTGCTGCTTTCGGGGTAAGATGGAAGGGGGGAGAAGGGGCAAGGGGATCGAGGATGGAGAGAAAAGAGAAAAAGGGGGCCACAGAGAGAAGAAGAGAACTGAGCGCAACTCAGGTAGATGCTAATGGGAGCCCATTGTTTTTTCTCCTCTGTTTTCCCCGGACTGCGCATTGTTCTTGCAACGGGTCCAGCTCTGCTCATCAGTTAACATTGTCCGCGTATTAGATCGGCCTTGTTCCAAATTCGAGTTGCGGTCGCGCGACCTCCTGTCTCCGAAGAATGCGATGTTTGCGCGCACTGTCCGCTCGACAAACAGAGCAAAAGCAAAGAGAGAACGTGAGAAGGAGAGGCTGAGACAAAGGTGGCGAACGGGTGAGAAGCTGCTGCCGCTGCTGCTGCTGTCTGGACTGGTGTAAACGAGCCTCTCGGGTGGCGAACGCGTCCAAGACGACGGGGCTACGAGATACTTTCTCGTTTAGTTTACCTCTACCTCTGTCGTTTGCTCGACCGAACGATCCGGGGACCAGTCTCATAGAGCAAACAGAGGGATCCTTTACGAACGCAAGGAAACAAGTATGCCTTGGTCGATGAAGTATGCCTGAACCTGACGGAGCATCTCCACCGGCGGAATTGTCTCGAACGATCGTTCCTTGAGTCGATACTAGGACCCCCTTTCCTTTTCTCAGGTTATCCCTGATTGGCCAAGGAAAACACGGTGCGATATGACCAACTACGAGAGATACTCCGAAGCGACCTTGGAGATTGGCCACGGAAGATGGTAGTTGGCCACGAAGGGTGTCTTTAGCGATGCAACGCGAACAAACCCCTGGCAAATGGACAGGAGGAGGTGCCGATATCTGGAGTATAATTTATCACGGTGCATAGACCGAGAGAAAGAGAGACGGGGCGCAGAGCGACTAGAAAAGTTGCCCTGGACCCAGCGCATGGGACCCAGCGTCTTGGTGGAACGCGAAATAGAGAGAGGAGAAACGCCGAGAGAATCGAGCAAGTTGCTCGGACCCAGCCCTCATTACCACGCCCCCAGACTTCCTAGTCATTATCTGGTGGTCCCAATAGCGAGATCGAATTTCATCACGGATTCCAGAACGGGCATTCCACCGCGATAATTGGCCTTCTCTACGACCGCCCGTCCACGTGAGCTGCTCGCCATCTTTCCTCCGGACATTTCCCATTTTTTCCTCTTTATCCGACGGATCGTTTAGCAACAAATTCGCGACTCGATCGTTAACCGATGATTATGCACCGACAAGGTATACAACTGGTGTATAACTCGTTTGGCTCACGAGTCGGGAGAAGAAGGAAAGGGAACCGCGAACGAGAACGACGAGTGGCACGAGGCGACGCGACACCGGCTAAGGATCATCCGACGAGGATTCGTTTCGCGGAAAAGCGAAGAATGAAAAATGAAAGGGTACCGACCACGGATACGCGCAACGTGAAAACGGGACAAAGCCGCCGGGAGGAGCAAAGCAAACTGAACGGTTCCACTTGGGGGCTGGATGTAAATAATTAAACAGGTCCGGCGAAAACAAATATATCGTTTCGCGCAGTGTGATAGATGATGTTGCTTATTCAGCGTCCTGGATGAGGAGAAAGGTGTGGTAGACGAGGAGAAAGAGAAAGATCGCAGTGACCCGAAGGATAGGAGAAGAACGGAGAGGTTCGGGCCTCGGTAGGCTTTTAGGACGTTAGCTGGACCGAGGAGAGGGTTCAAGGGCGTGCTGGACGTTTCGAGGGAAGGATGGCGAGGCAATTAGGGAACTCAGCAGGGTGCCAAAATCTTTGCCCTCTTCCTCCTCCCTCCTTCTTCGTTAAACCTCCTCCTACGCCTTTACTCTTGCCCTTCTCTCTCTCCCCCTCTCTCTCTCTCTCTTCTCTCTGATCTTCGCAACCCTCCCGCCGTTCTTACCCGCCTCCTCTTCCTCCCGCTGCTTTTCTATTTCTCTTTCTTCATTTTTTCTCTTTTAATTCGAATCTATCTCGATGCATTCTTCTTCCTCCTTTCGACCGAATCGGGAAGCACACGTACTTCCCAGCCACCCTTCGATCCTCCATCGTAAAATCTTGACCTCCCCTACGCCGCGACATCGGTGCAAACATCCTCGAAACGAGACGAATAGTTTCCAAGCATTCGTAATATTCGACACGTTTGATCATTCAAGATCGTCGAACATCGCTACCATTACAAATTATGCCCATGTCCCTGCCATGTAATAGACAAACGCAAACAGTTCCGCTATCGAAGATTTCTGCCGTTCAATCCCGATTCTTTCGATGTACCAAACGTTTGCTATTCGCTGAAACGTCTTTGTCCCTTGTCATTTGAATATTCGTAATCGGTTTAATTCCGTTCCATTGATCAATCTGGTAAATATGCGACACTAGCAGTCCTGGTGGTGTTTTCGAGAAGCACTGATCAAAGTCGGTAAGATAGAGAGATACGGTTACCGTCAATAGCTGAATCATTGTAGGAATCTGCAGAGGATAGCTATGCGGATAAGCAAGCAGTTACTAAAATTGTTACTGTCACCTGTTTTTCAGCGACATGGGCAAAGTCAATCGTACCATTTGATAGCGAAGAAAGAAACGAGATCGAAGTTTGCCAATGTAACGGAGGGATATCTCATCTGTGGAATAATTCTGTACCCTGGTTCTGTAAACAGCAACCTTACCGACCAATGTGAAGCAACCTTATTAGCGGATGGTAAATCGGTGATGCGTACTCTGCAATATCGATTGTTCGAAAGAAGAAAGTATCGCTCCCTACCTTGCCGATAATGTACCCAATCCCCCAAAGGTATAGTAGGCGAGGTATACGAAAGATTCAACGTTACGCGATTTTCGTAGCTAAACTTGAACTGCCTTACCGACCTAATAATGTGAAACTGTGCGTAACGCGAGAAAAGTTTATAAATTATTACACGTATTGTTAATAACAAATTAACGTTGCTATTAACAAATTGTTCGCAACGTATATTTATGGTAAAAATGAAAAGATGAATAAATTATCGGCTATGCGTGCGGAAAATATTTGCTCCAAGCTAAATTAAATGCTTCGATCTTTCACTTTACTATGTGAATAATTTTCATAACACGACGAATAAAAGAACGAATCTTTTTCTAAATAAATTTTTTCCATAAAAGCAATACGATCATATCGTAGACTACGATACTTATAAATAATAACCGCGTATTTAGTTAATTAATAATGCATCCCTGTTGATTGGCAAATCGTAAAAGTTACATCGATATAGCCATGACAGATACCCTTTCTGTTTACGTTTCCCTGACAACGTTTTACAAGCAAACTGTCTTTGAAACCTCCCTGAATTTGTGATCAACCTACAGCAACGATTTCGGCGTAGATTTCTGTGCTAAAAGCGCAATTGTAACGTAATAATCATTCATCAAAGTGAAGCTATCGAAGGGAAGATGACTACCAGAACGGATATATGCCGAACGTGTAATCGTGGACCTCATTCCTATAATATACCGTCTAGGCACGCGGATAAAAGGGAGATGTATACTTTCGTCAAGAGTCCACGAGCAATTTTGCATATCCAGAAGAAATATAGGAATCCACCCACGTAAGTTCTCGTAAAATTTCGAAAAGTTGTAGCAAATGCGAACAAGTCGATTACAAAATCATTGAAAGATCATGGTCAAGCGTCAAGGAATCAAATTATCTTTCTTTCACCTCTTCTCATTTATAAATCTTACCTTCTCGAGTTATTCTGATCTTTCTAGTCTTTATTATCTTTCTTTCACCTCTTCTCATTTATAAATCTTACCTTCTCGAGTTATTCTGATCTTTCTTATTCTGATCACGTGCGATATAATACAGAAAACTAGTACTACAATCGTCTATGTTCGTCGCTATTCGAACTGGTTATTCTACCGCTAATCAATTTCAATGCACAGACTGCGGGAAAAACAGCCAGGAAAAGGGTAACCGCGTGGTTTCTGCATAACATAGGAGAACTAGAACGCTGTAACGAAGATATCGTATACAAATTCTAGGTATATCTGCGACACGCAAGTTTTTGCTACCGTAGAAAGAGAAGGAAAAACACGTATCCGCTATACAGCATCGGAGGGTGTTACTCTTCAAGGATAACCGCAGTATGCTAATCAAGTGTAGAAGTGTCACAATCTTCGCTCGACCTCGTGACAAACGTTTCGGGGATTTTTGCGTATCGTGAAAGAAAGATAACGCAACAACGTCGATAATCGATCGTACGAAACAGCGTGACTGGAAGGAACGTAGGCCAGAAGCTAAGTAGACGGTGAAACGCAAGCACGCTGTTTGAACGAAAGGGTTAATCTTAGGTGAGGAAACGGATACGATGGTAAGGAAAACGCGAATGGGAAAGGTTCACGTTTCTTCGCGTTCCTTCACATCCTCGTTCACCTTGAAAATGTTCGCGGATGGAGTGACGAGGTTGAGGACAAATGCTGGTCGGAGCTGTGCAAAACACCGACAGACATACGTGGTCATAGTTACCACCGATTTCGAACCCCTTTAGCATGACTTAGGCATGCGCAAAGTTCACGATGGTCAACGTTATTGAGTGGCCGCTGGGTAAAAATATACGTGTAGCATGTCTACGGTGTATGTCGGTCGATTCTAAGGACATTGTCCAGTCTGTGAACTCGCTCGTGCATTTACGGGACTGCTAGTAATGCCGTGACTACCGTGTAAGCGCTCTCGTCATCTTTCTTCTCGAGCTATCTTCTTCGAACCGAGTTATCGGTCCCCATTTGCCACCGGTCTAAGAAAGATAAGAGAAAAGGGAAAAGGGAAAAGAGAAAAGAGAAAAGAGAAAAACGAAATAGAAAGCAAAGAAAGAGAGAGAAAGAGAGTCAAACATTGACAGCGTGTTCTGTGAGAGAAAAATGTGCGGTAAAATTGATCGCGAAAGCTACTGAAGCAGCCGACAATATGCCAGCTGAAATTTCCTCGTTGGCGCCAACTCTCAACGGTGACCTGTTCGACCTCGAAAAGAAGAATCCTCCAGCGTTCACCATTCTGCAGAAGGATGGACTGGACAGCAATGTGCCGCTTCTTCGGCTAAACAACAGCAGCGAGACGAGTCGATCGGAAATCGATGGTTTCGAAAATGTGAAGAATAAGCTGCTCGATCGGAAACGGATCAGCAGATCGAACGATCATCTGATCCAAGCGAATTTGCAATCGAATCAGGTGAATCCATTGAAGCGAGAAACACGAAGCAGAAGTCAAGACAGCGCACGATCGGCGGACAAGGTACCGACAATTAAGCCTAGTATGACCTTGTCCACCGAAGACTTCAACGAAGTTCTAAACGCGAAGCTAAAGAAGCTGCAGGAGCATGAGAAAGAGAAGGAGAAGCAACGTAAAAGCGCGAAGAAGAGTCACGTGCCTCGGAAGAAACCGTTCGTCACGACTGTGAAAACCGGGGAATTTTTGATGCCGCCGCCGGAAGTGGCCACCCTCCTCGGCATCGCGACCAACACCAACGACAACGATTGCATCGACAATTGTCCACTGCGATCAAAGTTCAAAACGCTCGCGTCGTTAGCTAAGAAGCCGGAAGTACGTCATAGCAGCCACATTGCAAGGTGCCCGGCTGCCCTCAAGGCCACCGTCGATTTCACCCTCGGAATGATGAACGCGACGACCATGGCTGCTACGACCTTGGACGACAAAGCGAAGCTCGCCAAGAGAAACGACGCGACGTAAGTTTGCCAAAATTTTGGGAAACTTATTCGCTGCGTTTTTTCTTGCCTAATGGAAATCGACAGGGATGTTTAGAAAAAGAGAGAGAGAGAGAGAGAGAGAGAGGAAAAAATAGAAATAAAGAAAGAGAAACGTGTTAGATAGGAGCGGAGAGATTAGAAATCGTTTCGTTGCGTGTATGGAAAAGTTGCTGACAATTACCGAGTGCGATTGCGTGCACTCGGACTGTAAGTCCGTTTTTATATACGCTCATAGTGTTCTACGTACGTGTGTGTACAATTTAAAGCACACCCTGATATATAATTCATCGACGCTTGCCCAAGATTTCCAAACTTACCTCACGAAATATGTAAGGTACCTTCCTTTCCTCCCTTTACAGCGATCAACCGATTCCTTTTGGGAATATTATGTTTGACCGCCGCGTTGTCCGGGGGAGCACATACGCCACTCCACCTATCCTTGTGAGTAACGAATCGAACGTAATCTCGTGGCAACGCGTATGGAAAAATAATTGCACGTTTACCTCAGATCGATGGAGAACAGTCGATAACGTCGAGGCAAGCAGAAGCAAGAAGGAGGAATTTGGCGAGGAAACGAGCTCAAGCACTGGCCACTAAAGCTTTGGTCGCTAGAGCAGGTTCACCACCGGCGGTTCCTGGTCGCAAACACGAACCGGTGCAAACGGAGGTTTATCTCGAAGAGGTAGGCAGCGTTTTCCCAACCCCCCCGGCGATTTCCTCTTTTCCTAGCATAAATCATATTTCACAGCTATTCGAGAAACCAGACGAAACCGATGTCGCCACGCAGACCGACTATTTCTTGGACAGGCCCCCGACACCGACGTATTGCCCGAAAAAGATTGGCGAAGACGCCAGCACGCAAATCGAGCCTGGCGACGTAAGTTCGAGAAAATTGTCGCGAAACTTCCGTTGGAAGTTTTGTTTCCAGGATACCTCTTGCTTTTAGCTCTTCGACTTTGACTTCGAAGTGCAACCTATATTGGAGGTACTCGTTGGGAAGACAATGGAGCAGGCATTGATGGAAGTTCTCGAAGAGGAAGAGATCGCCGCTTTGAAGGAACAGCAAAGGAAGTTCTTGGAACTACGCGCTGCGGAAAGAGCCGAGGCGCGAAGACTGGAGGAACAGGAAAGGAGAATAAGGGAAGAAAAGGTTTGCTCGTTGTTTGATTTACTTGTACGTAGAATTTCATTCGACCGAGCATCGTTGCCCGAATATGGGAAATGTTCCATAGGATCAACGATTAAGACAATACGAGGATGCGATGATAGCTCGAAAGGAAACAGAGGAACGAGTAGCAGCGACCACACTTTTAACCGGATATATAGCTGAACTTCTTCCAGCGGTACTAGAAGGATTGAAAATGTCCGGGTTCCTGTTGGACGAGATCAAGGCTGGTTCGTGAACACGCAAGAACACTGCTACTTTTTGTGAATTAGTTAGTCAGAAAGGTTTATTAATTTTTATTTATTTACGTGCTTTAATCGATAATCAAAGAAAGACACTCGTCTTCTCGTTCTGTCTCGTTTTCCCGTGCGATTTAAATAGAATGTAAGTCGTAAAGATCACCGACGTTTATATTCGCAGATGTCGAAGAAGGTTTCATGCCCTGGTTGATGAAAGAAGTTAAGAAAGAAATGAGCCACATGATCGAGAGCAGAGAATTACTTATGGGTAAATATCATCGATCTGATACTACTAATCGTCGTAAGTTAGTCAGTGAAGTTGAACGATCTCAGAAGCTCGAAGACGTTTAGCTTCCATCGATACTTAACGTGGTATGATTTCTACGTAACCCACCATGTGATTCGAGATTTATAGGGATGTCAATAATAACCTAGGATAGATATCTCGTACGTATTCCCGTAGCGTTAGTAACGTTTCTATTCAATAAGACCTCGGAAAATGGTGCGGAAAAAGGCGTTCTATATTGCCCATTGTTACCTCGCATGACCGTAAGTGTCAGGTATAATTGTCGAGAAAATCTTGGCCTGCTGCCAGAACGTCGCAGCTATTAAAATTTCAATTGTTACCTTAAACCGATCATAAATAATTTTATTCGCAAAACACGTTCGTTACAAATTTGTCCGCTCACGTATCATTTCGCAGATATCGTGAGGGAAATTTTGGAGGACCGCGCCGAAACGTACAGGAAACTCGGGGAAGAGTACGATGCCTCCAGAAGAAGAAAACCATCGATGGATCACATGGAGGATGGAGGCAGTGATCCAAATTTCGTAAATTACCAACCACCTGCTATCGAGAATTTGGATGTTATTTAGTGACCAGCCGTTCTTGTACGTAAAGTTAACAAGATGGGCTGCCGATATCGTATTTAACACGTAACGAATCGTTATCGGGCAATTGTCGTCTCATCGAGGCACGCGATTTCTCTTCCATTCGGAGGCTCGTTTGCCGAGGCTTTAACGCTCCTTGATCTTCGAACGGAGAAACGAGCATATCATAGTTAGCTTTCGGATTTAGGGACACCTTCACCAGCACCGAACCAATCCCTATCCCAGTGGCTTCTACATTAAGCAGTGTACACAGCTGCGAAACAAATCCATCTCCTCTGGTTGCGCCCTATGACAGGTCACCGCCGCGTTTTCGATCCCCATCGCAAATACCAACTACCACAACCGTGTTCCACAAAAATCCATCGGAAACTAATTACCCATTTTCCGACCTCCGCTGTATCGCATACTCGACGACAATTTTATTTTTACCCATTATTAATCCGGCTACTCGAAAGAACAACCGTCCTGGATTTAATAATTCCTGTTTTCCAGGTTCGTCCCAAGGCGGGGAAGAGCAACGAATGGATCGAGAGGACCGATTGAAATTCAGAGCAGAACTTTCTGAGCGATAAAAGCGCTTCGTGAAAGATTCGTAACGATAATAGTTTCATGAAAAGTATTGCAAGTGATACAAATAAACAGAACGTCTACTCATATCCGAATCTCTTCTCCCTTCTCCCGACCTAACTTTCACAAACTTCTCGCGCGATTTAGGAAAAATCGAAATCGAGATATTTGTAGTCCTCCCGTTTCTTTTTATCTTTTATACACGGAAGCGCAGCTGTGGAGACAAATCGTTAAGTCGAAAATACGAACGTCGCTAAAACCGTCGAGCGTAATTTTACCTCTCCCTCCGTCTGTTATTCCAGATTACACAGCCAAATCGTGTTACAGGAAAAACTCGAATGCAACGTAAAATCCGACTCTTCCCTCGCACGATTACAAATAATCCGTATGCGGAATACATTGTGAAAGTTTATCGGATAAACGAAAATATTCTCAAGACCAAGAGATAATTGAGAAAAAAAAAAAAAAAACGTGAAAGGCGCGTCCCTATTAGCGTTAGGTAGAAATAGAAATAGAAGCGAAGGAAAAAAAGAAATAAATTTTCGAATAGGAAAGAAAAAAGAATGCTCTGGCGACAGTAGGATTAACAGTCATGTCTGGCGCCTCTCGGCACCTGTCCCCTGCAATTTGGCTTCCTACTTATTAGATTACTTAGGACCGTGCCTACCTGTCTTTCAAAAGGGTACGCGGAAATTCGTCGAAAAATGTTAACAATTATCAGGTATACAATCGATACCGCCAAATTGCTTTCCCTGTGATATTGCAATTATGCGCGTGCGCGTAAGCACGTACGCACGTACAATTTATTGGTATTCGAGGGAAGACGGGAAAACGAAAAGAATGCAGGGATTAAAAAAGAAATTCAATGCCGTTCTCTGAGAATGAGATAAGACTCGTCGGTAGACCGCGGAAATGAAAACCTGTCGGGCTCGATCAAGATTAGATCGATCATAATAGGATGAGGTTTCACGGTGAATTGAGATCGGCACAGTTTTAAAAAGCCACCCACCCTCTTAAACCACACATCCCTTTCGGCGATGAACGACAAAGTGAGGGGGGCCATATTGTATTGGATTAAATTAAGCGCGGGCAGAGGGAGGGAGGGACTCGTCTCGATACCGTGCATTATATGCACAAAACTTGTGTGCCAAGTGAGTCGTGTTTTTAGGGAGATTCAAGAAGGGAGTACCACCGTGGGGTTTGATCGGACATAGGGGATTCTACGTTATTTCACCATGTGACCCATGCCACCTGCATTTTTACGCGATTCTTTCTGTCTGCCAATTCGCGGAACACCTTCGTCGCAAAACCAAGTGTCGATTGATCGTGAGATGAAACGAGACCTTCGGGTAAAAGCGATGTATTAATTAACGTCGACGAATAAGTAAATAGAATGGAGATATCTTTCGAACAGGGATGATGTTGATCATTGAAAAATTTCGTACCGCGATGCGGTTGGACATTGCGTATTTGCCCGCGGTAACTCACCGAAAATGAATTGACTCTTAAAATCAAGTAAACAATGTCTAATGGTGTATAATGATTAAATAGGGACTCGAGCACGGGGTGTGGAATCCTCTATAATGGTGTTACGGGGTATTCGACCGGCACGTGTCGTCTTACAGGGCACACTCGGCATCGAGTGACACGAGCAATATGTCGACGACACGCGACCAAAGCAATAAAATTGGAACTCCAACATATCGTAGCATGCCATCACACGTACTCGTTATTAATTAAACGTTACTTTCCCATTAAATCCACGGCTAGAACCCGATCAGTAATCGCGACGATTTCTGGCAAATATTAACAACGCGTGAGCCGTATCTCGTTGGGAGAGATATTAGGAGCCTACTTTTGACACTTGCAGAACCGAGACGAATCACCTTTATGGTCACCTCCCCGCAGAACCAACCATAATTCAGCCTTCACCCTGCAGCATCAACGTGGTTAGGTTATATAGAATCTCGTAAAAGGGCATCGAACAATAAGATTTGTTACGTCTCTGCGCGTCGAAGGGGTCCACGATCGTTGCTTTCGATGCTACTTAAAACCTAAAGACCAAAGACTCGCGCATCACCCTATGGGGCATTGAAATTTATGCATAAACACTTGCGACCTAACGATAGAATAATATAGAAGCTTCTAAAGGAAATTAGGACATCGCGTATCAAAGATACGATTGTACGAATAGATACCTGAGAAAGTCGTAATTGAAATTTTATCACGAGACATGGCGAGAAACGTACGAAACGTTCGAGCCATCATCTCGAACTTGTCGCAAAGTCTCTTTACGAAGAATAATATTATCGAAACGAATGATTGCAAGCAACGGCATACGCGCACAAGGAAAAAAGGGGCTGTGTACCTTACTGGCTTATTTTGAGCATCGCACACGGGGGACGGGCGATAATACGTAGATGATAATCGCGATATTAATATCGCATTGGGAAGCGCGCACATGCGTGCAAGGGCCCATTGGTCACGGAGGAACACTTGCTCGCTGGCTGGCTCGCGGTTCTTTCAATGCACCCTGATTTTAGAAAGAGACAACGAGAGGGTGGAACCCCAAATTCGGATAAGGGCAGAAACTAAAATTTATCTAGACAAACTAACCGAACGGGACATTATCACCGAAATGAAAAATGGCCGTAATTTCTACACCTTGCATCCGATGCATTTTACCGTACCAGGTGATCCTCTTCTTCCGAAAGAAAATTAAAAGAAAGTATGAAGCTTCGGTAGAGAAGAAATTTTGGACGCGTCAAGTTTCGTGGTGGCTGATCTAGTTAGAGAAACAAAGAATACCGATTAATAAATTAGGGGAAGTAATTTTAGAATATGCGTTCATGCTTACGTTTACTATGCGCAGGGTTGTACAAGAACCTCCGAAAACACTTGCCGCAACTCGTGCTCGAGTTTCGAGGGACCAGGAGAGGGGTTGGTACAAGGGATGGTGCAGCTTGTGAACACTCGTGTCATTCCCTGGTCCGGCACCATTCACCCTAGATGAATCACTTCACCCATAGAGAAGGTCCACCAAGAAGGAGTCGTACCCTTCTTCTGGTTCTCCTTTCTTCCTCCTAACAAATGCCTTATAATCTCGATAATCTTTACTTTGGTTGCGTTAATTCGTTTCGCGAAAGTGACACGAAAATGAGAATAAAATGTGCTTTTAACCAGTTTGCTCGTGGAAACGTTTGTTTGCCAAATGTTAATGCAGCCTAAATGCAGCATTCGGGAAAGGTTAAGCAGTAAATACCGATGGTTTATCGCGAGTGACCAGCTCGGTTCTTACCGGAAACCAAATTACCGTAATGACACTGAAAGTATTTCTAGCAGAATTAGATAAAGATCGATGTATTAACTCGAAGCAATGTAACTGACCGAATAGTCAATCCGACTGGGTATTAATACCGAAGATACCTGTAAGCTACGTAACTACGAACACGACGGACCAGAGATTAAGCGGCTCATTAGGCTCCAAAGATATTTTTCAATTTTCGCGATTGTTCCAGGTTAAAATCCGAACCGAAGTTACACTCGCCGAGACGGACTATTGTCTGCTGTAATGATGGCCGTGCGTTAAGTCACGTACTTACGTGCATAAATTATTATCAACTGCATCAAAGCCCGCGTACGGAGAACGAGCAGAGTACACCGAATATACTCGACAGTTTTGCAAAACAATTCATCGTCCGAGATAAATCAAAATCGGGATTCCCGTAGGTTGTTAGTTGGCGGGGAGGACATCAAGATCGGAGAACGATTAGGCAAATCCAAGCGGTATCGCTCGATCATGATCTACGCACGCGTGCGAGAAGAATGAGCCACTTAATTTCCTAATCAACCGTTGATTCAGATGCACCTTTCGACAGCACCCCAACCACGGGATGGAAGCTGCGTTGGTTTGCAGCTGAGCCAAACAATGTCCTTTCACATGAGGCTTTTATAGCCCCATCAAACACCCAGTCACCGCCGGCTCCTGGTGACGGCTGCACGACCTGTGCGTGTCACGTGCCCGTGGTCTCCGTGATCACGATTGAACAAAATTCGACGATCTTCGCGATCGCGAAGAAGATGTACGTATCGAAAGAGTAAAGAGAGAAAAGGAGACGGAACATTCGATGTCCGATTTTTTTACAGGTCGTAACGTGGCGATTAACAAAACTGTACCAGCGCAAGCGAAAATTTCTTAGGATGACATTTTATCGTTACGAAGAAGATAATTAAACGACGTATCGGTATGCGAAAAGAATTAAACGAATTTTCTGCTGCTACGTGATGCAAAACACCTGTACCCTTCGAAAAGGTCGTTACGCTCCGGTGATTACGAAAAATATCCTACCTATAGGCACTAAACGACTTGAATAGATCAGACAATCCGGCGCCAGTCGTGGCTAGTTTGAATGATCAAGGAGACCACTGTCGTGGAATTTTACAATTCATACCCTAACCGATACTCGAAGTGGTCACGCATCCGTGACTCCCCTCTTGTACCTGCAACGACAAGTTCAATTAGTAGCACCTCCGGTAATTCGTTGAAACTTTATTATCCTAAGAGTCTCGAGATTGAGACGGTAACCGGTGAAGGTAGTAAAATAATTCAGGCTCAGCGTCGCGACGTTCCGGAAGACTAACTTTTAACTGTAACTGCCTAATGGAAATCGCTGCCCAATTTCGCAGAATTATGAAAATTAACGTATTAATCCGTGAACAACAGACTGGTAGAAATCACGTACAAGAAATTGATCAAGTTTATTTAAGCCTATGTATCGCATACAGTTAATCAACGAACCGACGATTTTTCTAATCCCGAATTTTCATCCTCTCCAATATGAAAGGACAAATCATAATATCCTCGTTAACAATTGCTTTATTTACTTTCATTTTGCGAGAAATTGAACTTTTTCTTTTTTGTATAAATATAGATGATACATTTAAATCGACAACGTCGGAATATTGATCTGCTTTGTATAATAATTTATTAACGATATATTATAATGTATCCTTTTTATGAGAAAACGGCGAGTTGAATAAATAAACAAAAATGCAATGCAAAAATATTAAGTTAGGACAATATTATTTGACTACCCGTCTCGATCTTAAGAATCTTATTTGAAATTTAAAATAAAAGATTTTTTTATCCTCAAACAAAAAAACTCAAGCCAATTAAATAATGAAAACAACATTGATTGTTGTTTTTGAAATTTGTCAAGAACAACACAGATTGAAATAATGTCGAGAACAACGACAATAACAATGACAATAGTTTCAATATTCGAATAGACGTTAGCTCATCGAATTTAGTTTATTACTAAATTTTCTAGCAAACGGTGAGATAAAAAATAAATTCAAGTTTGCCAAGGTGATGCACCTTGCATCCGGCTCTAAGATAAAAGTCCCCGAAAATCCCTCCTAGTTAACCAGAGTTAACCACACCCACGTCCATACCCACACCCCTAATGATTGGTAGCGCACCAAGATTCGCGAATCGCAGGCACTGGGGCCGATTTACCCTTGGCCAGCTCTTTAAATACAATTACACGTACACTAGCTGTGGAAAAGCTGGGGTATAGAGACCGTGGAGGGGAGCAACTATCTAACCCCCTAGTAGTCAATTCGGGGCACAAGCCCTCCGAATATATTTAAGCCACGTGCGGAATACAGGTCGTACTCAGTTGACACCTCGACATCGTGTTACAATCATCGAGAAATCTGAACACCCACGGCTTCATCATTGACAATTTTATCAGAGTTCGGAAACTTTAATGAATCTTTGAAAATCAACGGTTCATTATCGATCAAAGTGAAGCAAGATATTCCTTAATCGAATTAAAAGTTTCGTGATTCTCGAGCAAAGGAACGAGAAACGTAAAAAATAGCACGAAGAAAAAGAGGAATTGGTATCGTTGGTATGATCGTGAGAATTTGACACAGACCGCGCAAAGTAAATTATAACATTCGAAGTGAAACAGTTAAAGTGCGCGAATGGAATCGACTAGTACGATCATGTATCCTATGATCACTGAGAATGCTCTGATGATGAGCATCGAAGCATTCGAGAGGTCATCTTTGTCCCAAGGATGTTTAGACAGGCCTATAGTCAGGGCTGCGGGGCTTCTTGGGAGAGACTCCTCGACAGAGGTGATCGATGTTAACAAACTGTCCCAGAAAAGTACATCGGTAATTCAATACGTACGTATATGAAATACAATTTCTAATATGTTCTAATATGTAATACGTAGAATAGGAAAATGAAACGCACAAATTACCTAAACTCGATCAATTACAGGTTGAAGTCGCTGATACAGAAGGTCGTCTGTATTGCGTGGATGGCCTAGTGAGCACGCCATGCTGGTTAAAAATTGTCACGCTTGCAAATGATTGTCAAAGTTGCAACGTTCTTCTAATGACGACCGACAAAGGTGTGATACTGAAAACGATAAGAAACATAACTCCAGGTGAACCGCTACTTATGTGGTTTACCGAAAATATTCTGGCTATGCTGAATATGCCATTTCTGACACCGTCCAATATTCAAGGTAAAACACTGATCATAAACAGCGTAGAGTAAAAGAAGTGCATTGTTAGTGCTAAATCGTACATACGAAGGATAAAGATACTTACATGTACGCGATATTGTAAGATTTTAACGTAATAAGACGTGTATATCGATTTCAGGTCAGAATCGCTACATTTGTCACATATGCAACAACCTGTTCGAGTACCCAAATCCTTTGAAGATCCATTTAGCTCTAAAGTGCAATCGACTGGACACTAATCATCTTTGGTCCGGACTAGCAAAAGAGTTCAGTTCGTCGCCGAGACCAAGCTTGTCTCTTAGTCTCTTCCCCCAGTCGACTTTCAAATTCAAACTGACCAGATCATCGCAAGATTCGCCTACCAGCATATCGCCGATCTTAGTGGACACTATGGATAATAACGTTCCCCTTACAAATAATAATTCGCCCGAGTCTTCGGATCAGCCCTCTCCGTCCTCTTCGAATCCGCTTTCCCCTAATTCCTCGTCCACGCAAATCTCGCCGAACTCGTCGACGCAAGTGTCTCCTGTGAGGAAAGATATACCTTATCGACAATCTGCCTTCAAACCATACGCGAATCAAAGCAACATCTTCGCCAACGTTTGTCCATTGACGAGGGACGAGACCGTTTTACCGCCGTACAACGTTCAGACGACGACAGCACCGATCAGTACCGATGTCCATGCCGCCCAAATGGAAACGATAGTGAGCAATCTCGGGAAATCGAAACAAGGACACCTTTGTATCTACTGTGGGAAAGTTTACTCGAGAAAATATGGTCTGAAAATTCACATCAGGTCAGAGTTCCAAACTTCCCTATCACAACTTATTCTCAGAGACTTCTATTCTCAGCTTATTCGTGAAAATGCCAATTCTCTTGTTAAAGAAATTATTCTCTTGTCTATATCTATCGGATCTATATCCACCTCTATCTATAACGAATTTCGAGTAAATTCATCGCGAGAAAAGTCATGGGAACAGATTAAAAGTGTATTTTCTTTGCAGGACCCACACCGGTTATAAACCATTGAAATGCAAGTATTGTCTACGACCGTTCGGAGATCCTAGCAATTTGAATAAGCACGTTCGATTGCACGCGGATGGAGAAACACCATACAGATGCGAATTATGCGGGAAAGTTCTGGTCAGAAGGAGAGACCTTGAAAGGCATCTAAGGTCGAGACACCAGGAAAATGTGGACCAAGCTTCTGATACCTCGTCCGATGGAATCGACGTTTGATTAGGGCGAGCAGAAAATATTATTACTGATACAAAATAAACGGACTTATGAAACGCTAATGTGAGACAACTGTTTCGTTTCGTTTACTTTGTACCAGTGAACAAGATTGTCCTCGATATCAAGGACAATTTGTTCGTAATCATAAACGAAGTCGTCCGTGTGGACGAACATCGTTTATCTTGTAAATGTTCAGAATCAGCTAATAGACGAATTGGTTTCCATACGATAAACACTTTTGTGATCAAAATGTCAATTAATTTTGTAAGATTCGAAACGAGACTGTAAATATTTAGTTAAGATAGGATAGCGAATAGATAACATAAGATGGCGAATGTTACAGACAACGTGCAAGTATATTTAAGCATCCGAAATATTTTATTACGATATTTTCCTCGATACCCTTACGAGTTGTAAATATCGATTTCTTCGCAATATTTCTAATCTCACGAAATCTTGAATTTCACGGAAAAGAACGAACGGAAAAGCTTACAGCCGAGCTGCAACTGTTAATCGTCCATTCAATTATCATTCGATATAGTATATATAAACATTAACCAAAACGCACAATTCTACGCTTTTTGATCTTAAGAATAAAACTCTTGTTATCCTAGTATGTACCTAAAAATATTAAAGTAAATCTGTTATTTTGTACTTACTAACTAGTAAATTGCTCTTACCTCTCATCGTTATACCTTACAATTGAAACTTGACATACGCATTAAACCACAATACTTGCTTTAGCGTCAATCTATTAATTTCTTTATTTGATACATGTATCGAGCGGCAGTGCCTGTTTTAATATCCCTTTCATCTATCAACGAGTTATTACTGGATCTTTAAATAAAAGATAATCACTTCGATTTATATTTTTGTCATAGAATTTCTATGCAATATCTTTTACAATTGCAATGCAAAACTGGATCTTTAGGCCACATACTTATATAATTTTCGTAAAGAATTTATCGTTAATTTGTTAATTATTAATTATTGTTGTAATTATTGGTACTATGTTTTAAACTCGTACTACACTATCGATAACACGGTTCGACAAATTTTAACTTCTCTAATCTGTAGTATCCAATAGATGATTCGCGTGGAGTTTACTTTTCTCAACACAAATCCACAATCGAAATTGCTCTACCACTCTCAGTTTTCTAAAAACGCACGATTTTTGGCTATAATGAAGTAATACATAAAAAGTAAGGTTAGGAGGTTCGTCATTGTCTTACAAGTTAGATGAGAGTATTTCGGGTTTATCAGTGTCCATAATTATAATTATTTGTGCCTCTGAATTACTATAATATGAATAATTTTCTAACATAAAATTGTCAAAAAATAAATTCCACCTAATTTTTAAGATAAAAATGAATATTCAAATGTTTTTACTTTTTTTGTTTAATACTTCGTTTCAGTCAAAAATACAGAGGAAATAAAAATATTTTGACATACGTATGCATATCATGGAAATTTATGTTGCGCAAGTCTGAATGCAGTTATAGTTTATAAAAAATGTATAAGTTATCAAATTTATTATTAATAACAAATTGTTTGCAATGTAAATTTATAATAAAAGTGACGAAATTAATAAATTATTGGCTATGAGAGCAGAAAATTAATAATTAATATAATCGATGAAGTTCAAAAATTTCTGATCGGGGTGGGGAGCTCGGCCGATCGAAGGCTATATAAAGGGCGACGCGACGCAGCATAAGTTATTTGTCCGTTCGACTTCGGAAGTGCAACATCTAAATTTTATTGTGCGCGAGGGATAGGGGTCCGAAATGAGGTTGGGGGGGGGGCTAGCCACCCCACCCTCATCCCACCTCATTAAACCAGTTACTAATTTTTGTTTTGTTTTCAGGTATTAATAATTTTATTTTTGTCTTCAGGTGCTAATTATTTTATTTTTTTCAGATTTTAATAATTTTTTACTTTTTCAGCTTTTGTTTGGTTTCTATTTATTTTTATTTGACCATTCGAATATTTCCTATAATATTGGAATGTCTAATCGTTAGGTTTTTCATTTTTCATCGTTGGATTGTTTATTTCATTTGGTTGACTATTGTGGTTTATATTTGTTTTGCTTTTATTTTGTTTTACTAATCACTTACTAACCTATTAATTTTTAACTTTCCAGATTCTTCAAGACATCGTTGGACGACGTGGACTAGACATGCGTTTAGACCTATGTAGTTATAAATAGCTGTAAGTTAGATTCCTACACTAAGTCAAATGTGCGCGCTATCCGTTCAAAGGTAAGCCACCTAACTTGGAGCGAAATATATCAATTCTCTATCCTCCTCTTATCCCTCTCGTTACCAAATAGAACATAATTGTTCTCGCGATAATCGCGATTGTTCTTAAGTACCGACTAGCCTACGCACGTACTACCCGTGTACTCGTCAGCTTCACGCCTCGTAAGTCATTCTCACGACACGTCTCCGACACCCATTTCTGCCACTGTCAATCTCGTCATGCATCGATATCTCTAGTGGCTCTCGGACTGGGGAGGCATCTGGTGCAACACGAGGGTCCGTCGACCTTAGTCGTCCTGGGCGCCAATCCGCGCGCACGACCGGGGGATGGGCCCTGCAGTCGGAATCATTGCAAGAGCGTGCCTGCCTGCCCCTCTGGCACTTGGCGGCTATGTGGTTATGTTTGCATAGAGCCGGGGTATGGAGCATGCGCATGATTCCGACTGTTAGGCCTCGCATACGACCCTCGGATTGACTCTGGGTGTTTCCCTGGTTCGTTGGCTGCCTTAGGTCGTCGAGTAAGCCATGGCGAGGTCGGCGGTGGCAGGGTGGACAAGGCCCGATCGGGAGGGTGCTGTGACTGGAGTTGTCTTGTGCACGGGAGTGCGTCGCGTAGGCTAGTCGGTCTTTCGAATAATCGCGAACTCGTTCGGGCGCTTGGCGATTTTTCACTTGCTCGCGACTTTCATAGTTCATTCCCTTTATCAAAAATAATATATCTTAGCGTTGCGACAATAAAGTTGTAGTATACCGACTCGAAACCCCTTTTGTAAGACACGAAATAAAATAAAGTGTCAGTAGAGTCATTTTAATTTAGTTCGCTCCAAGTTAGATTAGGCTACCTTTGATACGAATAGCACCAATAGGTTGCGCCACTAGGGCGTATGTCCGGGTCTCGATGCGTGGCCACCTCCACTTAGTGAGACCTGGTAATTGGTATCGTTTTCTAAAGAAAAATCTTTGGAAACGATACCAAGCTAAGAGCTACGCACCAGTTGAAGTATTGGATATAAGCTAGTTTAAAGTTAGTTATAAGTTAGTTATTAGTTGGTTATAAATTAGTCATTAGTTAATTATAAATTAGCAGTTAGTTAAAATACGAGGGTAAAATAAGTGCGTTATGATGTCAGCGAGTCACTCGTCAGAGTGTCAGATGAGGGAGTCAATTGCTACGAAATTTGTATTCCTAGAATTATTGACAAATGATATGAATTTTCTAAATACACCATGTTGTAACAACCCAATTGTATTGAAATTGTCTGTAATGTTCAAAATCATTGTATGCCCAAGCATAAATATTTCAAAGTATGAAAAATAAATTTTAAATATAAAAAGAGTAGTATCAATTTTTTTTCCGTCCTATTAAAAATTACAGTTACAGAAATTACAGTTAATCCTGCATAAACTACATATCTTCCATCAATCTTTTTATATAAAATTTACTTTCTATC
>NW_016908488.1:0-916 GCF_001483705.2 Eufriesea mexicana | reverse complement strand
CTTTTTCACGCAGAAAAGGTTGCTCACAACGATATTCGTCGAAAATGTCAGTACAGTTGATATTTCCAGTCAGATTCTAGTGCAATGCAATGTCTTTAGCATTCCAATATAATCATTCTTTCGTATATAAGCCGAAAAGTTTACACTTCTCGATATTAGTTGAGAATGTCAATAAATTTGACATTTTCAGAGAGATCCCATTGCGCTGCAATGGCTACAGAAAACCAATACAATCTTCACACCTTATTTATGCAGAAATGGTTGCTCACCACGAAATAAGTCGAACATTTCAATAAAATTGTACTTTCCCGCCACATACAACTGCAATGCATTGGCTATAGCAACCCAATAGTATCTTTCCACCTTATTTACGTAGAGAAGGTAGCTCACCACGATATTTGCTGAGAAAGGCAATAGAATAGAGCCTTCCAGTAAGATTCTGCTGCAATGCAATGCAATGGCTTTAGCAAACCAATAGAGTCTTTCCTCCTTACTTATGCCGAAAAGTTTACACTCCACCATATTTGTCGAGAATGTCAATAAATTTGACCTTTTCAGACAGATTCCATTGCAATGCATTGGCTACAGCAATACAATGGGATCTTCACCCATTATTTATACAGAAATGGTTGCTCACCACGATATTATTCGTCAATCTCAATAAAATTGAACTTTCCCGTCACATACAACTGCAATGCTGTGGCTATAGCAAACCAATAGTATCTTCCCCCCTTATTTATGCAGAAATGGTTGCTCACCACGATATTGGGCGGAAATGTCAATAGAATTGATCTTTTCAGTCTGATTCTATCGCAATGCAATGGCTATAGTAAACCAATATGATCTTACTACATTGTTTATGCAGAAAAGCATGCTCACCACGATATTAGTCGAAGATGTCAATAAAATTAGACTT
>NW_016908487.1:511535-579682 GCF_001483705.2 Eufriesea mexicana | reverse complement strand
ATTTTACGTTTTTCTCTAACAGATAACTTGGGAGAACGACCACTTCGATTCGCAGTGTCAAAACCTGATTGATTTATAAATCGTCTTACAATTCTTCTAATAGTAAAACGACTTCTGTCAACAATTCGCGATATTTCGCTATAAGACTTTCGCATTTTATACAAATTTAATATTATTTCTCTATCTTCACTTGTCATTTCTTTCGCTTTTCCTGACATTATTACTTTTTCTTACTTTCCCTGTTGCTAAACGATTGAAATTTAGGATGATTGTTGTTAAAAGTGACAATCGGTGTGTCACCTAACTAGATTTTAAAATGACGATTGGAATATATACATTTAGCATCGTGTGCCAATACTTTTGTCCACCCATAAAATGATCAATAAATACATTTTAGTTATTGGTTCGTGAATCAATGTATTTATATTATTGCTTCTACTATGTAATAAAACTAGAATAGATAGCAAATGAATATGTCAAAAAGTTTTTCCTTCAAATCAATTTGTTTAGTAGTTATAAGCACTTGTACCGCATCAACCGTGCTGTGCCAATACTTTTGTCCAGCACTTTTTAAGTTAGGTAAATTAGTAAAATGTGTTTAAAACGCGAATTTTAGCTTATTTTAGGATGGGTTATGGCTACGGGTTATAGAAAACCCCTTTGTTTAATATCAACTTTATTCACTATTTACTTTCTTAACTTTAAAAAGTTGTTGTAAAGACTTATATGTTAAAACCTATTGTTACGAGGAAGTAAATGGACCTTTTGTATGAAAGAATAATTGTACATATGTAAATTACTGTACATATTGTCATTGCAAATTATACGAACCATATATTTGCAATAAGCTATGTAATAACTATTGTAAAAGGTTCGCCAATCCTTAAAAAATCAGTTGAGCTCGGGAATTTCCGTTTGACCTCGGGCAAGGGTACCCTCTGTTCATATAGGCACTTGGATGTCACAGGACACGTCAGTTGCTTCGCGGTCGTCGGGACGTATGCATCGATACTTAAATCATTAAAATTAAATTATTTCTTTATTTTTCACTTAGAATAATTCATTTAAATTATTTATTTAATTTATTAATTTATTTCTATCCTTTAATAATTTACTTAATTAACTTATTTATTTTTCACTTTTAATAATTCAATTAATTTTTGTATTAATTTTTTTAAAGAATTTATTTAATTTATTCATTTTTAATTTTTAATTATTCATTTAATTACTTCATTCTATTTTTATTTCTAATCTTTTCTTTAATACTTGAATAAATATTTTACGTTTTATTTTTTTAATTTCATCGGTGTTAGTGAACATTAAATATTTTTATAACTATTAAATTATTACCGTACTTCTACTAAATCGTATACGTTCGAACGATTTTACATGCGATTTTTTTATTTGATGCGGGTCGAAGCAATTTCATACGGGTTCGCGATATCGTGAATGTGCTGTGAAAGTGTTCCAAGAAAAGAAGAAGGAATTATAAGCAATGTGGACATCGCTATATTGACGATGTGGCAAGGGAAGGACACAGTGACGCTGATGCCAGGACAAAGGCGACAATCAATTCAGGGCTGCTTTGTTATGAAGAAGAAGGGCAACGATCGGTGAGTCGCATGTTTACGATTCCTCTGGTTCCCATCATGTCGTAGGACGAATGGTCCGAAGCGGCACGGGTGACTGGTTGTATTTAATTTTATTTGTAGCGAGCATAGTGACCACGATTGCTAATGTACTAATGTACAATAGCACTCATGCATTATATGTTCTGTGATATATTTGTTGGATCAGGCTAGGGCTTCCTTGTACATCGCGTATTAGAATCTCAGTTGACAAAATTTTTAATTTCGATTCTAAACAAGAAATTTTAGTTGCTCATTTCATTCATAGTTATATTTATTTCACGCGATTTTTAACGAATACAAGTACAAGAAAGCATTCCATTCGAAGTAAGTTCCAAAATCAAAGAAATAATTCAAATGTTTTGCAATTATTAGAGAACTTGCTTTGATTTTGAAATTACTTATATTTTTATTAAAATACACTCCCCCCCCCCCCGCCCCTTCATATCTTTTCTTTTTTTTCTTCTTCTTCTTTCTTGACATGAATTTTTATCGAGTCATTTGAAAAGTAGTGTCACCCCAACACCTTAGCTATAATAAATAACATAATCCCCATTATTAATTAGGATTTTCAGCAAAGGGACACAAATACTTTTTGATACTATTTTCAATATTATTTTTGTCACTATGCTCGCTACTTTTTTTCGCTATAACTTGTAGAAATTTTTTATTTTTGCACATCTGTACAGTATTACTGTGCATACTGTGCATACTGAGTACATTGTAATCGAGGGTTAGTCGAAATCCCTTGAAATGTGAATATATTGCGATTGGGAATTAAAAGTTAATCCCGTTTACATGCAGGGATACGATTTAATTCGCAAAACAGGAATAAGAGATGTTATTTAATTCTAAAATATATACTTCTACTACGAGCTAAATGGGTACAGGGCGAGTAATGTACAACTATAGGATTAAACTAATAACTGACCTATGATTGCGCGACCGACCGATACTCCCTCGTACTTCCTTCGATTCTCGCGTTTTTTAAAAATTATTTATTATTTAATATCACAATAATCAAATGCAACTACCTACTCTTCCTCCCAACTTCTATTTCAGACTCATTATTAATTGCTCTACCTTTGTTGCAGATGTGAGGCATACAATACTTTGGAATTTACATTGTAGTTTATTTTATGATTTATTTTGTAACAAATTTTATATTATGTTCTGCATTGCTTTTCATAATCATTTTTGATAATCATTTTCAAAATTTATTTTGCGATTTACTTTGTATTATATATTCCACTATATTTTGTATCATGTTTTGTACTATATTTTACTAGGGTATTTAGGTATGGGTCTCGATTGCGTAGCCACCTCCACGTGGTGAGACCTGGTAATTGGCATCGTTTGTCAAAGATGTACTTCCAAATTTGTTATAATAAATTTTATATACTGCTTTCCGGAATCTTCGATAGGTTCATCTTTGGCAAACGATGTCAAGCTAAGAGCTACGCAGTACTCGCAGTCCAGTCGAGCCTTTACTAACGACGTCTACTCTATTTTTACTTGAATTTTGCGTTAAGCACTGAAATTTCTTTTAGGTTTCAGTGGAAGTGAAAACCTATTAAATTTTAAAAACAGTACCGTGCGTCGGTTAAAAAGAATTTTATGTAGCGAGAATATTTCAGTACCCACAGTCGGTACATAAGAATTTAGTACTTCTCCGTTATTATATCGATAATGACAATAGTCATTATTATAAGTTGAAAATTGTATGAAAATTTCTCATATTTCATATGCAATGATCATTATCCGTTGTCAGTCAATTTCAAGTAATTGGTACGTATCACATTAAAGTATGAATGCGAATACTGTTGAGCACGATTAATAGAGATGTCCTCTTTACTGTAGGCTTATTGCCTCCAGACGGTATGTCGGAGAATCGTGGAGTTTATATGTCACTATAAACAATTTTCCCGTTTATTTAAATGTAGCGATAGATAGGCAGGTAGTTTTCTTCTGTGTTAGTGCTTTAGTTGAAAGTACTTAGGAATGGTTAGGAAATTTATTATAGGTTTAGCAAAAGTACCTTTTGGACTTTCCATACTAGTATGGATCACAGGTGGTAAATTTTGTGCGCCACATGCTTACCCAGAGAACTCATCACGGTTCTTCGTATGGTAATAAAAAAATGCTCGTCGCACTGATGTAATGTAATAACCAACAACTGATAACTAATATTCAATTTGTGATAACTCATCAGTTATCAGTAATGATTGATAGCTAATAACTAATATCTAGTGCCTCATAACACATGACTATTATAATAATGTAATTCTCTTACGGTTACTGAATTTTTATAACATTTTTGAAATCGATTTTATTATTTTTTTCATTTTATTTGCTAGACATGTTGCAGATAACGCTGTATGCGTTATAATAAATTTCATAGTAATCGGTTAAAAACAAAGAATTATTGATATATAATGTAGTTACAAAATATAAAGTATAGTATACGACGTTTATGAGAGCTTTTCTTTTGTGTGAAATATGTTTCAATTTTTTTATTGCGCGATAGTCCTTCGAAATATTAATATTGGGAATAATATATCTTTTTGAGTCTCTTAGATTACACATATATAGATTACTGTTAAGAGATTACATGGAAAAAAGAGAAAGCAGATAATTCTACTTTTAATGCATATATATTTGCTAGGTCGGTACATTCTTTATGAAATTCATACTTCACGTTAGGATTATTAAATTGAGATTTACTGTCAAAAATATGACAATCCGAGTTCGTCAAATATAACTTACCTCATATCTTCGCCAGTCTAGGAGTTAATGGCTCTTCTTACGCAAGAAAGATTTATACTTTCCGGGTATCAAGTGATTTAGTATGTACGATTTATCGTCAGTAATTTCGTACTGATTTTGAATAGAGTCCATTTGTATATAGACTGCGGTAATAGAACACTTTTCAGATGGAATCGTGAGAACAAATTTTTACCGCAATTTTCGCAATTCATATTCCTCGTGTACCTCGTGTTTCCACTAGCCAATTGAAATTTGCATTTATCTTGCACGAAAGTATTCTCACGAATGTCAAAATCGATATCTTTATAATGACACGCATACTTGATCGTATGATGTGCCACTGTCGAAAGGGAATTAGTGCGTGTAATTAAATATCGTTAAACAGAATACATTTGTAGTAACTCGTGATACGAACACTCGGGTAAAAACGACAATTAATGACGTTCTTCTTCTCCATTCGTCTAATGAAATCGTTAATTATACGCTTATGCTTTTATTTCATAAATAATATGGAGTTGTCAATGGTCCATTATTTTCTAATATAGGAATGGTGTCAAATAATGTTTGTTTGACAATAAACTCGGTAATTTTTTATCATTTGTGAATAATGATGTATTAAAATTTGCAGAGTATCTTCTAAATTATATCTGTATGCAGTATTTACCACTTATTCAACAGTTCCAATTAAGATGAACATGTAAAATTTCGATTGGATTGGAAATATTTAAGATTCGGTACGTAGCTCCTTAGCTGGGCATAGTTTTCAGAAGCATATTATGATTTTTAGAAAACTGTACAAATTATTATATTACACTGTCCGACAAATTTTAAATTTTGCGCTAATCTGTAATATCCATTAGGTGATTCTTATAGAGTTTATTTTCCTACATACGAATCCATAATTGAAATTGCTCTACCATCTTCAATTTCCGAAGAATGTGAATTTTTTCTAAAAATGCACGATTTTAGGGTAAAATGAACTATTACATAAAAGGTAAGAACGTCAGGAGGATCATTGTTATCTTAAAAATTGGGTAAGATTTCTCGAGTTTATCAATATCCATAATTATAATTAATTATATTTCTAAATAATTATTATTGGTCATCAAAATTTAAAAATAAGACTCTGAGGGTACTTCCTGCGCATATTATTAAATTTTTATTAAAGATTCTATATGTCACACGAATTCGTTACACAGTATCATATTCTGTTAGCTTTTCCGAAGAAGAAACCATGGAAGGGAATGGTCGATAGTTTTCAATTCGATTAGATCGAGTTTTACCGCCATTGCACGTTTGTCTAGTCTCGACAGTGCCGTAGCTATGCATAATCCGAGTACCAAGTGCAATTGAGATAATATATAACAGTCTATGAAAAAACCGAGTTGCATTAGAGGTATATTGAGTTCATCTTTTGAACAGAGTAACCTCAGGTCTCTCCTTTATATATGCAGCCGTGACTCGGTGAACTAGTAGCATGTTGAGAAAGACTCGAGTGAATTCGGAAAAAGCGGTTTCAGAAGTGCAACTTATAAAATAATAAAAAGTATGGAATTTGTGGGACACTTTATATATAATGGTATATGAAAGATAATGAAATGAAAAGACTTCGTATTAACGTTTAAAGCATTTGGTAGTAACATTCATATAATTAACAACATCGATATAAACGTTACATCTTCGATTCCTATAAACGAGTTTTCGATAAACGAGAAAATAATAAGTTTAACAAAGCAAGAACAATTACAACTATCGTAAAACTTGTTATAATAACATATTTTTGGAATTTTATTTGTGTTATGAAAATTTAACATTCTTAATATTTATAAGAATTTATATATATAATATTGAGATAAATATTTTAATAAGTAAAAGGATTTCTTATCAAAGAAAGTGATTTTATGATAAGAAATTGTGCGATTAAGGTTCTTATTTGTATGTATAGCTATATACCTTCTTAGGTATATAATATTACACTTTGATATTTCATTATGAATGAAAATATCAAATTGTTAAAAATATTTCGTCATAGATAATTAATCTTACTCGATGTATTTACATTCACAGAATACATATCGTAATTCGCATAGTTGATTAAATACAAATTAGCAAATTAATAGAAAGGAATTGCAAGCAGTGTACATATATTTATTCGTTAATAATTATTTCGAGATATATCTTGTTAATTAATATTTTTCTTCAATGTACATAAAATATGTTTCCTAAAAGTGCCTGAAGTTCGTCATAAATGGAAAATTTTCTATTAAAAAATAGATAAAATTTTAACTACTGCAAATCACATTCTATTACAATCACAATAAATCTCTTTGTTCATGTACAAGGAATAATTTATAAAATAACATTAGCTCCTATACAAACATTTAAAAGCACTTCAGTAAATATCTTTTATATCTAAGGTAGATTGCGGAATGTTTCGAAATTAAAATAATTCTTAAAAATAAGCTTTTAAATAAACTGATAACATGTATAAGTGCTCTCCTAAGCCGAAAAAATTATTAACATTAATTATCGTAGCCCGAGACACTTGTATTCTTTATTAGTGATTCTAATTTTGCTTTGATATTATTTTTTTTACCATTATATTATCCGATTAAACTCATACTAATGACATAGTAAATAAAGTAAATAGGAAGCTATCTCGTATCGAGTACACGTGTATTGTGAGAATATGAGTATTTCCAGTAATTATACGTACGTTTAGTATTACCAATTTGCTAAATATTATATATCGTGTCTCAAGTATATTTAGTCATCATTTTTATATAAGATACAATCCTGGGTATTTTAGGTAAGAATGACGATTCTGTAGAAGAATAAATTAGTTCAATTTGTATAGATATGCTGTACCTCCTATTAATCAATTGCTATCCCAATTAAAATTTTATCGTCATTTTTACAAAAATTTTCTATAAATTTTCTATAAACTGATATTAGCGATCTGTGTGTCAATGATTATGAAACGATCATAAATTCTTGTATTCCATTTCGAAATATAAAAAATTTCATACTTAAAATATATTATAATGTGAATAATTAATTACGGAAAGCTACGAAAGCTGCATTCATTATAAAATTTCTTACTATTTTTCCAAAACTGTACAGTTTTATTTCATTGTAATATAAATTGATATAACTCAAAGTAAGTGATAAAATCATTTCATTCAGATTATCGACTTACAATTAGATCACTTTCATAATTATTGGCACAATTATTAATGTCGAATTTTTATAAAATTTAATTTAACTAATTTAGTATTATAATACTTGGAATGCATGGAAAATAATAATACATAGAAATGCATGGAGAATAATCAAATTTCGAGAGAGATATCGCGAAATATTCTCCTCTTAAACGCTTGTAGAAAAATCAGCACAAGCTCAACCCTTATCGATGAGAACGTGACGTCGATGTCGATAAAAGTCCTCGTGTTGTGCATTTTGCAATACATGTAGTACGTGTGTACACGCGAATACATAAAGAAGGGGATCAGTAGTCCATGACCTAGACCTTTCTCAATGGATCTCAAGCTAAGGGGCGGCAAGGGGAAGGATTTCATATCTCGGAAAAGTTTTCTGTTGTTTCGGAAAGTTAAAAGCGGAGCATCGTAGTTTTGAAGAAAGCAAGATATATAGAGATGACACAACAATGGATCGAGATATTTCGTGCATATATCTTACATAGATACAAAGATTCTTAATTTAGGAAACGCAGGTTTGAAATGAAAGATATAATACGAGCAATATTTTCTTTTTCACGTTTCTTTAAAGAGATGAAATTTTTTGTATTTGTGTTTAGCCATCCTTGGTTTATTTGTGAAAATAATTTATTTCAAGAAATAATTCATTTATCTCAAATTAAAATAATTAGCTTAGAAAACTTATTCATATAATATAGTTAAGTAATTTATTTTAAATCAAAATAAAATTTAAACAAATTTATGCAAGTATATAATACCACCTTCCTCAAAATTTGAAATTGAAAAATATATTTTTAATTATAATCATAGATCCAAAATAGATAAAAACGCAGTTTCACATAATATTAAATTTCAAGATCCAGAAATATTTCATAAAGTCAATTTTCTAAAAATATCAGTTTTCCCAGCAATGCAATTATGTACCTTTCTCATCTTATCGAGATACACTATCACCTATGGGAATTTGAAAATCGATATAGTATCAAATGTAACATCATACATTTTATACGAGATACAAAATAAAATGCAATAAAAATTTTCAAACAATTTTGATGCAAAGTTCATGGGCATCGTATGCTTTAGATAATCAAAATAGTAGTGGCAAGTATAGCGAAACAGCTGACCAATTACTCAATTATTCTGTTCCACTTTCTTTTATATCATGATATGCTAATTAAACAAAATATTACAGAAATTTATCGAAACAAATTATAAATTTAATGTGAGGTTAAAAAAAGGGAAAATGTTTCGTGCCTGAAAAATTGATTCTTTCTCTCATAAAATTTGTTTCGTTTAATGACAGCTGACATTCGAAGGAAGGAGGAAAATTAATTTTGCGTGTTAGGAGTTACATTAAAAAATAAATAGCATGCAAAACAGTAGATCGATGAATAGTATCAAATTCCATAAATGTGGTACTCGTATCTTTTCTACAATATTGTATATATAACGTGTATTCGAATGAACATAATATTACTACAACGTATTTCATACAAAGGCGTATTTTTTTTTTAAATGTTATGAACTTCGTAAAAAGTGAAAAATTTTTCATTAGAAAATATATACACATATTATTCTAAATGTTAATTGCATAACTGTTTAATTATAATTACGAGAGGATCTTCGACGCGTAATGGTTTTATTACTTTCAGTCTGTACATGAACAGGAACTTGTTAACAAGGTTTCTGAAAAGAGAAAAAAAAGTACTAACAATATTTTACATTCCTAGATAATATAATAGCGAAAGTACTTTCAAAAACAATTTGTTGTTATGGCAGTTCCTTCAGTTTAAAAATCAATCATTTTTGTAATATAACAGAGTTCTTTTATTAAAGTGAGAGTAAAACATAACCTATACATTAATTATTTATGTGTAGGTTACACCTAATATAATAATATTTAACACTGTGTCAGTATTTATGCTATTAATAGCACAAAGTCAATTTTATTTTTAAATTAACTGAGTTTTCTATTAAAGTGAGAATAAAACATGATTAATTCTTAATATAGAAATTTGTTAATAAACAACATCTAACGCAATGTCAGTATTTATGCTATTAACAGTCTTTTTAAACAAGAACCTTTGGAGATGTTTATGGATCTTTGTATGTGAAAAATGTGAAATTAAAAATAGAAACGCCACAGTCCAAGAGTTTAATCGTTTAAATAGTGTGTCTTTACTAAAAGTATTAAAAGTTTTCGAATTTCTTAGATAAATAAGATTAATAGGAGGCGTTAAACGAATATTTGTTTCAAATATCCTCTTGCCACAAATCCTCTTCAAATTAAATACCACAAATTTAAAAATTGGAATTTAATACTTAACAATTGTATCTTGTTCTTTAAATGCAAGAAACAAAACTATAGTACTCTTTTAAATATAGATGTTTTAATTTTTGAAGCTACAAAAGTGACATTTTCTTCTGGAAAGCCTAGAATCTTATCATCGTCACATTTCCTATCATGTTTGAAACTAAGTTTGGAAGATGCTTGTCTATTTTAGGCTTTGAGTACATGATTCAATCCATCGAATAGCTTAGAATTCATCGAGGAAAAACTCTGATTCGAAAAAATTCTAGAAACGTTCAGTCTTCTTAGTAAGTTTTTAAACAGAACATTACGTTTCAAATATATAATATTAAGTCCATATCGTGTTACATTTTCCCTCATATTAAACAATATTCATATTAAATATTCGTATTAAACATTAAAATATGAAAATAGAAACATTGATTCCATTTTTAGATATTTTTTAACACGTTCACTGTTTAAATTTAATAATCAAGACGTATTTTTACAGATATATTACATAAATTTCCCTGTCCTTTTGAATGAAAGAGTGAAATTAAAAATATCCAAATTTTTAACAACTTATATATAAAAATTCGTTCATTTTCATAAGGCAAGTGTGTAATGTAAAATTTAGCAATACAGAAATCAAAATTACACATGAAAACGATCTAGTATTAAAGATTTTGTGGGCAGTGAACGCGTCAAGGCACTTTATGTATTAGATCGCATAGCTGCAGGATTATTCTTTAAAACTCATATACAATAGCTGCAAGGCTTTTTAAATTACTGCCAGCAGACTATAAAACACCCAGCAAACACCGATCAACATGTCATGGCAATAGTCCTACATCGATCGTAAGAAATTCACGAAAATCTCGCTATCTCTGATTCAGTCTGATTCATAGAAAATAATTCTGCAGCAAGGTAGGTTACTCTCACACTTGTCACACATTTATGTAATCGATTCACTCATCATCGATTTATATTTGCACCTAAATTAATGCGAATTTTCCTTCGCGTTTTCACCTTGATTCAGCTTCTCTTTCTCATCTCTATCGCTCAATTGATTCAACGTAACATCATAGGTCACGCTGGCTTTTCCATCCGAGCCCATACACGTAGTGAAGCACGTGTCGTGCTTGCCAAAGTTCTCACCATCTTCGATGGTCTCTGGCATCGGCTGGTTCACGGTTTCTGGTAGATACAGCGACAGAAAACCAGACACCAGAGCGACGAAACCGAACAGCACCGCTGGCACTTTGGGATTCAAAGAGTCCAACAGCATTATCGCGGGGGTCATAGCTCCACTGAGACGCGCGCACATCGAACCGATCCCCAACGCGGTATTTCTGACCACCGTGGGGAACAGTTCGGCAGTGTAGTTGTAGATGACAGCGAACGAACCAGCTATGCAGGCCTTGCCGAACAGGACGATCGTGACGATCGCGGCAGCTGCTGCATCGGTGTCTGAGGGAATGCTGGAAGCGATTATGCAGCATACGCCACCTATCAGCATAAATGTGCTGACCATACATCTTCTTCCGGTACGATCCATGAGGAAGCACATGAGAATATAGGACGGTAGCTCGACGAGGCCACTGAGGAAGAGCATGACAAACGGATTGCCGACCAGGTTACCAGCGTTCAACGATAGTCCATAATAGACGATGGAGTTGGCAAACCAATTGAGACACACGTTCAGACTCTTCTTACGAAGATTGGGTGTTTTAAAGAGATCCAGGGCTCCGTAAGAGCGTTCCTCTTGATCGACGTGCCGTATCTTCCCTTCGCTGATTAGCTTCGCGGTGTCTATGTCTACGTTGTTCCCGTTCATCTTTAGACCTTTTCGTACGATAGCTAAAGCCTCGCTGACGCGGCCTTGAGCCCACAACCACCTTGGGGACTCGTCCATGAGCCACCAGTGGCCTACCAGCAACGCACTGTGAAGTCCGTAGATGATCTGCAGCCACATTCGATCTTTGATCACGGCACCCCAAACGGCTACCAGCATGAACCCAACAGCGAACGCCAATTGGAACATCACTCCGCAGATGGTCCTCTTCGTTGCGCCAACCAGTTCCATCGTGAGGACGAACCCTGTTATGTAGGCCCCGGCTGAGCCGAAGATCCCGTAGAGGAATCTTAGGATGAGGAATACGTAATAGTTGTTGACCAAGGCTACCGTCACTCCCAGGATCAGTTGAGCGACAGCGGATATGTAGAATATTATCTTTCTCCCGTACTTGTCAGCCAAACTGCCCAACGTTACCGCTCCAATAAACACGCCAAACATGTAGGAGGACTGTGCCGCTGCACCCATCCATCGTTGTGAGCAAACAAAATTCCATTCCATTCCTCGCGACGATTGGAAGTATTGCATGTCATAGGTCCAGGATTCGCATTGTTTCACTACTTCATTCACATCCATGTAGTGACACGTATCAATGACGCGAGGAAGGTCGTCGAGGCCATCGGACGAGTTCCATTTGGAGGACGTGAAGTTGGTTGGATTGATGACCGTCAACGTGGATTCGGGGATGTTGCATTTGTGTGGCGGCACCGCTGCTACTGTCAGCAGTGTCAGCATGTGCAAACCAGCTGTCAACGCGCCCAGAATGTGTAGCGAAAATTGCCAACCCTGGTATTTGCCAAATTCCCCGAGATGAGCCATCAACTCCTCGAGATTTCTGTCGACGCTCGCCATGTTTCGCGTTCAGCCTTGAAAAACTTGTTTCTCCAGTTGTTTTCCTGCTTTTTAACAGCGTCTTGATAACTGACAGCGCTCTTGACACGATTCTTGGTAATTCAGATTGTAAGCACTCTCTGTTTTTCCTCCTTGATGTTAATCAGTTCTTAAGTGTGTCCCCTCTTCTAGCTTTCGAGGATCATTTTCGATGTGTTTAAGTGTGACGTTGATCAATGATATTTGGTTTTACTTGCTTTTGGACGGATTTGTTTCTGCTTATTTTCGACGATGGAGAGTGTCTCACTGCTTCACGGATTCCTTCGTCGCGAGTTCGTTAGATCAGCTGATGAGACGAGTCGACGGAGTCGAAAGTAGCGTAATCGCGTGGACGTATGAACTGCACTGTTCTATTGCTCACGGAGAACTGGGTAACTGACTGCAACTGCCAACTTGAACAGCGGCTGAACGGATTCCTCGTGTCCGGAGAATGCGTTGGACTTATTTTTTTATGAAATTCACAGTTGTCCTTGTACAGTTACTGACTGTTTTCCTTCTTAGACGTTTCACTTCGTGTTTGTTCTGGGAAAGTTATCTGTCTTTATTGAGGATCGAAATAGTCTGGAAATAAAGGCAAAATATATATAATTACAAACTTTGGAAGGTACAATTGAAAATTTGATATTATTTCATTATCATTTGATAACTGTTTTAAAAACGTTAGTAATGTTAGAGAATATATATTTTGGAAATAAACAAAAAACAAATATAATTATTCTATTTGATGTATACTTTTTATCGTTCATGTTCAATGATGATTTTATTTCATAATTGTTTTAGAAAGTTTGTAATATTGGGGTGTAGTAGTTCTTAAAATAAATACAAAATAAATATAGTTATTGCTTGTGAAAGGCACTAGTAAAATTTTAATTTTATATTATCTGATAATTGATTTAGGAAACAAATAATATCGAAGATTGAAAATTCATAAAATAAAAAGTTAATATAATTTTATATTTGAAATGTACCTTTGAAGATCTAATATAATTTTGTCTCATAGTTTTCTTAGTAATGAGTAATATCGCTATAGTCATTATAAAATAAACATAATTATGTAGGTATCCCAAAAGTAAATAAAAAATAGGTATAATCCTCACGTTTGAAGTTTATTCCTGATGATCTAATATGATTTTGTCTTATAATTATTCTAATACGTTGTTATGATCCTGTTTTACAACTATTTTTAAAAATTTGTAATATTAGATTATATGTTTTCTTAAAATAAATGTAAGATAAATAATACAATTGTAATGCTTGAAATGTATCTCTGAAAATCTAATGCACTTTCGTTTCATAGTTACTTTCGAAATTAAATGTTTAAGGAAATTCATTCTTACTAAGTGTAACCAGAATGAAATTGCGCATGGCAGTAAAACAAATTACCAGCATATTCAATTATAAGTATGCAACTTTCGTGTGAAACTATGTTAGAAAGTTAATAGGGAACTAACTAGTATGAATAGTACTCCTTTTACGCATTTCTTTTCATTTGATATATCTTTTTTATTCGAATAGTTGAAACTTTATGCATCGAATGCGAGTTTTGATCCACTTAGATATATTAAGTTTCAAAGACTGGATAAAATTAACTTTACTAAAGTAGGTGAACTTCAATTGATTGAAATGTGAAAGTAAACACCGAGATGCATTCCAGCAATAAAAATATTTACATGATCTATCATGATCTATAACACAGTAAAAATGTTATGTGCTATTCTCGTTTAGTATCATTTTCTGCAAAAATAATCTAAGAACCAAAATTCCTTTTAGACTTTATAAAAAGAATATTACAGTCTCATAAAACATACACTTATAATATTGTAAATGCAATTTAATTATAGCAATAATATCGAGGTTTTAGTAGCATTTAAACATTCACAAGTATTCTGTATCAATAATTATTTTTAAATTATATATAATTAATAAAACAAGTTTATAGTTAGTTACATATAATTATTTAAATATGTTTCAGAAGTGTTATTTAGTAATAACTGTTTTTAAATGACATATTATGGTACGTATTTTTCCTTATGAAATAGAAAAGATACGAAATTAATAGGTTATATTGAACAGAATTATATACTAGCAACTTGTTAATTTACTATTGGTATTCGTAATTCAAATTTGCAATTTATTAATGAAAGATATATTTACACTGAATAAAACTGTGAATTCAAAATATCTTTTCGAGGTAATCACGTGTCACACAGACACAATTGGATGTCCGAACAAGACAATGCAATCTAGACGCGTGGTCTAAGACAATACACGCACTTTGCCGGAAATAGTCAAGTGTAGATTATTAACAAATTGTTTGGTTAAATACCTTATTTAATCGAGGATATTAACCTCCTTTTCCATTATTTTATCAAGGAAAATTCATATGTTCGCGAAACGAATTTAATTTCTCAAAATAATTAACTTCGTTTAATGTCATTTTATTTATCGATGCTAATTGTATGTAATTTAGATAGCACACATATTAAAAACTCTTATCTGTCTAATATAATTCTGAAATCAAAATCCTTTAACTAAAATTAATACGAATACACAATATTTAATTTGTATCCTACGATATACCATTTCCATATATTTTTGGTAAAATTTTAAAGAATTATTAGTATTATAAATTTTCTTCTTAATCCAACAAAAATGAAACCAATGTGTCATGTATTCTTTTTATTCGTATGAAACACCAATTTGTTTTCACTAGATTTATGAAATATTATTCAGAAAGGAAAATACACCGAATATTTTAACACCACTGACAATTTTACCAAAACTTATACAAAATAATTCGAGTCACTGGTTACGTTCAATACGATACAGAAATTTCTCATTGTGACACATAAAAAATTTGACGATAAAACATTTATTAATCAAACTGGTTCATCGATTTCAAAATTCATCGGTATTTAAATTTATCTTGGTGAAATCAAATTTCCTCTATGTCCTGATCCACGTTATCTAAATCGAACGTCCAGGATACTGAGATAGATATTATCTAAATCGAATCTCTGTTAAATCAAACAAATTCGTCATATTACGTGTTCTATTTTCAATTACGTACTGTTTTATCCACTAGTCTTTCGTGTCTATCCTCGATCGAAACACTACACTGCAAAATAAATTCTAAAACCATTCGCAGCACGTGCAGTATGAAACTGGAAGTGGAGTCACGTTATAATCTTGACAGTTTGTATGTTCAGTGCCTTATCGCTAGTACAGCGCATGGGTATCGTTGATTTCCGCGGCCATAAGTCGCGAGGTTAATTATCCTATAGTTTCGAAAGAGTTTTCATAATTCGGTAGCTTTTTTCTCCCTAGATAAACTTCAACACATTTATGTTGCGACTATTCATGCGTATCGATATATATTAGAATTTACACGGCCTTGCTTTCTATCATGGCAACGACCTTTTCTTTGCAATCAAAGGATTGGTATTAATATAAGGTATTCTGCAAGTAATCGTGTATTTCAAGTAATTAGTAATACTTGATTCAGCAGTGGATTATTCAATGTAATTAATGTAGCGAGTAATTTATTATTTCAGGTAATTAGAAATATCTAATTTTGTAATTAGTTAAGTACTATATTATTCGATTCAGTAATTAGACAAGCATCTATTATAATTAGTGATATTTAATTTTAATAATTAACTAATTGAGCATTTAAAATAATTAGTAGTATTCGACCGAGGAATTAATTAAAAATTTAATGCCATTAGTAGTAATGAGTTAGACAACATTTAAAAAATATTTGGAATTTACGAAAGACTATTGTAAGATGGAAATTGTGCATTGAAACATAATTTAGCTTTTAATAAATTAATAGGTACTACAGTATGAATTATAGTAAAATATTAAAAATTTACTAAATCGTAGTAAACTATTAGGCTCTATATGTCGATTATTAATTGCTATACAGATTACAAAAAGATCTGCAATGCATTCATTGTTATATTTGAATTTACATCTTATAAATTACTTCAGTCATTGTAAATCATGAATAATTGGATCCTTACAATTTTTTTTATTAAATTCCATTAGGAACTTTTCTCACATTTTATTCAGAATAGATAATCTTATTCGAATTTAAAAATCAAATCGTCGTCCTAAATATGTAGAATTAAAAGACCCGTGCCATTGAATATTAATAGTATTCACATTGAAATGAATAATGACGCTAAAGCATTGTTCCCATTTTTCAAAAAAGATGATATTATCACGAGTTACGTTCGTGTGAAGAATTTGAACAGAAGAAAGAGTTTCTGTTCCAAATGTTGTTACCTTTAATTCGTGTTATGTGTACACGTTTCCTCGTGCATAAAATTTAATGAACCGATATGGTACAGACGTTAATTCATCGATGTCAATTAAAAATACTCGAGTTCCGTTCAGTTCAGATCGAATTCACCAGGTCGCAGTTAACTGAACCGTATTCCGATATTAACTATTTTTACTATATCGTGGTGTTTGAAACTATTATCATTGAACTACATAAATCATTTTAATTCATCCTGGAAGAGCACAAAGGTTATACGTTTAATCTTCCTGAATTAGTTATTTTTAACATTTTGTTCGTACAAAGTCGTGCCAATATAAATTTTTGCAGAGTATCGCTGTAATAATAATATTAATTGTATTATCATATTACTGTTATTATTAATATTAATACTATTTTGCTATAAGTATAATAATAATTATAATCCCAATAATATCTATAATATTAATTATATTGTACATATAATAATAATAATAATAATAAATATAATAATAGTAATAATTTCACTTTAATATTAATGACAAGAATAATAATAATTTTACTATAATGCTATAATGGAAAAGAGTACTGCAATAATAGTAATGACACTAATAATAGTTTTACTATAATAATAATAATAACAATAATAATAATAATAATAATAATAATAAGAGAATCCCTTGATACAGATACATGTGGAAATATTATCAATGCAAAGAAACAATGGGCCATATTATAATAGCAGACTAGACATTTTTTAGCTGAACAGATTATAGAAACAAACATAATGGCGAAGATCATACAATACAGACGTGCATCACACATGTGTATGTATAATTCATATTCGTGAAAAGTACTTGATAATAATAGCTAAAAATAATATCAGGCCAAAGCGTTACATAGAGATAAAAGCTTACGTGCAGCAGACTAGACTCACATCCGTTAGTAAAAAAAGAAAGCTTAATCGTATTGTAATACTGAATAGCACAAGTGTGACACAAAAGTAACAGGAAAAGGAAAACAACGAAATATATACCACTGATGATAGAAATAGAACAGTTTTGGAAATAAGAAATAGTACAAATGGCATCTGTAATTTAACATTATAACAAACAGCTTTGTAGAATATATTGAAATAAAAGGTCTAAACAACTATATTTAAAAAAACGTATAAAAAGTATTAATGATAGAAACAATGGCAATATTCAAGAAAACATTACTATACTCTGTAATAATAAAAAGATACGTGACTTGGTAAATAAATGTTTCTTACATGATTTCTGAATCGTATAGAATGTAAGAAAAAATAGGAATAATAGTATTAATTTTGCTATAACGATAATAATTTGTAAAACGCATGTTTCTAAATTATTTTCTAACAAATTTATAAAAAATTGTCTAGCTTCGTCTAATACTATTTAGGTTTTTATCTAATCTTTGAAATAAATTAATTTAATCTAAGATTGTGAATTTTATCTATTCTCGATTAGCGAAAGGTTAGGAGTGATGAACATATTTCCGCTACAATAGCGATATATAAGTGATATTGTATATAAAGTTCACGGTACGAGAATGAACATCAATCAAATTGTGTTCATAAATATTATGTAATTCCTTCTTTAATAACTCCTTATCAATGACAAATTCAGAAAACGCTAACTATTTTTAAAAACCTTATGAATCCAAGTTTCTTCTGTCCAAAGACATAAAAACTTCTTCTATACATACCCTTCACCGATAACAAATTTAAGAAGCACTGACAAAATTGTTCATTACATTACCTCGTAACGATTCATCGAATCACATTATTTCATAAACAAACAACCCTCCTCGTCCTCAACACCATTCACCTTACCACATAGTACAAGGAACTCCGAAGAAGACTCAAGAAGTCTCTTTCACGTTTATTTTGAACGCAGGAACACTGTCACATGACGATTTCGTGAGTTTTCTAGACTCGATTCCACCGTGGTTATTTTCGAAGTGTCCCGCGATACGAGAATTTCGTCAATCGGTTGCGGGTCTACGTTCCATCCAAGAATCCAGGGTTCATCCGCGGATCTACGATCCATCAGCGAGTCTATGTTCCATCCGTGGATCAACAATCCATTCGCGAATCTACGATCTATCCACAGATCTACGATCCATCCTTGAATCTACGTTCCATCCCCAAGTCCACGATCTATCCGCGGATCTACGATGCAGCCATAGATCTACGGTCTATCCACAGATTTACAATCCATTCGCAAGTGTATGTTCCATTCGCGGGTCTACGATCCATCCACGGGTCTACGATCCATCCACGGGCCTACGATCCATCCGCGGATAATGCATTAGCACGATCGACGGAAGATCAGTGGATCGACGTAGTCGCTGCCAAGAGGTGATCGTCGCGGCTCTATGTCGTACAAAGGAATTAGTTGTTCGACGATCGCGATATTCCTTATGAGGATGCAACTGTGCGATCAATGCCAGTGAACTCGAACAGTAGAAGTGGAAGCGAAATGAATCGAATAAGCGCGTATCGTTGCCTTCGCATAAATTATCGCTTCGATAGACGCGTATGTTTGCTTATACATGCATGTGACATCCATACATTAAATCTATCGCCGGAAATGGGAGTTAGGAAAATTTTGAACTACGCGATGCTTTGGGTAGACCTGGTAAAATAGAGTGGCTATTCACCTTCATATTGTGTACTCTAAATACGTGGTGTATATGAAGAGTGTAATAACCATTTTGATATATAAGAAAGTAAATATCGGTTTTCTGAAGCAAAATATTGCTATTAATCCTATGTAACAGAAATAGTATGGAATAATATTTGATCAAGCTGTTTTGATATCGACGCTTCCGCGAATAAATTTGCAAGAGAATAAGTATCGACCTCGAGTAAAATTTTATCTATTTTCTTCAGAAATTCAGACTTTAGATATTCTATATTTCACATTTTTGGATTGGTTTACTACTTTTCTTCCATTAGACCTGTATATTAAAGAATAATCTTCTAACCACCATCGTGTTTAAATATCAATGCACATTGTTTTAAATATTCTTTCCTTTATTTTTTATTTAATGACATTTAATTTCTGTCCACGTATCAAATGACTGTAATTTCCTCCTGAGAATTGCAAATTATACAGTTCTTATGTAATTATAGTAATATTGTATTATTATTAGAAACAATTATGAGTTATATCAATATCTTACCATCAATATCAGCTATAGTATTAGAGAAAATTCCAAGGCGACAATGCTACGGAGATCACGGCACTTTTTTGCAGTTCAATTTAATAACCATGACAATAATAATAATAATAATAACAACAATTATAACGATAATGATTGTACATATGTGCAGTAGCAGCGTAACTACTCGAGCAAGAATCGAGGACTGTCCTTCAGGAGGAAAATGTCAGTGGTCGAAGTTTTCCTTGAAAAGGAGGAAAAGGAATACAAGAAAGAGAGGGATGGTTGATGCAGAAGACGGACGCACGAGTGCATATGACGACAACATTTGGAGAAAGTGGGAGAACAATGACGTGTGAAAGAGACGAGGTTCGCGAAGACTTGGCCGTCAACTGTGACTGAAAGGTCTAGGTCCAAAGGAAGGGAAACGAAGGGAATGTGAAAGATATGGAAAGTAGGAACAGTTGGGTAAGGAACAAAAAGGAAAATATCGCATCTAGATGAAATGAGATTCCGTTCTTGTTCTAATGGAAAAAAACTGTAGGTGGATTCACAGTGTTTTATGTGGCTGTAAGAGTACTGAAGATTTTGCTTGACCATTTTCTGGTATTGAAATCTTTGAGAGATTACTTTGTACGAGGAAGGAAAGGAAGGAAAAATCGTAAGAGTCTGAGTCATTAAGTAAAGTAAATTACTTAATATAATACAGCAAATAAATTAAGTCTATCTTGCTTCCTTAATTTCCCATTTTTGTAAGAATTGTTAAGGTAACCAATGTCTCGTAAATATTATCGCGAATGGTAAGTATAAATAATAAAGAATGACTTTTTAAAAATTAAAAGTAAATTATTATTATATACTATTTAAATTAGATATGTTTATATTATAATATATTTTAATCATATGTATAATCATAAATATATGTATATATATAAATTATTTATTTATATTTAAATAATATAATAAATAATATATAAATATATAAATTAATAATGTAAGTAGTATTTATTACAATAAACTTGAAGAATATAATAAGTTTAGTAAAAATAAACATTTATCTATAAAACTTTTCGATAAATACTCAAAGTTTATTCGAGTATGTACAAACATATGTACATACACAGTGACTGTATCTCTAAAAGTAAGACAGACGATCGTATAGAAATAGAAGGTAATATAAGAAACTTTAGAATCCTGTAGAGTATCAACATTGCAACAGCAGAAGTAGCTGTAATTCAACAGGTTTTTAAGTGTGTTTGCGGTAGCTCTTATGATAAACATTATCAACAATGATAATAAAAATGCAATCTCTATTAGTTACGAAGTAAATATAGACGACATTGTATTACATATATTAAATATGAATCGTTCAGCACTCAAAGGATGGAAAATAAGTATATTTACTAAAAGAAGCCTATTATATGTAAATGTCTTTGGCAATGAAGATATAGACGAACAGGCTGGAAAAACTAATATCTATTTTATTGATATAAGAAAAGTTTCTAAACTGTTATCTAATCGCTACAAGTATTCCAAAATGAAATTCAATTTTTGTGGAACAAGGTTTGAGACATAGAATAGAAAATACATGATGGCATACGTAATAGAAATAATGATAGCTTACTTTGCGAACAAGTACACAGTCACTGGAGATCTTGATCGGAAAGTACAAGCAGCGTTAAATACACTAAGGGTAAGTAATACGAAGCTAACGTATTCACATCTACTCTTTAAATCAAACTCACCAATCTACAGTGAATGTAAATGTCAAGTAAGAGTAAAGTACATTCTTTTTAACTGCTGAGTATATTTAGTCTCAATCCAAATTGTAAGTTTAAATTTTAAATGAAAATCTTAGTCATCAAGTTTTTATTATCAAATTTTAAAAATATACTTTCTAAAATATTCAAGGATTTGTAATAAAATTTAATTACCCATAGTGTATTTATTTCAAAATTTAAAAGACTTGAGACTTTGTAATGAAATTTATTTCTCCATAGTCTATTTATTCTAAATTGTTAAAAGCTTCTAATTTCCCATAATATATTTAAAATTTTGAAAGACAAAGTTTTATAATAATATTTAATCCCACATGGTATACTTATTCCAAATTATAATCTATAGTAAATTTATTGAGAACTTTAAACGATTCACAATATCTTAATAATATTTAACTCTTCATAGTATTTTTATTTCTAATCTTAAGAAAATGTAATATTGTATAACATGATAAAATTTAATTTCCCATAATTTCACAGTTCCATAATAAAATTCAACCCTTATATTTATTCCAAATCAGTTCCACAATGAAATTAAATTCTTCACAGCAGATACATTTACGTCAAATCGTCGTCATCACCAATTACCACCCACACAATTTATGCAGCACCATCTCATATAATTAAAAAAAGAGAAAGAAAAATGCAGTAAAAAATAATGTGAAACAAACTTACGTTTACAAACACTGGATTGTCGTTCTGTCAGCAGAAGCAAACTCAAACAGCGTACAATTGAACGATATCCGCAGTGCAGTCAGTTTTTCATGCTAGTTATTGTGACCTTTTCTTCAATTACGAATCGCTCTTAATTTTAATCTTGGGATTAATTGACGAAAAGGCAAAGGTGCATCTCTGTTTCACGGCACGAGTCGCGCGATCGTTGTTGCATCGAGAAGTATCTTATGACTGACGTGCTGGATATGAGATAAACTGGAGCAAACCGTTGCGAAAGGTTTACGTGTTTGACCACGTGTAATTGTCCCGCTTTGCCCCCCTCCCCCCTGTCCTTCGAGTACTTCAGAGATACGAGTATTTGTTTTGAGTAATCTATAAATGTGTCTTGGGAAATAATTAAATACATCAGAGTATCTTCGATCAACGGAATGTCGAAGAAATATTAAATTCGATATCGATACTGTAATACTTGTAATTAGAGGGTATTAAGCTTTGGTAACAGCTTAACTTTCACTTTACTCTTTGTAATTAGCTTGCAGGTTTACGAGTGCACTTTCGAAGCTTATTCCTTGGTGTTCTTGGACGTATTTCTGTATTGTACTTAATGATTCAGTGTAAAGGATTTTTGAGTATACGCATTTGTGTACATTCTGTTTATTCTGGTCACTATTCTTTAAAAATTAGAATTGAAATTGAGTTTGTTGCATAGAGATTAAATTTTTGAGATATTTTATTGTCTAACGAAGATTGGAGATTTTTATTCTGTTGTTAACGTAGCGGCGATAATTATTGCGCTTTTTAATATAGCGACGATAATTTGATAATAGTATAGCAAATGTTCACCGTTAATTTAGATAACTGTATGTAATCGCTGAATTACAAAATATGTAATTAGATGTAGAGAATAATGTAAAAGGAAGAAATATTTCTAAGTGTAGATAACGATGCAGTTATGTTAAGTAACGGTAGAAAAAAATAATTTTCAACATAAATAGTAACACAGAAATGTTAGAAAGTGAGAATTAATGAACACCTTTCCCACTGAAAATGTAGCTGTTACATCTTCTGAGAAGTGAAATTGTTTAAGTAATTGTTAGAAAGTACTTTCTCAGAAAACCTGTAGCTGCATGAATATATTCAATAGCAGCTGTCATTATACTTGCATTTACCACTTCATACACGATCATAAAATGATATAATTATTATTATTTTGTAGAGCCCTGAATTTGAGAAAGCACAGTTTAAGATTTTAAGAAGTGTTCCATTTTTAAGTAATAAATTCAATTTTCAACATTTCGAATACGAACCATATTTCGGAAATCGAATTTAAATTACAATTCTTTAAAATACTGGAAGAAACATCGTGTTACGTAAATTTTACTTTAATTGCTGACACCCATGTTTAATACAAAAATTATTAAATACGTCTTTTATGTTTTTATATTGATATTGCATATAATATTATCATACATGTATTAAAATATTTAAACTAATTATGTCACAAATTTGAATATTTCAAAATATTTCAAATTATTTAAAATATTTAGAATATTAGATGTTAAAGACAGTATAGATATATATTTTAAATTATCTTGTACTGATTATTTATTTATGACAGTGTATATAATATTTCCTCCGCAAATATGAAATGAAACAGTGAATTTCTCAACTGAATGCAGTAAACGGTTAGAAAGGAATAATTACGCCACATTTCTTGCAGATATGTGGCAATGACTCTTGCAAGGGAAAGTGATTGTTTGCTGTTTACCTATTCATCGTTTATATTATACAACGATCTAACTTTACTCTAATTTGATACACGCACGTGTTTGCATTTCATTTGTCGAAACCAGTGACATTAATCGAGTTAATTACACCAGTTTATAACTGTGCAACCAGTAACTTACATTTGAAATGATATTTATTCATTGTTTGATAGAGAGATGCATTATATAAAAATATTTGTAAATGTTTCATTATTTTATATTGATTATTTCTTGTTATAATATTTTTCAGTATCCAGAAAATATTGTAATCATCGAGAATAATTTTCGCCATATCACAATATGTTTTACTGTCTTTTTATTAAGTACAGGAAGAATATTCTTCGACTAAAGAATACTTTTTATTGTTATCATTTACATATTAACCTTCGTTAAGTTTCATTTAAATAATGAAATATGCATTCATGTTTCTTAACACGGAATTATTCATACGTTGAACTATCGATACGAACCAAGGAATAGTACTTTTCAATCTGAATTTGTATTTTGCAGTTTAGGAAAATATTTCAATATTATAATTCGTGGTCAAATATAAATAAAAATACAATAATTTTTATCGGGGATCAAAAAATAAATGGTCAGATTTAACGTAATATTTTAGTTTTAATTTTTTGGTTTATTTTTTGGAAATTCAATACGGAAATAATATTTCAATAAATATAATATTACTGTAATATTATAATTATTGCTATTATTATGTTATTGTATAATATATTAATGTTTAATCTAATTAGATAGCATAATTGAATGTTAACTGATAATTTGCTTTATGCAAATGTCATCCAATAAGTACCAAAGTTTTTAATATTATTACAGAAAACAATGGCGCTATTCAATTTTGTCATACAATTCACGAACACTACAATCACGTGCCATTTTGAATTTTAAATTTCACCTAAATATCAATCTCTATTTCATTTAAATAAGATTTATCAAAATAAAATTGACCTACATAAAATTTATCCGAAAAATCATCTTATCTAAATGGAACAGATCTATAATAAATAAAATTTATCTAGTTCGAATCACTTTATCTAAACAAAATCATGTTTTTCCAATTTTATCTAATATACTACATAACATCGCGAATAATCATTACTATCATTTCACAAATGAATCTAATTAAATCTCACTATTTCTCTAAACGAATCATTATTATCCCCAAACTATTCAAAGAATACTTCCAGTGAATTGAACATATTTTTTAACAAATCACGATATCTAGTAGACAAATACTTCTTAACAACTGATAACCTAATTTACTACACAATAATTATCCAAAGAAACCACGTACATAGATGATATCGTGCATATATCATCTTCAACGATATTCACGAATACCACAGATTCGTCGATATCGCGGCAAACGATTCGAGATCGTGATAGGACCATGACGTTTTCTATCTCGCATAAAGTTATCCGGGAAACGAAGCGATTACTGTGCCGGTGAGTGGTGGGTAATCTCGCAAGAACCGTAAGGCCAGCCACGTATCGAGATTCCAGGATAGTTGCCAAGCAGGAAATATTTGCAAAAGGGGACTGAACGACGAAACCGAATTGCCGGATGAAAGCAAAAAGATGTTGACCGATAAATAATGCTCGACCGTATGTACAAATGCAGCAGGCTGCAACTTCCGTGCAGTCATCCTTTTCTCTCTTACCTGTTCTCTGCTTCTCTGCTCTCTCGTTCTACATTTTCGTCATAGCTTCGCGATCTTTTATATCGATTTCTCATCAATTTTATATATCCGCGATTTTTGTGTTATTTTCAGATAGTCGTGGAACACGGATCAGGGGAATTTTTAATTCGGTACGTCTGGATGTTGAAGAATTTTTGGTTTAAGAAATAACGGAGACATTCGAGAAATGAACTGGAAACTAGATATAACATAAGACAGTTATTTGGTATTTAACTTTTTACGAAATGAATGATTGATTATGGTGATGCTGGCCAGTTTGACTGCTATGTAGATGAATTATGTGATTTATGTGAATAGTTTTATTTTATGTGTTGGAGTCTTTATAAATTTTTCATGTATCAGTGAAGAGATGTACTCATAAAATAGATTATTTTTATGGAATTAATATAGTATTCCTGTGAAATAAAGATTTGGATTTTATAGAGGCATTTTATGTCTCATTATTTTCAGAAAGAGCATATATAGGTGTCCCCTTTCTACATGCTATTTTTAATTCATATATTTATTATATTATTATTCATATTTCGTATGTGATTTGCTAAGATTGTTATCCTAAATCATTCATTCAAATTTTTGAATAAAGCCAAATCTCAAAATTCCCCCTCTTTGTCTAAATCTTATCTCATTTCATAAATTCAAATTGATACGGAATTAATAAAGAACTGAGAATTATTTTTATGTTATTGAAAGAGTGAGAACTGAAAAATAAATGTACTTCCTGTATCAAAATATAGGCTATTATATTTATACTCCTGGAATTGTACATTCCTTTCTTGAAATGAATTGCTCTTAAAATTTTGTGCTCAATTTATAACTCACGCCATGATAAGAAGGAAGCAATTATTGGATTTCATTTATTTCTTTGTTATCATCACTTATTTATAAATAACTAGACATTTGTAAATTATTTTACGATGAAAACGTAATTAAATAAAATATTATTTTGTGATATAAAATTCGCTTGAATCACTATTGGAAGTTTTCACCATTTTTTCATGTTCGATCGTAAGCTATGTATAGCATGCATGTAGTAAACAGTGTCCCGAATAAAAAGTAAATTTAAACCGTATGACGCATAAGATGCGTGCATCGAAAAGTGTCGTATTTTTATTGCATTTTGCGTAGTATCGCTAATGGAATTCTTTTGTAACGATACTCATAAACTGGTAATAAGCCGTAATTGGTTATAATTGGTAATTCAGTTAGACTGCGCTTCTACCAACTGCCTGTGGGTTGCTTCACTGAAAAGTTTGAGCTAATCTTGGTTTAACGCGTAAAATACACATAACAGAAAAATTTGTAACTTTTTATTATAGTATATTTCTGAATATTTCTAATATTTGTAAACACAAACGTTTTTATATAGTATGTCACATATACTATTCTAAAATATTCCTTTAGCTGCGTAATTTAAGAAAAATATCTTTATTTCTATGATAATTAATAACCTACAAATTTATTACATTATATTAAAAATATAATATATTAGAATATCATTCCAGAATACTATATTATAACTTGTGCACAATGGAATTTAAATTCCCCGTGATAGTAATAGAAATTGAAAATTTTAATACCACTTGAATTATTAATAAATATTCATTTATGCAGATTCAATAAAACAATTAAATATATGTATATTAATATCACAGGAAAAAATACTTCTATTAAAAATAATCTTTTAATTTGAACAATATAATTAATACAATATAATTGTAATTAAATAAATTGAATTAAAGAGTATAACCATAAAGATGTTAATAATTAATGTTGTAATTTTAATGATCTCACAAAGATATGTCATTTAAAAGGTAACGTGACAAATAAGTTTATAATATTGCAAATGAATGTCCAAAATAACCGGGAAATATACAATCTTATAAAAATCAAATGTTTTAAATATTATATTCTCATTTGTTAAATCTTTGCAAAATTTCAACATTTGTTCAATATTTATTAATTTTATTATTCAATTTAATTTTATTATTCACGTTGATATCGAAGATTATTGAGATACGTGTCATCATGAAATGCATTCAAGTTTTACTAAGTTTAGTTATAAGTCGTTGAACTCGCTTGATATCAGGTATAACGTCGTATCATAAAAGAACACATACTAATATGCAGAGAAATGTCGATAACCTTGGAATAACATTCATAGTGACTTTGTAAAACAGTTTTTGTAATCATCAGATGCTCGTTTTTAAATCATATTCACGTATAAAAATGTATAGGGTAGATCTAGTGAACGGAATTATCTAAATAATTAAAATTCATTATTTGACGCACGAAAAGACTCTTCACAACAAAAACATGCTACTTGCAGAAAAACGTGCAATTGTAGAAAAATATTTTTGAGATCATTTTTAAAAAGAATTAAAAATTACCAATATTTTTTTAAAAAGACTTTACATTTTTTTTCTTTATATTTTTATAGGATTTAAAAAACTGACAATTTCATAATTATATCAGTAGGGTTATGTACTCTCGAAATATATTTATTTGAAGTTCATTAATATTTTTTGAAGGCTTACCCTGTATATGTCTTAGCAGCTTTTTCTCATGTTCACATACCAGAGGAAATAGATTAGATATTTATTATATATGAGATGACAGCCTATAATTGCAACACGTGTGAATGTGAAAAATAATTATTAGTTCGCTATTCCTGGTTCAGTAAATGACACATTTCGCCAATTTTGTCTTTACCTAAATTACCGTAATTTAAAGTATATCAAAATATTTTATCTTAATTTTTTCATTGTAATTGGTAAAGTTAGATTCAAGGTATTTAATGCAACCGGTACTATACATATTTCTCAACGAGGTAACACGTACTTAAATTTAAGTTAATAATTTTTTCCTTCATTATTTCCTTAATTATTATATACATTACCTCACAAAACTAATAATACTACAATATAATAATAACATAGTGTTATTTATATTCAAGTACTCTTCCATTAAAAATTTTAAGACATAAGTTTAAGAAGAATAGATACTAAGGCTTTAATATCTATAAATTATAATTAATGTCAATTATGCTTGCTTTTAATACATTTATGTTTGCCAAAAATGCAGATTCCAATGAAACAGATTATAATGCTCTTATTAAGATTTATGTTAACGATTTACATTTGTGTTTTCTTTTCCATTTGGAAGCAGAGAAGGCGTTTGCATAATCATAAAATCCGACAAATAGAGAATTATACAAAGTATCAATATTATTACAGTATGCTTACGGGTCCGTTTTCTTTTATGGATATATTACATATTTTATAATATAATATAATACATTAATACGAATATACAACGTAAGAATAATGTTAGCTAAATAAATTACGGTAAAATGATTATATTATACTACAATAATTATACTAATCAGTATATTAATAATAAAATATAGCATTAAATAATCATATAGTATAATAACAAAATATATTGTAGTAATTATTATAGTATATTATACGACAGTTAGTGTTCTATTATAGTAATTACTTTAATAAAATTAATATCCAGAAATTAAGTTGTTTATTCGTAATTTAAATTAAAATCGAACTACACTAGATTATCAGACATAAAACACACATAAAGTAAAAAAAATATTATCTAAATTACCAAACAGATAAATAAAATAATATTTCAGAATTATTTTATCATAGCCTTATACTAATCGTTAAAAAAATACAAACAAATAGCGTTTAAATATACATGTATTAGTATTACATAAAAATACTCAGACGTTTATGAAAATATAAGAGTCTGATAATTAACAGAGCAGACTGCAGAATTACCATAAATTGTTTAAACATCCCACTTTAGTACAAAAAATCTTAAACATTTACTTATCAGAAATGTTGTAGAATAGAACACTTTTAAAAAAGATCATCAGCTAAGCAAAGTCCATACACAAGAAACATTATTCAATTTTATCACACGGCAGGAAACCTCAAATTGTGGTAACAAGAATAAAATTGGTTACATAAAATAAGGACTTTACATCTCTTAAATTGGAAAAATCCACTGCGTATTACCCAAAATAAAAATTAGTTTAATTCTGTTGAACACATTATGATACTCCTACTGCGCCTATACTCATATTATATTCTAAAAAAGGTATTAACATAACAGAAATCAATATCAATTCAAAAAGATATTTCAACCCCAGGATTATTTAAAAACAAACGTGAATTGAAAACATAAATTCGAAAATAAAAGAAAATTCGGACCTAAATACCCTGTAGTCCCTTCGAAATATAAATCCATTTATTTCAAACTACAGATTTAAATCTCACGAATCATCTTTAACAAATTCTTAAATCTAAACTCTTCTACTAACCAAAACGAAACAACCAAAACAAGAGGCCTTAACATTTTTTTACACTTTCCAAACCATGTTGCACAAATAACACTAGAAATGGTAGCTTCGGTTATAATTTCACTTGGAATACATGCTCCTCGATTTACATTGCAAACTCGTTCTCTAACGAACGAAACCGGAAAGTTAGATAACCCATAAAATCCGACGTGCCAACGACCCTCTATCCAACGTTGAACAAAAGGGGAATAGAGGGAGCGAGGGATGGAAGAACCTGTAACGAGCTCGACTGCATTATCACTAGGGGTACAATGGTATTTTCTTCTCGTCAGGGACGAAAAAAAGCGGGGGAAATAGGGGAAGAGGGAAAAAGAGCCAATGGATCGGGCATTAACGAGCCCCACTGCCTTGGCGAAAACCGATCCGGGTGGAATATTGGATTTTTAAACGGGACCTCCCGCCCGGACTGTGATTCCGCGTCGAGGTGATCCAATAAGCTTAAACGGATTTCGAGGTTGCTGTTGCATCGCGAATGTACGAAATATCGTGCGCCGTTCCATCGAACCGATATCTGTTCAGTGTCGCAGAACCGGTGTCGAGTCGACGAATATTTAAAAACAAAACAAAAAAATAGCTCTGGGTGGACCTGCTCATCGAAATATGGCGTCGAGATCCTCGTGTCTCTTCCCGTCATCTCGAACCGTCTCTCGCATAAACGAAGACTAATTACATAACGTTGTTTCCGTGATTGCACCTCGTTTATGATGTTTATTAACCCGGATGGTCTACCTGGTCGCGTTAGTGATTAGCTGTCCATCGCATAGCAAACGCAATTAGGACCTAGATCCTGTTGGCTACAGCTGATGATGAGTACCTTGGTGTGTCGTGAGAGACGCGGATCTCTAAGTGATCAAAGATGACAGTGAAAATACGTGTACTCACCGTGGTCTGGGGAATCGATTTGGTCTAAGACGAAAACTCCGGAGGTCGAAGCGAGTTATAATGGACACCCGAAAGCACGGCATCCGTCTGAGCTGACGAATCTGAGTCCTAGAGGCGCTCTGGCGAACGAGTCGTGTACTTCTTATTGGTAGGAGATAATGAAGACATGGCGGTATCGAATAAAAGTTTCCTGGCTGCTCAAGACGGCTCTAGAGGAGCAAGCTAATTTTCGGGTAATTTACAACCGATTCTCTGATACTACCAGTTGTTAGCTATTCGCTGATATCACGTGAGGCTGCTGATATCTTTATTTATTCGTTTGCTGTCGTAGATATTGTTATCGTGCCGGGACAGTCGTGGAACCGATAGATCTCGTGAGTGGCGTAGAATGTAATTAGATCGTAGATGACGGTAATCTTTGGACGAGAAAAATCGTTGGTATGCTGGCGGTGAGATGATCGCAGTGGCTAATGATCGAGTTGCATTGTTAACAGTGATGGACGGAAATGGTGATCGAGGCAGAGATCGTAAATTTCTGAATTTATTATGACCAGTCCGAAGTGTATAATAATTACTCACGACTATCGCTACTGGTGATTACCTTGTCGTGCTTGGACGCGAATAGTAGCAGAACTGGTGCGGTCGTTTAAAAATACGTTAATTATCATTGCAACAGTTTCTTCGTGAAATAAGTAGGAAGTGAATGTCCAGGTGTATAGCTGATGTATAAATTTAAAACGACCCAGATTGGTTAGCATATCATAAAGTTGAACAGTTTGGAGCAGACGGTGTTGCAGAGGAATTAAGGTCAGCTTTATGTGACTTCTTTTTAAGTAGAATTAAATGTGTATTTCATAAATCATTATACATATTTTTTGAATTTTTGATGCTGGAGTATGGAGGTAGCTGTACTTGAATTAGTTAGCTTGACAGATATTTTGAGGTTAATCTTGTATAGTAGTATTTCAGTTTACATTTCTCGGCTAACACTTGTACGTCTTTCTGGGTGTTAAAGCTAAGACTTGCAAAAGAAGAATCATAAGTTGAAGTTTATTATTTTCCCATGATGAAAACTGTATTTTCTTATAAATTTCAAAGGTATTCTGCTTTTTAATGAAGAAATGAAATTATCCTATTCGTTCTGTATGAAAAAACATAACATTTTCTGATTATTTTAGATATTATGAATAATTTTAGTTTATATAGTATATTATATAAAATTTCATTGTAATTTATAATCTACTTTCAATGGAAAATTGTCACTACTGCAAATACGCAGAAATTTGAAACGGGAGAATGATCTTCGTAATAACCTACTTTCAATGTAAATACATCCAATTGTAAATATGCAGTTATTTCGTGGTATCTCCTGGTGCAATCGCGTAACAATCATTAATACCACAGTTATATGCAAACGCAGATGTATGGATATTGTGTTGCTGACAAAGTAGCAATTAATAATTAACGTATTATCTCATTATGCGAATTAAACAATTTCTACAAAGGCTTACTAATCGTGTTATTAAAATTTTGAAAATTATTATTCTATACGCTTGAAGCATTTTCTGACATGCAAATATTAACAACTTTATTAAATAACCATATATAACAAATATGAATTAACTTTTAATTAAAAATTAACAAACGCGTGATCATAAATAATTTGTAATATTATCGAAAATATTTTCGTCAACGTGAAATTAGTTAAATCATTATTAAATAATATGCTAAAATTATCTTAAGTACTGTTTTATTTCATATGATATCACTTGGAATTAGAAATTATTTGTTTTTTAAAATCATATGTGCTACTTGTTACACTTCTTAATACCATTAACGTCAATAAAGATAATAAGATATACTATTACACGTACAGAGCAAACCTCCGTGTATAATAAACTGTTGACTGTAGAGAAAAGTAATCACACATTCAATGAAATTTCATTTGAGTGTTGTCTATTAAAGTAGTTTTTGAAGTATGTGTATACCATAGTTTGTCGTGAATGTAATATTTATACAAAATTAATTTTGGTAGGAAACTTTTACATTTAAATGCAAAAGTGCAAATTTCTTGGTAAATGCAATTGTATTAAATTTACAATTAAGCTGACTCATTTGAAAAGAAAAAAAAAATGCATGTTTAATACTCCCAAGGTAAAAAACCTGTTATCTCACTTTCATACATAGCGTTAAGTAAGATTATAGTATGTTTATATATGTCTAGTGAAATTTCCTTGATACCTTAAAAAATTTTTTTAAATATTCTGATATTTAATATTATTTAATTACAAATCAAAGTACTAACTTAATGCAATTTTATTTTTCTTAACACAGACAGAATGCAAAATTAAATTATTGTTCTCTGTAAATTAAGGAGAATAATAGAAGATAGGAATTCCCATATCTCTATATTTTATTTCTTATAAATTACATTTTATGTCTCCACTTTCATTGTATTTTGTTAATGTACCACTGTTTTAAATTAAAACCAAGCATTCTCATTATAGTAACAGCTCATTCTTAAATATAAAATTACCTTATAAAAAAATCAAAAATTTAATTGCAGAATATTACCGAATGAGTTATAAACGAATTAAGAAATTAATTATTTCGTCAAGCTATTCTATACTATGAATTAGGATACTAACTTCTATTCATCAAACAGTACTCCACCCCCATCGTAAAAGTTTTCCCAATAATTAATATTATTATAATATTACTAGCAATTAACATCAATTAGTAGTAACGATAAACATCATAAACGTTCTCATATAATTATCCTCGTCAAAGATTGTTCGTCTACTCCAAGACTTCCTATGTGCCCGAAATTGTGAAAACAACGATCACAATTAATGCTGTTATTCAATAAACGATTGCGGTATCGAGTCGACGACCCCACGAATATAGAAACACCAAATAAGAGGTCAACCGAGCGATTCTCTTCGCACTGACCCGCATTTCTCCACGATTGCCAACGAGTATATAATCGGTGAAATTGCAAAATCGCGGTTGAGGTACCGCACGTTGCCCACTAGCGCCATCCTCTAACGAGACTCATGATATCTCCCAACCAAACGATGCTCTTCGAAAAGAAACGGAAAAAGAAATAAAAGGAAACGTGAAAGAAAGGATAAAAAATGAAAGAGAAAGAAGATCCAGCGTCGTAGAAGTCCAGTTTCAGGATCGAGTTATCGGATGTTATTTATTCGGTCAGCACAGAGCAGTGGCTCTCGTTATCCGATTATGCAATTTACTTTACAAGCGTACGCGATACGTAGAACGAGCGTGCAATGGAAGAGGGACGTGCAGGGATATGCAAGTGGATAATGATGCCGGTGAATATATGGTTGGTTTATCAGTTATCCAGCGAGACGAGTGTCATCGCTACAGATAACCGACTTCCCTACCCGTGCCACGTCCTACGTCGATTGACTGCTCAGGATCTCTCGATACATTATCGTAATTGACGCCTCGACCATATGACTGATCCAGAAACTTTTTTACCAGCGGATCATCGCCGGTTTCCTCTCGCGGTGAACACGGTTTTAACCCAGACACAACCGATACAGGGGATAAGCATGTGCTAAGAATGCAAAACGAGCTGTAGGAATATAATCTTCTAGCGATGCTAGAGGCGACTTTTTGTTGCTTATTCCGTTACTAGCGGGATGCTTGTTATTAACGACGCGTTTCTTTCGTTTTACGATTTCTCTCTGTGTGGTTAAAGGCTTCCACAAATGGACGATTTGTCGCTCGGATCTATCGATCGACGAATCACTCGGTACCGTAACGATTCCGACGACGGCCGTGGTGGCGCTGCCTGTCAAACGGACACAGCTGATTCTTTTGGCTACTGACACGATTATTAAGGCTCAGATATAGAAGGAAATTGGTCAGGTTTATGGATGATCATGCTTCGATACTTGGGTAGTCCGATACGTGGACAAATTTATGGTTCACGGGAGTAGTTTTAGATTATAGTTATATCGTACCGAAGTAGCAGTATCAACAAGTTCGACAGGTTTTGTGGGTAATAAGAAATTAGGTCAGCAGTTGGCATTTTCTAAATTCGATTCATTTATATTCCTAGAAGATTGGTTCTGACGAACTTTAAACTAGTAATGCAGAACTGGTTGTTTAACGAGCTCAATCTTAAATAAACTTTCCAGAAGAGTGGCACAGAGGATGGAGAATGGTGAGAGACATAAAATGGAACGTACTGGGAATTTACGACAGTTAGGTGTAATTTGACTACATCACAATTTGTTACTTGGATAATTAAAACGAGGAGATTGTATTCTCATTCTGACGATTATTTTGACTTTTCAAGTTAAGTGCTTATGCTTGTTATTACGTTTGTGTGTTACGTTTATAGCTTAATTCGTCACTGCGTCTGAGGATTGTTCAAAGTTTCAAGTAGACAATGAAGTTTATTTTGACGAGGTGAAAGGATGTAACTGTCAGGAAATTGGTACCACTTACTTCTTCATATCATTGGACATAGTTAGCATAATGTAGTTTAGAACATTGCATCATGTCGTTTGATTTTAATTGTAAATAATGGCGAAACCTCTTATAGAGCAGAAAATTAATTCTTGCATGCAAATTTTCCTGTGACATAATTCTTTTTATAGCACACGAGCAGTATGCGTCCATGTCTATAAATTTAATAAAATTTTCATACAAGCAGGAGAATATCCAAGCAGGAGAATATAGATCTATCTATTTTACTTAAAATTAAAATTAAAATCTGATTCTTCTTACCGAACGTTAAAATTTATTTATTCATGTCATTTATTCCAAGGAAACGATAATATGTGGATTTTACTGTTATAAATAGCATTAAAACGGGATGCGGTTTAATAAACAATCCTAACTTTCTGTTCCAAAAGATGGAATTTTAAGCTCCAAGCATCAAGTCAATAATTGCGTTAGTGACTTAACGCTTTGGAAATTGGAAACGCAAACTTGTTTTTCTGTAATTAAGGAACAGATATATAATAAAAATTCTCTAAATTGCAAAGTAAATAAATATTTTTGTTGAAAAACTTACAATCATACTTCGCCCAAGGTTTTATGTATCATTATTAAATGACAGCTTTGAAATATAAAAAAATTCCTAGGTAAATATTGAAATTTTCAAAAATTTTCACTTAAGATGAATCAATATCGTTTCTATTTCATACTATCAATAACACTAGGTTTTATTCATTTTACAGATAAAGTGTTAAATTAAATTAAATTCGATTAAAAACGAATCGAAAGACATAAGTTAATATAAAATGATATATGATAAAGTCTGACAGTCTGAAACTAATTTCATTCTCATACATCTGCGTTTCTAAAAGTGAAATTGCATTAAAAGAAATCTTACATTTTGTATTTTTGTTTCAACATATAAGCTGCACAGTAATATGAATCATCCTGCATAATAACACTGCACCGTGACCAGAAAGTTTTGACAGTCACTGCACATAAATACTCATCACTTCATCTTGATTTCGTTGTGCGTTTATTTTCGCAAATTCTAGGAATTAATCAAAAGCAGGTAAATTACAGAATACAGAATTATAATTAAAAAGGGATAATAAAGGAATTTCTAAAATAAAAACAAAAAGTTAATAATTTGAAATAAATAAATTTTGGCAAAATTACGTGACGTCTTCTTTAAGTGTTTACTGCATATATTTGCATAAACGTTAGCACGAACTTTCTATGGAGTCAGACAACAACTGATGAATTTCAATTGATAGAAAGTTGCTTCGAATTTTATTTGCCTCCAAAATTTTTCACGAAGATACTGAGAAGTGATTTTAGTTCCTATCATAGATCAATGAACGAAGCTTTGCAGGTGGTTTTCCCGGATACAGAAATTCTATTCACATAAATGCATGTAATGGATAATGAGGGTGGTTTCAGGAAACGCGAATAAAGACTGCCTGGGAAAACTAACTTCAAATAAATAGCAACTCAAGACCTACGATTGAGAGTTCGTCGAAAAGTGAGCTACGCGTTAACTGCTATAGGGAATGCGAGATTTATATCCTAAAAATGAAATCCGTTTATTGAATCTCTTCTTATAGAACGTTATTAACATAATTTTATATTTTTTGATATTATATTTTCGTACTGTAATTTTTATATATTCCAAAACAGAATAATAATACTAATAACGAATAATAAATTTGAATCTGATTTAGTTAAAAATATATGGATCCCAAATTTTTTTAGATGGCAAACCAAATTACCTGTTTATAAAATTTAATTCAATAAAATTACATTTCTTATGTGCTTCGTACCATCTCAGCACCATTTGTAAAGCCTGAAATAATTGAAAATTATCATAATTATATTCATCTTTTGTTTATTATTCGATATATATATAAGACTACTATTATGATCAATTAAAAAAGTTTTATTATATTTACACCATTCTATTATGTCAACCTTATCAAAGTGCTATGCCAAACGAAGCTATTACTGATTTCTATGATAAATTTGTCACGTATGGATCAATTTGAATTTAAATGTTTATATACAATAGGTCTTCGAATAATAGAAAGTTGGAATGGCAGAGTGTTCAGATAATGGAAAATTCGGATGACGGAATTGCAGATAATCCAGGTTCCACTGCATATTCCTCGTCACCTCGCCCAGATCAAAAAGTCTTGCGAACACCCGTCAATTTTTACATCCCTTTTACCTCAGAAATAAGATTTCGTGTTTAGCCGCATGGAATCTTGGGAGAAGTAAAAACTTCAATGGGATAAAAAATAATCTGCGCAACGAGAGGCTTCGATCCTCTTACCGAGAAGCTTACTTCCGGGCGGAAGAAGCCCCCCAAATTTCGAGGTTGCGGCCGTAGGACGAATCTCCTTCGTTTACTTGTGCCCAGTATGTGCTACGGTTGGTTACAATGCTAGATGACGGTGTTTTGTTCCGTAAGAGTACACCACAATGAACCGTAACCTAACCTGGTCCTGTAGATGGAGCACGTCCTCCTGCAAGGGAGCTCGAATTACGCGTACATACGCGCGGGATTTTTGATTCGCCCCCATACAGGCCTCGAGAGCTTCCCAAGAAGAAATTTGATGTTCCGTTCTCCTAGAAATACGAGTAGCCAAATACGTCAAGGCGACGAGAGTTTATTGTGAAATCGGGCAGAGGCAAGGATTTGATCGATCCGTTTCTGGTGCCGGGAGGGACCTCTCAAGGGTCATTCTCACCTGCAGCTTTGCAAAGTTGATTCAGTCCTTATTTCATTTTATGGAGGTAAATTAATTACTTATACGAATTTCTTGAAATAAAATTTTATGTAATAAATATTCTGTTGTATATACATACATTTAAGAATGTACTATTAACGTATTGCTCGTATAGATTAGTATCACGAGTAATGACTTCTTTCTAAATGTAATTTTTTCAACTGGTGTAGATAAAATTTTAAAAACTGTAGTCGATTGCTCTGAAATTTTTAAACGTCGTTTTATATAATAATAAATCTCACCAGAATCAAAATTATACTTTTCTATCTTCATTCTGCGATCTTCACAATGCACATACATGTTTCTTGAAATGATTCATAAAGAGCTTTATGCTGATGAATCACAAAATTTTTCTCATTCCCTTCATTTCGTGTAATCTTCGTCATCAAAATTGAAACATCATACGATATGCTTAGTATTCTTCTTCGATTCTAAATTTTATTTATACATACAATCAATACTGAAATATTTTTCCTATAGAAATATGCGTCTGTTTAATAAAAAAAAATTGTATGAACATAATGAATAGAAGTGATAATTAGAAACTTGAAAATAAATTAGTTACTGTTATCGAATTTTAGTTTAATTGATTGGATACTGTCATACAAATAATTTCATTCAGATACCTCATAATTAAATTGATTATCACGTATGATGTATAGCATAATTAATAATGGAGCGTGCATTAGTAAATGGAGCATTATTCAAATATTTGTGTGACATATATTGTAAACGAGATCGGAGAGCTATAATTTATTTCTAAGCGTTAATTAGATTCGTGACAAATTTATCTAGATTTAAATGATGAATAATACAAGCATAAATTAAAGATATTAATTTAGTAATGGAAGTTATTCAATGTTGGATTTTCCACATCACCGTATATTTATAGAATATTACGAATAATAATAAATTTTATTTAGACCTGTATTTAATATAAAAATGCATTTTCATTAACATACCGCAGTATTAGAATTTAAGTAATACAAACAATTTATATGTAATCATATAATTCGTATGAAACTTTTACAGAACAGAATTTTTAAAATTATATGAAATTATATATACCTATTACTATTAAAAAAAAATTCTTTCTATATATCTTCAAAAGTAAAATATAATAAGCATAATTTTTTTATATCACAGGTAAGAGTATTGCTTGAAAAATTGTGGAAATATCACAGATTTTTTGACAAATATTCATCTTATATACTTCTTAATTATTTAACACTTTACTTTGCTTTTCCATTTAAGTGTGACATTTGGTGCTTATGTAAGTAGCTTTTATGTAATGATTCGTGTATCATGACCACCCGCGGGTGGCGGAGATGATTCTAATCAATTAGGGACAGGCGTCTGAATCAATTACCCAGCTCCTGCTGATCAGAGTATTGGGTGCTCGCTAACTAAACTTCAAGCTCACGCTATTGCTTTTCCAATGGTAGATTAAGCTCCATATCTTTTCTATCCCGTAGTCGATTTTGGAAATTGGTTTCGATTTGGAACTTAAAAATTGCTAACCTACAATGTAAAATTAAATCTAATATACGTATGCAATAATAATTGGAGCGATATATAAAATATAAATATGTATAAATAATCATGTTTGTATTTCAGAAAAATGTTAACTATAAACATGATTAGCCTTACCAAAAGCAGCTGCATACTTTCAACAATTGTACGAATAAATATTCTGAAACTAATAATTTTAATTGATTTAGTAATACTAGTGCTAAGAAACTTAAAAAAATTTTAGTATTAAAATATTATTTTAATTTATTTATAATGTATATAATGAAAAACATAACTGAATATAAATAAATTATTGTTAAATAGAATTTATAGTTTGAAACCAAAAAATATTTAATTATATTTTCTGGAATATATATAAAAATATAAACAAAAGCATATTTAAATCAATTTATTTTATATCATTCTTTATTCAGAATTTCTACGTCGATCATACGAAAATTATTGTTCATCTTTTTGGTTTCGAGGAAAACATCTTTGCTATTGTAGTTTCAGTAAAGAAACTCGTCTGTAGCACTTGGGTCAATGCGGGAAGTCACGAGCATGTGAATTGTTTCCTCTTACACAGCCTCCGACGTGTGTCATCAGAAAAGATCGCGATGATATTTCAAGAGCTGCAAGAGTTTTCGCTGGAAATGATTTATATCGTATCGTTTAAAGGAATTTATCGATTGAACAAGGATAAATAGCGTTACAGGAAAAAACGTAGTGGCAAGACTCGTTTGATCTGGACATTTTTTAACCGGAAACATACGTGTATGATGGAAGAAATATCAGTATACGATTAGCTTTAAATGAAATATACGTTTCCGTCAGGTGAGGGTCAGGCTATGTTAGGAGTAGGCATTTTTTAAATTTTTAATCGACGAGTAAACTTGAACAGTAAATGACAAATTAAATTAAAACTGGCTTATTAAATTAAAAATTTTATTGGCAGATCAATTTTTATATCAAATTAAAAGAGAAATGTTTGATTAGGTTAATATAGTTATAGTTGTAATATTTATGTAGACCGATTAAATTATAATAGAAACATTTGTTTAATTAAATTGGATAACAATAGAGAAATTTAATTAGATAAATATGACCACAGTATAAATAATTACCGAGATAAATATTGTACAATTACAATAGAAATAATTATTTAGATAAGTAGGATTATCAAAAGGAAGATTTGTTTAAATAAATATAATAGTAATAGAAATATTAATATAGATGAGTTGATTTATAATAAAAATATTTATTTATACCAATGGAATCATAGCAGAGGTATTTATTCGAATGATCATTATTTAAAAGAATATGATAAAAAGTAGATTATTATAGAATAGACTGGGATAGATGATGGAAATATCTACGTAGATAAATTAGATTATAACAGAAATTTTTATATAGACAATATTAAGTTAGAAATATATATCAGACAAATAAATTCACACCACAAATGTTTATCTAAACAAACGTGATTGTAACGAAAACACCAAATGGTTAAAAATATTTTCCAAAAAAGTTACAATCATCATTGATAACCTAAGTAAATATCTGTTCACATATTCTCGTCCTGCTCGTATCGTATTTTCTTCTTAAATTATGGTGGGTCGCCTTTAATAAATTTTTCAAACACGCATACAGATGTTTCACTCCGATCCAGCGATAACAAGCAATCAGAAAATATTGACGGTCGCCTGCTCGTGTCCGTAGGAAAATTTGCATTCCTCTTCGGATTCAAACGCGTGATAATGCACACTTGTGCACACACGTTTTATCGTCGATAAACGTTCAGTCCTGAAAGCAGTATTTCATCGTGATTAAAATTTAAACCGTTATCAGTTCCTCCTTTTCGAATGGTTTAATCCTGTTCAAAAAGTAGTGAACAATTTGACTAATAGTCCGATATTAAAATAAAATTCCCGTAGGTAAATGAACTCGAATATATCCAAGTTTACGTGGTCATTGTCCACAGGGACATTCTACCAATGACGTTTCTGCAACGACTTCCATTAGCGAATGAAGGGACTACCAATAATTGTTAAATATTTACGCGAAATTCGATTCGTTCTGGACACCCTTTGTATTCAAGAATACGACGGGTACATGAAATACGAGTTTCACCGTTTGTTTATCGATTCACGCACATTCGTACCATTTTATGGCACCAATTTCTCTAAAAGTGTAATAGAATAAAATCGAAAGAAGAGATGTAAAATATAGATAAGTCGTATTCGTATTGATTGAGATACGAACAGAGGTATTTTTGATATTCAGGTTATCGATGACGCGAGCAAATTGTGGAAAGCATTTGAAAAATGAATACTTTCTGTTAGAACGTTATTTTTATTTCCAAGGATTTTGGCCATTTCTGTGATACTATTTGAAGATGATTAATTGATTTACGTGGAAATGGGTGTGTGGAAATTGATCGATGAAAGAGAAGGTTTGAAAGATTATTCATGATGTAACGTTTAGCAGAGAGCAATGAAGAAATAATTAGAAGTGTTATTTATGTAATATTTGTAAAAATGGATGGATCTTTAATTTAATTACAATAGAGAATAATATATTCATTTTTCGTAGTCTGTGACTGTATTACATATTCAGATGAGTATTTTGAGGTAATTAAATTATGAAATTGATGGTACAATTCATTGAAGTAAATCATATATTGGAAATAAAATGTTTAATGCTTAAAATAACAACTTTTATACATGCGTTGCAATAAAATAAATTGTTATCTAGATTTGTATATCGACCAAGATTTTTCATATAGTTTTTAGAAAATGCTTCAAAATAGACCTAAGAATTTATTATACATTGAGAAGTCACGTTTCTTCGTATAACGAGATATAATATAACCAAGGTAAATATAATTAGGCAGAAATATATCATTCATTGTCATTGCTTAAAGTCAAGACATAATTTACAGTTTAAAGTCTTAAGATATAATTTATAGTCTTAGACATGATATACACAGACAATTATTTGTGCTATTTTTACACCCAAACGATACATATACATATATATTATACATAATGCACGTATGTTTTGGGATTGAAAATTAATAAAATTAATAAAAGTAAAACAGCAAGGAATAAAATTAAGGTTACACATTTTATTTCCTATGATAATCTTAATTTCAAATATTAAAAATTTCAAGGATTGGATTTCTAATGTATTTACTTGTAATTGGTTGGATGAGAAAATAAATACAGTTCAAAATCATCGTCAGAACTCTATTAATTTTTTATTTAATATTCTGAAATTTCATAAGATTAGAATCCAAACTAATGCCATTTTTAACGCTCAAAAGTCACTTTATTAATTATCATATAGTTCGATATTTCTTTGTCAGAGAGATTTAATTAAACTATTAAATTTCTTAATAAAATTTTTTTGTACAATATATAGGCATAAAAGACACAATACAATGAGGTATCAGTAATAGGATACAGTGGAGTTGCAGTATCCGAATTAATAGAGAGACATGATTGTCAGATAATGGAATTAACGGATAAAGGTGCACCTATCTGCTACATAAGATCCTAATTACCTTACAATACAGAAAGAGTAATATCACTGATAATAGCAAAGAATAAAATACAATAAAAACTTGCATAACAAATTATAGATCCAATTCCATTTTTTCCAATAAACCATATAAATTTTTAATATATTAATTTGTGATAAACTAAATTTTATCTATATTTTCTTAAACTATATTTTCAAAAATATTTTCGATACTTAAATTATCGTAAGTTTTGCAACACGTTTATTATTTTACAATATCAATAGTTATTAACACGCGTTATATATTACTTTTACAATGCCATTACATATACAATTGTAACACGTCCAATAACAATCTTATATTAATTACTTAAATTTAATAAATGATTTTAAAAAATCATTTAAACAATAAACAGGAATGTTCGTTCATTATAACATTAGAAAAGTGTTAATACAAAATTTCAATATAACGACGATTCTATTGCAAATCAAATAACATTCAATTCAACGTCTAAAATACACCAAACCATAAACTGAAAACTCCTCTTAAATTCGCATTTGTTCGGAAAACCACCGCAAGTCATATATTTTCACATTCCAGCTATTTCCTTTCAAAGTTCCAAGCATTGATTCTCCCTGTTAACGTTTCTTTAAATACATAAAATTCATTTTTACTCATCCTTTCCTGGTAAATACGCAAATTATATATTTCGTGAGGCAGTTATAGAAGCACACCAAAATCTGTAGAAATTATATCTGTGAAATGTTTCCTTAGAGTTACAGAAATGGCCACTATTTATATTAAAAGTTGAAACGTTTCCACGTGGCAATGTATCGATAAAAAATAATAGCAGAGGCACTAGGAAGAGGATCAGATGATTTATCAAGGCATCGCCAAAGCGTGGTGGTGAATTTACAGGGGTTAGAATTCTGTAAGCTCGCCGGAACACCCGGCATGGATGGCACGCCTCGATCGATCGAAGCGATTCCGCCTCGAGCACGTTGCCATTTACTTGTCGAACGTGTACACGTTGCCGTGATTTGTTTACAGTTTCAATAATGTCCCTGGAAATATGCACGAGCCATTAGCCCTGCACAAACACTGTGGACAATTGCTATGGGTGCAGGGTAAAATAAATATGCGGCTCGTCGTTGCGCTCTAATTCCTTTGGAATTAGCTCGTAAATCATGCCTCATGACCAGTTCCCGTGTCTCGTTTTTCGCTATTAACACAGTATGAAACAGGAACAATAGACCGGTAGTAATCGTTGCTATGATACGTGGATACAGTGAGAGTGATTAAAATATCGGATTTCGACATCGGGCTAAATTTCAGTTTGATAATGTTCCACGTTTTTCTTTGATTTTATGGCGTACTCCCGAGGGGATTTTGTTTGTTAGATATAGGGAAAATATTGGATTTATGTTTTTGTTGAAAGAGAGGGGTGGTATGATATCGTGTGATAGGTTTGAAGTATGTATTTTGCAGACTATGAGACTTATGTATACTGTGACATATTTAGGTATGTGCGATGTTGTTTAAAATTATAAGAAAATTATACAACTTCTGGGTTCATAAAAATTGTATTTATCGCACATTATTGAATTATTTAAATGGGTGTCACGTTTTTTGTTAGACGAGTTAAAAAATGAGCATTTATATGAGATATGATATCATTGGTGCTTTGGAAGTAAGAATGGTTGTGATTTTGTATATTATAATATCTGTACATACAGTGACTTTATTAAATATTACTTCAAATTATTTAAGATCATTACATGATGAAATTTTTTGTTTTAAAGAAGTAGAATTTTACAAATTATTACACTAGCCTAAAAGTTATTTTGCGAGTTTTCTATTGAAAAAATGGATATATTTTAGTTATTAAATTATTTGTTATTTTATTATTATTGAACTCTTGAAGAACCACTGTACTGGAGATTCCTTAGTCTTTCTACAAATTAAAATATTTTGTCACGTATGTATGCATCATACTGAAGAAACAGTTATATACCGTTAGCATTTAATTTATTTATATACTTGATTATCAGTTACCATGAACAATTGAATTTGGTTTGCATAAGTATGCAAGTTGGCGTATGCTATACCTACGTAGGAGAATACAATGCTTTGCAAAGCAAAAAGTTAAATGATTCGATAATTCAAAAAGCAGCTACAATGGCACAAAATTTTGTTGCAATAATTTATGGAATTTTTTATAAAATTTTAATTCTATTTAAGTAAAGTCTTTTTTATCTTTTTTTTGCTAATGTTACTGTAATATTATTGAAAAAAGTAATTGGTTGCTTTTACGATACACTTTACATGATAGTTGCGTAAATGGAATTCTGCGTAACAACTTTTTAAAGATTTTCATAACATAGTATCTCCATGAAATATGTTTGAAATAGTAAGCTTTACCACGAAGTAGCGTTAATCAAGCGAATCATTCGCGGTGAAAGTTTTGATTTTTGCTATTCCGACCGTTTCAAACTGATTAAACGTTTTTATTACATTTTTCTTATATAATAATACACGTATACACGTGAAAGTGTACCACATTTCGTTTTCAGTATAGATATCTTTTAAATGTCTCGGGAAAAAGTCGGTCGATCGAATAACTGGACCAAGATTGACGTAAAAGTGTCGACTTTTATTGACAGATCTCCTTTTCCTATTATTATGCTCGATAATAATTACAGTTCGAGAACTGTTAACTGTACTCTGAGGCACTTCGATATCCTTGCATATTATTTATTACTGATGAGACATCAAATTTTTAATAAAGCGAAAATAGGATACTTTTATATCAATAAGAATTTTTACAATATAGTAGGAATATGATATTTTCATAACAATGTAATTTTTTCCAATAAAATGAAAGTTTAAAATTACTACGCAAAGTATCGATAAAATGAGAATTTATTTAGTTTTCCTAAATTAATTTTCCTAACTAATAAATTTACCTCTAGTTTTTTAAATTAAGTTTTACTTTAAATACAATATATAATCGGCACAAAATATCAATAAAAAAGACACAAAAGTTTTAAAAATCTAGATTATAGTTCGAACAAGAATGTTTTCAATCAGCAATATACCTCTATGATATTGGAATGCTTCGTAAGACATTCGCATACTCAACCATACTTTGAAGCATATTCTTAGCTATTACAACATAAACATAAACGTTATAACAGGTTGTAGGACATTTCGAACTTATAAGAAGTTCCAATTTTCTGAACCAAATACTACACAATTATATATACCTAAATACAACCGTTACATTTACTAATAATTCAGCTGAATACAATCATATCTCCAATTCATCAAAAAGTTTCTTCTTTGGAACAGTGGCTATCTTAAAATTACCACTATGCACGAGAATATCCATTATTTTGAAGGTTTAAAATAATTCACACATTACTTTAGATATTTTTCATTGTTCCTCAGTTTTATATTCCTTCTTCCTAAAATTTTGAATCACTAAAAAAGTGTAAATTTTCGAATTTTTGAATTACAACAATTCTTAATATCTATGATATGCAACTAGTTCAAAGCAGAATTCTTAAAATGATATTACAATGTTATCAATCATAATAATATTTATATTTTCCTCTTCGATATTCATATTAAACTTATATTATGATTTGTCATAATTCATTTTACATATTTAAATTCATGATTTCACAAATCTTATTCCAGAATATTTTCAAATCAATATACGATAGTCTCGACATTTTTAAACAATTAATTTTCCTTTACAATTACCTCTATGACCCACACAGAATCTCCATCGCAAATCACAATATTGTTATACCAGAATATTCAACGAATATTCAACGAATCAAATCAACGAATCAAAGCCTGGAGGATTTTAAGCAATTATCATTGTTGTACAATCATCTTCCCAACTCTTATAATATCTCCATCCCCAATCTTATCCCGACCATCACGAATCACAGCATTCCTATCCCATCAAAATATTCCAAAATCAACAAATCATATCCTCGAAGATCCACAAAAGATTTCCGATATCCGCGAGTGACCTGACGGAAGACGGTCGTACGGTTTCGCGTGATCCGGAAGACGACATGCAGGTGGGAGGATGTGAGGTTAAGGCGATACAGCGATCGACGAGTAATCGATCGGCAGGGCAGGAAGCGCGGATGGCAAGGAGAGGGTCGAGGAAGTCGCGAAGCTGGAATGCGCGCTCCTGCTGATTTCCCTTCGCGATCATCGTCGATTGGCATGCCTCTTCGCCAACTAACGTTCCAAGTTTCGCCTCTCTGAACCTCGTGTCCCGCGTGATATCGTGTACACGTTTCCCGTGTGTATCCATTTTCATCTCGCGCCCGTGAAGCAGTTCCGCGAGATTTCCGCACTCCTCGCTGAGATAGACATCGCCGTGGTGACTGTTCATGGTAGGTAAATTTCGTAATGGGATCTTGCGAGAGGTATCTCGATTTAGCGTGTCGGGTGACTCTGATCGGTGTGATCGGTGTAAGTGGGCGGAATCTTTACGTCGCGAGAGTACCAATGGGGTTGTTCAACTTTGCTTTTGTTGTTGAGGTGAATCCATGAAAATTCGGCTTTTATTAGCCTGTGAATCGTACGTGATAGTTTTCAAATAGTAAGCAGTTTTTCGCTGTTGCTAATTCGGTCTGTAAGGTTCCATGGAATGGAATTTTCGTGAAGTAGCAACATGTGTATTGGTATACTTTGTCAAGGGAGAATTTTTTAATAGGATCCCAGTGCTGATATTTGAATTCCATTCTATGCTATTGATCAAATTCTGTGCCTTGATATATGATTATAATTAAACTAGGAAATATTACGGATATACATAGAAAAGTAGTAGTTTGAAATATAACTTAAACTCGTTATTTACTCTTCTGATTCGATGAAATTAAGGAAAAGTTATTTTAATATTTTTCTGCTTAAACGAGAATATTCCTATACTACTACATCCGAACTTAAAATATTCAGAACAATGTTATATAGAATATTATTCACAAAAACAGAGATATAATTTAATCGATATTAAAGAAAAATAGTTTATTTGAAATATAATTTCGAATTATTTTCCTTCTCTATTTGGTATTTTTCGATACAAGTACGTTTAAACTTTTTACAATTGCTTCACACACTATTCAGTGGTATTCGGTGTTAGACCGTGAAATTACGGGTAAATGTTTCGGATTAACGGTGTAATCGTTACGACATTTGGTGCGCCATGGAATTCTTGTGAAGTTTTCGTGGCAATCGACATGCCGTGGGTATTTGCCGGTGTGTTCTGATGCGAGGAAAGGAAATCACGTAGCCGTCGTCTGTATTTATGTCTTTGCAAATAATCGCGATCGTTACTGTATAATTCTGTACACAGTATTTATCTATATTCGAGGGAAAATATGTAAAACGAAACAAGCGTATTATTTATCTCGTGATTTCTCTACTGTGTAATGTCCCTGAGGGAAAAATCTAAGAAAAAGTCAATGGGACGATTCGATTTTTCATAATTAAATATTTATTATTTAAAGTATAATAAAAATAAAATTTATTATTATTTATATAATATAATATATGACTTTTCTCTTATTTAATTAATTAATATTATTTAAGCAAAAGGAGAATATGTTTTATTAAGTTGATTCTATTAATTTTACTTTAAAAGACGTAAATATTTTACTATGCACTTGATTGTCAATAATATATGACTATGGTTCTCCTTAATATGGATTGCTTTTCTCGGCTTTGTTGCGTGCACATTTTTAATCTTCGAATTAGTCATTATGTTAAGGTATATATAGTCTGTTCGAGTGATATAGTAACGTCGTAAATTATTATATCAAGTCAGGGCAGCGATTGACGCAGCTATGACATGACACCTAAAGCCACGTTTACATAGATCAATCGATCTCAAGCCGATTAAAATCATTCGCGTTTATCGATTAAATTGAAAGGATATTTCATTGCTCGACTAGAATCTATCTTTGATTCGACGATGCTAGTTGATCATGTAAATACTGGAATATCGTAAATAACGGGCGATAGAAATAGATATATTGCTTTACGTGGTACAATATTTATGTTGAACGACAGACATACTGAATGACGGAGCTCTATAAATTTTTATATAAATCTTGAACGACTTAGTCAAAGATTGATTAACGTGAACTCAGTTTATGGTCCATGCAGTAAGGAACACGTCGATTATGCCATAATTGTAACTGGGTTTTATTACAATTAATGACTATTAATTTATTGTCATTTGGTTATTCTTGGATATTTCAAAGAATTTCTGTTTTCCTATTTAATTTAATTAAATATTTTCATTTTTATGGCTGGCTATAGTTAGTAATATATGAAATCTATTCCAAAATTTCATCATATGATACTGAATAACACACGATCACTTCGTCTCGTCTAAATGGTACCTCGAGTTACTATTTCGGAAGTTGGAACATTCATGGTTTTTCGCTTGACTGATTTTACGATCATGCTATAACACCCAGACTATAATTTGAAGGTCACCCCATACGTAATAAAGCAAATTCGAAGTATAAAGATATACATTAGGTATATGTGTATGTTTTACTCATACTTTTCTCTTAACATGATATAATATATTTAATAACACTATAAACCGCGTTAGATACGTGAAGTAAATTAAACAGCTCACCAGAAAATTGAAATGGTGCGAATAGAACTTTTTCACTGCAGATTTCCATGATTCTTATTATTAACTTTGAATATTTTAGAAGAGACAAAAATTTGTTAATGTAACAAATGTAAAAGTCCTTTTTTATGATAAACATTTATGTTCTATAATATATTTATTTCTTCAACTATCAAAATATTAATATAAGGCATCATTTCTAATCATCAAATATATTATTTATACAATATCTGTTATTTCCAATTTTCAATAATTGGTTCATTTCATTGTTTTCTACAACTATCTATTAAAGACCTCTTTATATTTATCATTCTTTCTTATAATTAATTCCCACGATCAACACTATTGTATCCATATTGAAGCAATCGAGGTAGCATCATATAAATATAATGGCTTATACACATAACACTTAACACCCATACAGGTCTGTATTACAGTCACATTATTCTAATACCACATTACATTACTACTAATATTATAACAATTAAACAATACAATAATAATAATAATAATAATAATAATAAAATAATAAAATTGCATAAATGACGTAAATGATAATAAGATTACATAACAATATTACAATTGAACCGATCTATTAAATTTTTTTTTTTAAGAAGAGGAAGTTTAAATGAATCAAATACATTATGAAAAGGCACGATTGGACAGTGCATTCGCGAATATAACAAACTCCAAATAGTGGAGTATTCCACTAATGGCAGTTCACACGGCAGAGTTCCATCGTAATAGTAGCTGTGTCGAGCCGTAGCTGCTCGTGTTGGCTAAAGCCAATCGATGTCCCTATAGATTGATTGCACAGAGGTTGCACTGCCTATTTAATTGATTCGTTACCAATAAGAGGCGACGGCCAATTAGAAGGATCTTTTCCGGCCGTTTAAAGGCAGTTCGCGATTCCTTGGCGCGTTCATTTCGAACGTGAAATTACTTTTAATGATCGTTCGCCTTCACCCTGTTTACGCCGCAGAGGAAGTTTCACCGGGACAATGCTCCAATGACAGCCTTCGGGTGTTTCGTCACGGATGCTAATGACGATGTGTACATACACGCCTGAAGGATAGAACAGTAGATGAAGAAAATATGTTGTAGGATTGAATTCCTAAGCAAACAGCAGGTGCAAAACCGATGTTATTTACAACCGAACGACCTGGCTGCTAGCGATGGTCCTCTGGGTGTCTATTTAGGTTTAAAAGTCGGGTTAAAAATTTATGTAACGTGCTAATTTCGCGATGCTCATTCTAATGCGTAATAACGTTATATAACAATATTTTGAAGCTTCCCGAAACTTGAAATTTTGTATTCTTTGGAAGAGGAAGAATTGGGTTAAATTGTAGTTTGTAGAAGAATATCGTTCGTTTTGAAAATTATTTTTGTGTAAAAATAGTTTCAAATAATAATTAGAGTTTAATATCTATTTATGAAGAAAAAAATATTGAGATGTAAATTAATGTGGAATAAGATGGCTTTGGATGTTGTATATTGTTTATGCTGGAAATTGACAATTGTGATAATTCAGTTTATTGTTAAATATACCAAGTTACTGAAATTATTGGAGAAGTTTAAACAGTCATTCATAAGAAAATTATTTACCATGTATAGTTATGAATTTAAAATATTTGTGGAATTATTAAAATTGTAAAATTGTTATTATTAATTATAATATCAATTACAACATATATAATAAATGAAAAGTTTTTTTTCTATTTATTAAATGTTTCTGTCAGTCAGACTTAAAATAATTTATCATTATTCTTCATACAAATATAGTGAAAAATATAAATACATAACGAATAATAAATTAGTCGCAAATTTCATTTACTTTCTTCAAAGAAAAAGGAAACTTTATTTTAACGAAATAAATACTTTCTTTTAATTTATTTTTTCTTTCACATATTCTTCATGCAAAGCATTACATAACATTTAGAATTTTTTAGTCGATATGGATTGTTAGTTACATCAAAATTGCAAATTGACAGTCCGTAACAAATATCGAAGTTGCAAATGAGTTCTCGTGAGTTCCAATGATTATTTCCTGATTAAACTATTTTAAAATCGTGAATACGTTAATGTAAAGTTAAAATTAAAACCATTTAAAACCACCAATTTTCCATATGCCTCAATTATCTGCATTCAATATTTCCAATTTTTCCAGTACTTTCAATCTTTCGTATATGATATTTCCCAATTATTGAATACATATACTAATTAATTATCGTCCAATAAATATTGACCTCGATATTCCAACATAATACAACGTTTCCTCGTTCAATTTAAGCTAAATTGCGTCCCAAAATATTACCACTATACCAGCCGGGACCTTCAGACACCTATCAAGACTACCGTTCTTGCTTTCTTCTTGTTTCAGGTTTACACATGATATGACCCAGTCCCGCGAGGTTTTGGCGATGATGGACACGCACACAACAACGTTCGGACGTAAAAGAGCCTGCACAGTCTCCCCTTGCGGCGCTTTCCTTTTGGTCGCTACTTTCTTCATATCCGTGGTCACCATCGGGCTTCTGGTCTATCATTTATCGCCGTGCCACGAGGGAAAGCCCCCCAAACCATGCAACGATCTCAGCAATACGGAGTTCGAGGGCCGTGGGACATCCGGCACGGACACATTCGGCAAGAAAAAGTTGGACGTCCGATTACCGAGATCCGTGATCCCTGACTCCTACGATCTCTGGCTCATACCGTTTATACAAGTGGGAAACTTCACTTTCAATGGCGAGGTACGAAACCATTTTCTTCCCTTTCTAGTCACCGACTGTACCCTTGAACGAGAACTTTCTACCCAACTATTGGACAAAAACTGGTAGCCTGTTTCAGCAGATGTCGTAACAGCCTGGTTTTATCTAGAAGCTATACAGCGTCTATTTCTGCTTTGAGAATGTGATTTTCAATATCTTTGAAAATGCAATTCCAATATCTTTACCAACTGCATTGAATAGTACTAATCTTCCCTCGTGAAATCAAATTTAAATTATAACATGACTTCTTTCTCGAGATGTATCGCTTTGAAGTTGCTCGAGAAATATTGAAAATCATAGTGTGCTATTCTTATGTCACGCACTGTACATTAAAATTCGAATATTAAATGCAATAGATAATTACTAGCGCGAACATAAAAATAATAAAACAGTAAAATAATGAAGTATTAGATATAGTAAGTGTAAATATGTATGCTTACATATGATAGTATTCTAATGTTTAAATTTTCTACCTTTAATAAATGAAATACGTATTTAAATTAAATAAAAGTGTTTAAAATGATATGTTATATAGAGCGATCTACCTCGATTATTCTCGTTCTTAGTAAATTATATAGTAAGATTCCTTTTATTTCTAGTGGCATAGTTAACTTAACAAAAATCAATCGTTGCCATCTTGGAGGTTCTTTCAGGTTTTGCTATGTATCAGAAAATTATTAAATAGTTGAAAATGATCGAGGTGATCATGTTAAATAGTCCACCTTGTATTATAGTTAGGAGCGAGTTTACAGATTGGAAGACTAGCGGCGGTCGTGGGCTTAATGGAAAATCTTTTTAGGGCTGTCATAACAGCGAAATAAACATCAACATCATGTTGAAACTTTTTATTTTCCAATTAATGGCTGCCTATACGATCCATTGCTTTGAAATATTTCTGCACCACCATTAATAGTCTATATTTGGATAAAAGTACTATAAATATTGTATATATCCTTAAACTATTTTCCATTTCTGTTGCTAATATAATCTCGAAACTTCTTCTTTGCTATATATCTTATATAGTTTTAAATACTCACTTGAATATGCATATTTCGCTATTCAAGGGCAGCAAATATAAACGTTCTTTGGTAGCGCCAAAAGAACAAGAATTCTTCAGTCCATATCACCAGAGGGATAATTTATAAATCGTCAGAAAGGATTTAGAAATACGTGCTGGTGAAATTCACTCGCGGCATTGTATGCTTCACGAATTTAAAAAGGGGAAATATGTTCATGGATGTTGAAAAAAATACTTGTGAATTTTATGGAGCAGAAATTTCAGACGTAAGAAAGTATAAAAGACCGTTTCCAAAATTTCAAAATGCTTTTAAATGGTTTAATGAAATAAGGTTTGGTCGTTCACGAAAATGTAATAATGGAGTATTCAAAAGTTTAATTAATTAGAGCATTAAAGAGTTTAGTTCATTCCACCAAAAGCACAATTCACAAATGAAGGAATTGGAAAATTTGTATTATTTTAATTATTATTTTTCTTTGTTATAAAATTATTATTAATTTATTATTATTTTTCTATCGAAACTGATTATTTCAATCATCAATTATGCGATAATCTAGCGCATCGATGTTTATTACTGAGGAATTATCTTTCTAGAAAGTAGAGACACAGCCATGAAATAGAGGATAGAGGTATATTTTAGAGAGACACTGTTCTCGTGGAAAGGTTTGATCGATTACTCTTCAAGCGGAGCGGAATGGTTCTTTGAGCGTTATAGCAAAGTTGGTTCATTTAGAGAAAGGGATGCTGTTTCAATAAGTAGATGTGATCGATTGTCTTTTATCATTCGAACTACTATGCTAGTCCGAATGATTGATTTCAAATAATTAAGCTAGATCTTCGTTGAAATAAATGTCCAATTAATAATAATGTATTTATTTATAATTTTTACGATTTAATTATTATTATAACTATATTTAACAAATATATATCTAATAAATCACGATATATTCTAATAATAATACATAATAATAATAACAAAAATCTTAACACTTTAATTGATATTATATTGTATATTACATTCATATTAAGATATTATATTATATTATTGTTATACTATATTTTGTTTAGATTTATAATACGAGTCTGTAGTTTCAGTGTGAAGAGAGTGAACCAAATTGTAAATCCATCGATGTGTCATCGACGAAAGAGATGAAAGATGGTCTTCCTTTCAAATTCAATGCTCTCTATTTAGGGCAAGGAATATTCATGGTCTTTGTAATACCTTCAAGCTGTCTTCGCTTTTATCCCATTTTGCGATTATAATGCGGCTCTTTTCTACGAAAAGTCGTCCAGCTTGAAGACTGTTACGTCTCTTAAACGTGTTTCTGCCGTTTCGTTCCTGTGTTTTTAAAGAAGTCCACCATTTCATATGCATTTATCTCATTTTTATATTCCACGGAAGGAGTGTTCGCTAACGAATCGAGATGAAAGTATACAAATTGAGTTCGATGAATCTCGCTTTCATTTATAATGGATGACATCTCAGGGAGGCTTCTGTTGTTCGAATTTTCCGTATTCCGAGATATCAGAAACAATCAGGGAAACCGTTGGACAAAGGGAAAGGATTTCTCCTTCGGTTAACAGATAAAACAAAGATCGCTGTGCTTTGAAAGTACCTTAATTCAAAAGATGTAGAACAAGAGATGTATAATTAATTCGTGGCTTTCGACGATATCTCGACGTTTAATCTTCAGCTTGATGCACCCGTACCAAAAGTATGGAAAATCAAGACAACGATCAGAAGTTCCTCCTGGGGGGTGAAAGTAGCCAGTGTAGTAGCTAGAAAGTTTGAAACGCCATTTTATCTCCTGTACAATGCGTTCATTTTGATCGGGTATTGGAAATAACAGGCTAACAGAAGTAATTAATTTTGTAAGGGAAAGTCATTTTTAATCATTTTTATGTAAATTTTCATAGTAAAATTCTTATAGCAGTTTCTATTTGTTGTGGCCATTGTGCTACGTTAGAAATAAGGAAGACATTGAAATTAAAGAATGTATTTAGAAGAGTCTAAAAGTCAAGTAATAATTAGGAAATAATCTTTTAAAATTCTGACCCTATTAAAGATAAAAAGTAAAAATACAAAATAATTTTTGTTCGACTTTATTGTACATTTCCAAAATTGAAAATTTTAAACCAGTAATGAAAATTAAATGCTTCTTTTAGTAATATGTTCTTAGTTGGATCGATTGGATATAATTATTCATTTATATCACACAATATGTATTATTAAACGATATGTCCTGCAAATATATTTCATACATCTACGAAAAATACAGAATGGGTAATAATAAAGGATTCGCAGTTTCGTAGAATATTTTTTATAATATTACAAAAAATTTAATTTATCAATATGTGATCTTGTATGATCTTGTATTCTAGAGTTAATAGAAATAACATCTGTAACAATAATTCTTGTGGATTATGTGTAATAAATGTAACAGAGAACCTGTTAAAAAGACATTAGAATGTCAAAAGAATTATTAACACTCGCTGCTAACATGATTTATGACACGCAAGGTTGCTCGAAACATCAAGCACTTTGGCAAGAAGACAGTGCCTTTTAAAACACTTCTTTCACTAGCAGAGCACATACTCGTCTCGTAAATCATATACTTCAAAGGGGCTTTGTGCTTTTCAATACATTAACATTCAAAAGACAGTTGGCCAAGGACTTCAGAATAAATCGTAAAAATTTGAAGAATATTTTCTATCTAATCTCGAGGATCTCTCAAATTTGTATTCTGATAATCAAGACTAGACAGAAGCAGGTTACTTAGCTATAAGTTCATATTATCGAGTAAAGACCAATCAATTCGGAATATATCAGCATATGACCAATTAGAAATCTTAATTTATTCATCATCCGATCTTGGATCAGGCTCATTCGAAAGCCGTTAGTTCGATTACTTTCATTCAGGCTAAGTCTAAATCCGGAGACTTAGCTCAGAGTCGATCAGGAGTCACGATTAGAATTTCAATTGACTCACTCAGTGAATCACTCAAGGATTACTATATTTCTTCTAACGAGAATTGCTACACATGAGCTATGCGTGATCAGACCAGGATCGAAACGTCAGACCTGCGATCGAATATTTCGATGAAAATTTTGGTTGGCCTTGTACGCAAAGGCCCCAATTTAGGACTTCTAAAAGTCGACCCTGAGCATCTACATTCAGCAGTTATATTTCCTGCCAATTCTCGTTGAATAGAGTATATATTCCTGACAGTTCTAAAGGAATTAGATGGATCTGTGAGCATTCCAGATGAAACATAATGTGCACTATCGATGGCTGCAAAGTATTAGGTTAATGACCCTAATAAGGATGTTAAACAGGATAATTAATTTAAAATGGTTAATAACTTACCTACGAAACCAAATAAACAGTCAGTTTGTACCTGGTTAATCGTAAATTAAAATTGTTAATCAAGTAAATATTAATTAAAACTCTGAAAATGAATATCGACAAATAGTCGTCCAAAGTCTTTTAGTATCACGATTAACACTAAAATTTTGATTAAAAATTTCAGATTCAGCGTTATCGCCGTGATTACCTGCTTCCACGACTTTTCCTCTAATATGCATAAGATTAATTTTTTAGCAAGAGCAGCATTTGCTTTCTCACATTTGTTTTTAAGCATCTTCATTTATTTTGTCATCTACCGCTTATTACCGGTTGTTTGGGTGTTAATATATTCAAAAACGTGTTTTCTCGTAACGAGGAGTTTTATTGATGTAAATGAAGATCTATAATTTCCTCATAACACTATCATCATCAACGTAATTATCAACGTAATACTACAAAACTTATCTTTTTTCCATTATACGTTTCAAAACCTCTAGTTCAAACGAATTTTTATGTGAAAAATGGCCCTGTCTACAGAAGGATAATCATCAAAATTACCATCATTTAATATATAACTAAATCTCATACCCGTACCCTAATAATTGAAATGACACGATAAACTAACAATAATTAAAAATTATTTGAATATAAATTAGAAACAGATAATACACCAAATGCTTTTAAACCTCATCCTACAGAAAATAATCAGATAAAAGAAAGCGATGTAGACATTCTTTGATAATAAAATATAGTGTTACACCCGGAAAACTCATAAAAATTTTCCGATCGTTTGAGTTGGTGTGACATTGTGCGTGGTTAGGTATCTTTGCTTGGTGAACAAGCGTCGTATCTCCCCATGATGCGAGCTTTATAGAAGCAGGGGGGGGGGGGGGGGGAGGCTTGTCGCTAATACGCACCAGTGTCTTGCGTGGTTCTTTTTGATAAAATTTAGGTGCGAAATTGGTTTTTCGGTCGATTCTGCGTGTTAATTCCGGGAATTTGAAAAATAGTGATATATTTTAGACCGAGACGTAACAATAGAACCTATCTTAAAAAGCTAAAACTATCAGAAAATAATGTACAGGTAGCCCTCCTACAACACGGCATCCGATAACACGGTTTCGGTAAACACGATTCATAAATTGCGGAAACCCCCTTACAACACGGTATTCTATAACACGGTTTCGCTCTAACACGATAAGAAAATTGCAAAAACCTTTGTACAACACTGTACTTCTACATAAACAGTGACGACGAAGAAATTTATTAAATTAAAGTTGCGTTAAATTAAAATAATATTTTTGCTTTTCTTTTGTTTTGTGTTGTATATACGGTTATATTTTTAATAAGAATTAAGTTGTTTATGTAGAATTAAAAAAAAATTTGTTTTTAATATGTTTTCGAGACGTAACTCCCCTTTTTGTGCTGGCTCTAGGTCTCATGCAACATGGTTTCACACAACACGTCATTTCTTAGGAACCTATCTACCGTGTTATAGGAGGGTTACCTGCACTATACGAATAATTACACCAAAATAGACAAATATAGGGTATACAAAGACTCCCAGGTGTGCGCAAATTAGTGATTCTGATTAATCCGTTAGTTCCAGCATTGACTGATTAACTTTTCCACGTTTGCAGGTGAAAATTCTGGTGAACGTCACGGAGGACACGAAAAATGTGACACTGCACGCGATGGACATGGACATCGACGAGAGTTTCACGAACATTAAGGAGTACAACGGCGTGCAAACGGAGAAGGTGGTCAAAATCGTCGACCAGAAGAACGACACCGAACGGCAGTTTTACGTGATTAGAACGTCGGACACGTTGAAGAAGGGAAAGCAATACGTGGTGCATCTAAAGTTTGTTGGCCATCTGAACGACTACTTGCAAGGCTTCTACAGGAGCTCGTACACCGTTGGCAATCAGACGAGGTAAACGCCCCAGCAATTTAATTCTATTCTGTAGGTGACAGCTATTCGCACGCAATAAATTTAAACTGCTTTATCAAGCAATATCTGTAGTTGCCAGTTGACTGATCTATTTGGAGCGGCACGTTGCAACGTGGTTTATTTCTGAAACTGGTATTACGACCGAGTCACCAAACTTTGTCGTTCGATTTTGCAATTAGTCGCTAATCAGGTTTGGTTTTCTAGAGTGACAACCTTGATTAACTTATGAGTAATTTGAAAGTAATTACTCTGCAGTTCGATGATGTTTCGGCGAATATTTGAAATTTGTTTAGGGATAATAATTTTGGAAGATTTTACGGATAAGTAAAGATATATTGACCGCTTGTTCCGTTCCAGAACTGTGAAATTTCAGTTTAAACGATCAGAAAATAGCAAGAGAAAAATATTATTTAGTTCTAATTTAACTCTTCATATTTAAATTCCTCGTTTAATCTTTTGATACAGCACATTTAAATTTCATATTTAAGTTTTTAATATTTTACATTCGACATTATTTAATTTTTAACGTTAAAGTGCTTTCAATTTTCCGTTTGGTGGTTTATATAAATCTGGTATTGAATTCAATTTAATCAATTATATTTAGTAGCAAAGAATACACCGTGTATTCTTGACGTTCATTTTTGTCGGTTATTGATCCGTATTCTGCATATCTTTTCTCTCGAGTAAACGTGTTAAATAAATTTGTCAATCTGTTTTAAACAACTGCTATTCGGTTTGCGTGACGTTTAATAAAATATATTTCAGAACCTACGGTTATATAATATTTTTGTCACCTTCTCTGTCATGATATATTTTCGTATATGTCTGGTTATTTAATGAAAGGATAGATGAGCTAAACCTACACAGATATTTTTAGGTTTAAATTTGCACGAAAGGAGTAATATTTTTAAATTTCGAAAACAGTAGTTAAAACATTTTTAAGCAAACTGTGTTAATTTTGGTTGGATGTACATTTCCAGTGGTATACTGCAACTTTATGAAAATTAGTATGAAGAATGATAAGTCTTGTAAATCACATAGTTAGGAAATATAAATTACTCTTTTACTTCAGGTACTATTTTAAGTGAACGAAATTTAATTTAAAGTTACAATGAATTCAGGATTTTTGAATTTCTTTTTTTCAAGGCAATAAATCTAAAATTACTCATCCATTTTTGATAAATTTGTGAAACCAGTATAGTAATTAAAAACTGATTCGAGCCTGTAATGTGTCATAAAATTCAATAACATAATTATTTTTCGAAAATAAAATATTAAATTCCCTCTTTTGTGAAATAAAATAGTCTTTTTAACACAAATAATTGCAAACAGCTTTGGACTAAGGCAGTATTCCAAATTTAAATATTAAAATGAAATTGCTTTATTTTCTTAAACAAACATCGTACAAATCTTCGTAGTACACCTACACGTATCTCAAAATTTTCGATTACCCACTGTTTAAAATACAGAATTTAATTTCGAATAATTCTCCAACGTATGGGACGCTGTCCTAAAATAATACAACCTCGCCATTTTGTTCCGTAACGAAGAACAAAGGCTCTTATCGTCCAAGATAACATGCTTTGTACTTTGGTACTACAACCAAAAATCAACGACGAAAGGGAAAAAGCCGGGAAAAGAAGGAACGCTGAATTTTCTCCACGATTACATCCATTAAACGTTTCGTGCATTCTGCTTAGCTCGAGTGACCTCGCAGCGCTGAAATCTCAGCCTTTTAGCAACTCCATGAAACTTTTCGTCTGTCTGACGATGTTTCTTCCCACTGCACCAAACCTTCGTGAATTTACACAGCTCGACGTCATCTTCTCGAGCGTCTGCCTCTAAATCGTCGAAAGTTGGAGTACTAGTCTCGCGATTCTTTGAGTTAATAACGCTGTTGCCGAGGATGCAGTCGCTGAATAGGCACCAGAATCTGCGACTATACTCTTTGGCCCCTTCGACACCTATAAATTCGAGTCTCCCCTTTGATGCAGTGAAATAAGCATCAAACGAATTTTATCGTCTGTTGCGGCCCCAGGACCGAACGTCTCAAGTGGAGAACTGTTTATGTCCTTATTGTCAGCGTCCCTTGATTCGTATACACTCGTTATCACCTAGTCACCACTTGGATGAACCTTAGCAAGGGTCAATAAATCACCCTTAAGACGATAGGCATAAGGACCCAAATTATTTAAACATCCACCACCACAGAAAGACGTTGAAGCTAACACACATCCCCAATATTATTCACAACCAATAGGAAGATCCACACCTACCACTTATATTTCACACCAACCAATCAGTAGACATATAAAACTTATAAAACCATCGAGACAGCAGTCACGAGTGAGTTAAGTCCTAAAAATCTCAAAAAGGCAAAACAATCATCACGACCAAACAGTTAAGACAGACCCACGACGATCAACTCAGCGCAAGAGACAGTCATACATCAGAACTCTTTAGTTCATCCCTAACCAGGTCTAGCTCTATTAATTTAGAGTAGGGATCCTAGCAATATTGTCGCATCCGCGTAAATGGACCTTACAACCCCGCGAAACTCCCACCGTGAGAGTTACAGTGTTCGGGACGCAACATCTCCCAAACGAGAAATATTTCCGAGTGTAGTAGCTTGGAACATGGATAATATGGAAGGTGAAAGGTGATGATATAGTTTAACAATTTTATAGAGATAGATAGATGGATTTTTTGGAGCATATCAATTATTCAGATGTACTATGTTAAATTCGTAGATGGAAACAAATTTTAATTTGTGATATATAAATTTATATATTTATATAATATATCACATTTATATATGATATATTTTTGAAGATTTTATAATTAGTAAATTTTTCAGTATTTTATATTAAAGATTATAGGTAAAGAATATTATCGCAAAGGTGTTCACCATGTCACACAATGGAATCCGATTTTTTTTTGATTTTGCATAAATGTTTTTCAAGAGTGATTTTTCAAGTGAATATGTAAAGTTGGTACAATATGATTGGTCTTTGAATCGGAGAAAGGAGAGAAAATGATCTCTATGTCTTCATCAACGGCCAGATATATGTATAGTGTGACAGGGTATAAATCGAACTTAATTACGGAAAACACATTCTGTTAATACAGGAACCATTATGGCCGTGCTTGTACATGTTCGGCCTGCGGTTTCAAGGATGAGGTTATGACACGTTAATTGCTATTGAGCGGAAGATGTTGGGCTACGAAAGAGCTAAAATAGAGGTCAAGACTTTCGGTCGTATAAACCTTTTTCATTGTTTCAGACACTTTTATTCCTACGGTCTCGCGTGTAAATTAGCTCTTGATAAACTTATAAGCGAATATCCTTGAATATACTTAATAACGTTTGAACATATTTGAAAGTCGTAACAATTTTTTCTTTATCCATTTCTATAAATATTTTTGACAGACTTACATTAACGATAATTGCAGCAACAAATTTTAACTTCTTCCCGTAATCAGTGATATCCATTGAGTGATACTTATAGAGTTTATTTTTCTGAACAAGAATATGTAATCGAAATTGCTCTAGCACTTCCAATTTCCGAAAAATATGAGTTTTTCTGAGAAAGCATAATTTCTGGATAAAATAAAGTATTACATAAAAAGTAAAATGTTTGAAGATTCATTTTCATCTTGAAAGTTAGGTGGGAGTTCCTTGAGTTTCTCAATGTCAATAATTATAATTATTTGTGCTTCTGAATAACTATAAATGAACATCGATGTTTAAAAATAAGCCCTCTAGCGTGCTGTCTACGTATATCCATGCATTTTTACGAAAAGTTTTTTATCTGACACGAGTTTGATACAAACTATCGACCTCTGTAGATTTTTCTGAAGAAGAAACCATGGAACGTAATTGTCGAAACAACTATCAATTTGATTAGATCAAGAAAATATTTATCGGTAACGTAGCACGTGCTTTTACCGCAACGCAGGCATTGCTCGTTACCCTAGCCTCGACAGTGCCGTAGTAACGCGCAAGCCGGGTACAAAGGAACCACCATATAAAATTTCAGGAAAAAAAATACAATTCATTACGACTTTATAGACCATTGACATAAATATACATTCATTCACATAAAATCATTCGCCTTCATCTATGACTTTATGTTCGTCGGGCTATTAAGAGTGCAAAGAGAAGGGAAGAAAATGTGTTATACTTATTTATGTCGTTTTATTGTTTTGTTTCTCCCGCCCAACAAGACACGTGGTTTTCAATTCTCCAACTTCGATCAGCGCCATCTATGATTTTAGACCAAATGATCAGAAAAGTAATAGGAACATAGAACACACAAGGAAGTCGTCTATACCTCGTCACGTGGTTGACAAGGACGGAAGACGGGTAGAAAAAGACAAAAAGGTTCCGACAGAGAATATTAACTAATTACTCAATTCCGGCTAATAATTTATGAATTTTTATAGCCTTGTCGAAAAGCTGAAACTCTGAGAAACATTCTCATTCTACTTTTGTACATAATTTGTTGCTAATTTAAATGTTATTAATAATTAATTGACGGCGTGGGTAATTTGAAAACAACGCCGAACATGATGGTCGGTCAAATTATTTACTTATATTCAAAACTAGAAGAAAAATATAATCGAAAGTTATATAAGAAGACGCGCAAGAATATTCTTTTCATAATGAATGCATAAAAGTCAAAAATTAAAGTCATGAAAGATAGTTATTAATGAGAAACCATTAAGATATTCGGCAACATTTCAAACACGCCATGTAATAATTATTAATAATAAATTAATTAAAAAGAAATTATTATCGAAAGTTATATGTGAAAGTTCGCCAAGGTTCTGCCTTTACGATGTGATTATAAAAGTTCATAAATTAATCGCAGAAATTGAGTAGTTTATTAATTTTCCACTGCTAAACTGATTTTTTAGGCAGTATAGGGAGAACATAACAAGAGTTAGTAACCTATTCGAGAAACCCACGTGACATGAAAGGCGGGATAAATGAAACAACAAAACGACATAAATAAGTATAACACATTTTTCTTCGTTTTTTTTATTCTCTTAATAGCCCGTTGAACATAAAGTCACTGATCAAAATGCGTGTTTTTGTTCCTGGTAAAAAGAAAATGAAACTGCCGTGGTTATATGTTAAAGTACTTTTTATTCACTTTGAAAGTTTCACATATACATGTTAATTGTTAACGACATATTAAATAATGACATATAGACATTAGAATCTGAGTAGATGTCCGTATTACGGACCGTTGCGAGAAAAAGATGTTTCGTAATACATATCGCGTAATAATTATCATTATAATGATCATATATATGTGTACAATATTCATAGATATGTGATAAATGATTCTATTCAAAAACATGAGTTATCCTAATAATTCTTAATGTCTCTTATCGTGCATCTTCTCTTTCTCTTGTGCTAAACCTCATAAGGAGTTTTTTATTCCCCATTCATTTCCCTTTATACCCTTATCATCTTCAACATCATCTATTTTATAATTTTGGACTTTCTTCGGTTCCTTTTTTGTAGCTCTCAATGTATTTTTTATCCTTTTCTTCATTGCTCTGAAAATATAAATATAAGAGACAGTCAATAAAAATTCCTACTTTCTGTAACCTAGTTATAATGCAAATAATAAACTAACACTTTCTCTTTCCTTACAACTTCTAATTCTTCTTGAGTTTTTACTTTGTCGTCATTTTCCCAATCGCTACTGCGGCCATCCTTCCTTTTTTTATTTGCAAGTCCAGGTGGTTCAACAGCTGGTTGTGAGCTTAATTTTGTATCAGTTAAATGACCATGAGTTGATTTACCCTTACCACTAAACTTTTTATTTAATATCACATATTCTTTTTCATCTTCCCCTGCTTCTTCAACAAATGATAAAAGATTGAAACCTCTGTAACAAAATTTTTCATTGCAAAGACTAATACTATCATGGCTAAATCCTACAAACATATATGATGTTTACTTTACTGCTGTTGTTTTAGTTTTTGAACTGTCCTTTACTTCTTCACTTTTCTGTACTATTATCCTTGGTGTAATATCAGAAAATGGATTGTTCAATATCATAATTTTTATCAATCTTGGAGGATAAAATGGTCTAGCATTCTACAAAAAAGAGGTAATATTATATTTATATCAATTCTTGATATATTTTCTTGTAAACATTAAATTTACCTCATCTACAAGTGCTTCTTCAAGTTCAAGCATGTTATATATAGTTTGTCCAGTACCCTTACAAAAGATTGTATGTTTATTATGCAATTCTAATGTGGAACCAAGAGTAAATAAGAATTGGAAACCATTGTCATCTTCTCCAGCATAGCCACCAGCAATTAAACCTCGTCCACAGGAACGTAATCTTGTACGAAAATCGTCCTAAAACACATATATCTAATAATTATTCTTGAAGAAAAAACGAATTCATTTTACTTTTAAATATGGTCTCACTTTAAATGGCTCTCCATATATTTTACAACTTTCTCCTGTATCTGTAGGATCACCACCTTGTGTATGAAATATATTGTTATCCCAATAACCTTCCATACATAATTGTATGAAATTTCTACATGTCTTCGGAGTTTCTTTGACCCATAATTCTGCCTCAATATCACCAACAGTTGTTTTCATTACAACCTAGTTATAACAAATATATTAGTTTTATTCATGTACAATGTTTTTAAAATCAAATTTATTAAAATTTATTATTTATTATTGCAATTCAAATTAGAAATTATTTAATATATTAATATAGAAATTTAGAAAGTAAATATTGTATATCGGTTAAATTTTTAAAAACAGATATACAATCTATTGAAACATTATTAACTAATACTTACTACTTTACCCTTAGTGACTGGCTCTTACATATAAATATTAATCGTGTTTGTAAGTTTCCTATAATAAAAAAAATCCATCGTCAATATTTCATATTAAATTTTTAGTCATTTATAAATCAGTCAACCAAATGGTTCTTTTAAGAAATAATAATCATCAACAGATAAGACATACCTTTATGTCCTTTTAACATTAGCTTCACTGGCCCAATCAATTCCATATGCCACAGCCCAATTATTCTTGCTGCTTTTACTTTTTCCATGTTCCTATAGATATTTCTACACATTTGTGCCTTAATGCAACATTTACACTTTATATTCAATTTATCTTTGCTTTCAATAACTATCATCGATTGTTCATTCTCCATCTCTCCAATGGTCCTCATATTAGCATGTGGAAACCATACATCTATCTCTGTTGATATATGTTATCTCTATTCCGTTTCTTGATTCCACACAATATGCATTTCCTCTTCTCACTGATTTCATTCGAACTACTCTCTTTTCTTTATATACTGCAGCTCCCTGATACTAAAACCTAACACATATGGGATGATCAGTGACATTGACAACAGATATTCATATTTATTCAGTACAGGAGTATTCAGTACAGGAGTATTCAGTACAGGTTTGTTATATAACATACCTTTCAATCTCACTGTATTTTGTATATCTTGTTGTTATAACCGGCCATCATCTAAATAAATTTTATTCCCTTCTTGTCTGCCGCATCCACCTTCCTTTTCTCAATCTTCATTTCGCCATCAAATATGTCTATCCTGTATCTTATAAGGCCAGCCATCCTAAAATCAAATGGACATATCAGACCTTACATACTTGCATTACCGTTTCAATATTTTCTTCGCATAAAAAATAATTAGTGGCACCTAGTGACTCTACGCTGATGATATTCCATGAGTCCAATATTTTTGTCCTGTTGCACGTGTCCATTCACTTCAACAGCATTTTGTCATTTTACAACCAGGCTCTGCTATCACTAATAAAAGATAGAAAAATAATGGCTTATATGTTACACTATTTAATTACAACGTAAGGTTAGGTTAATAGAAAAACTTACATTCTTTTGCTGGATGCAGGCCATGGACACAACAATGCTTCCTGCGTTTTCTTGCAATTCTTTTCCCATTTTCTATGCACTCTCCTGTTTTCTTGGAGAAAAATTAACAAATTAGTCAATTACTGTGATTAATACAGGAGCTATTACCATTGCATTGACATACGTACCACTGCAGATTCCTCGTCTACCAGGTAAAGAAGCGAATTATGATTGTACAATTAAAACCACTTCTTGGGCTGAACTTATTAAAGAACGTGGAAAACTTTATGGGATTCTTAAGTGAAAAAAAGAACGGAAGAGAATGTGTATTAGTTATTTTTATCGTTTAATTGTTTTATTTATTTCCCCCTTCACGTTACGTGGCTTCAAGCGCTCTCCTAGCGCCATCTGTGATCATCTTCCCGAACTCGAGCTTCGAGTCTAAAATCATAGATGGCTCAGATGTCAATTTACTAACTCTGGTTATGTGCTCCGAATATATATTAATAAATCAATTCGGCCATGGAAATTTAATAAATTACTCAATATCTGTGATTAATTCGTGAACTTTCATAACTGCGTCGTAAAGGCAGATCCTTCAGGAACTTTCCAATATACTTTCCAATATAAATTTTTTCCTAATTAATTAATTATTAATTATTATTCTACGGAATGTTTGAATTATTGTCGACGACGCCATTGGTTTTTCATTAATTACTATCCTGTACGCAATTAATTTATGAAACTTTATGCACTCGTTAGAAAGACACTGTTCTTGCGAATCTTCTCATATAACTTTTGATCACATTTTGCTTCTAGTTTCGTTTAGTAACAAATATTTTCACGGAAGGTCGTGATGGTCGCCGTTACGAAATCATAGAAG
>NW_016908487.1:503517-510209 GCF_001483705.2 Eufriesea mexicana | reverse complement strand
TTAGTCCTGCTGCTTTTACAGTTTCCAAGTCCCTATAGATATTTTTACATATTTGTGCTTTAATACAACATTTACACTCAATATTCAATTTATTTTTAACTTTTATAACTATTACCAGTTGTTCATTCTCCACCTCTTCAATGGTCCTCATATTTGTATGTCAATGCCACACATCCTTCTCTGTTGATACATATGTTGCTCCTTTCCTGTTTCTTAATGCAACATAATATGCGTTTCCACTTGTCACTGCTTTCATTGGAACCACTCTCTTATCTTTATATACCTCAGCACCATCATTCTGAAATATAACACATTAGTGCAGGACAACAACATTTCTCTATGTAAGATCTTAGATTTAATTTTCTACATTTATCATTTAGCAACATTTGGACCCTATACTCAATTCATCTTTACCTTTCATAACTATTACCAGTTGTACATTCTCCATCTCTTCAATGATCCTCATATTTGCATGTCGATGCCACACATCATTCTCTGTTGATAAATATGTTGCCCTCTTCCTGTTTCTTAATACAACATAATATGTGTTTCCTCTTCTCACTGCTTTCATTAGAACCTCTCTCTTTTGTATATATACCTCAGCTCCAACATTCTGAAATATAACAAATTAGAGATGATCATGGACTTTGACCACTGATGTCAATATTTACTTAAATCAGGCGCACAACATTCACTTCAACCTCAATCTATTCCCAGTATCTTGTTGTTACAAGAAGACATCGCCAAAATTAATTATATCCACTTTTATCTGCCGAAACCATCTCCCTTATACGAATATTGGTTTGACCATTAAACATTTCTACGTCGTATGTCATATAGCTGGCCAACCTAGAATTCAATATGCATATCATAAATTACATATTTGTATTACTCCGTCAATTTTTTCTCGGTATAAAATATAACTCGTGGCCTCTATGGCTATATGCTATTGCAATATCACGAGTACAACATTTTTCTACGGTTACACGTACTTGTTCATTTCAACAGAATATTGCCTTGAACATACTTTATGCTATTATTCCGAGAAAACCTAATCCAAAAGCCTAATTTCAAAAATAGAAGAGAAAAAATTCAATTGCGCAGCACGATTTCACGGCCACTGACACATTCGGCACTATTTCTCGAAAACCCAAGCTCGAAACCGAAAAAAAATATACAATCCCATTAGAGAAAATTCCACTCCACGCGGATATATAGAACAAACCTAATCAAAAAGTCTAATTTCGAAGATAGAGAAGAAAAAAGTCAATTGCGCAGCACGATTTCACGGCCACTGACACATTCGGCACTATTTTTCAAAAACGCACGCTCGAAATCAAAAAGAAATATCCAATCCCATTAGAGAAAATTCCACTCTACCCTGATATAGAGAATGAACCTAATCAAAAAGCCTAATTTCGAAGATAGAGAAGAAACAAATCAATTGCGCAGCACGATTTCACGGCCACTGACACATTCGGCACTATTTTTCGAAAACTCATGCAAGAAGCCGAAAAAAAATAATTAATCCCATTAGAGAAAATTCCACTCTACGCAGAAATATAGAACAAACCTAATCAAAAAGCCTAATTTCGAAGATAGAGAAGAAAAAAGTCAATTGCGCAGCACGATTTCACGGCCACTGACACATTCGGCACTATTATTCAAAAATGCACGCCCGAAACTGAAAAAAAATATACAATCCCATTAGAGAAAATTCCACTCTACGTGGATATATAGAACAAACCTAATCAAAAAGCCTAAATGCGAAGATAGAAAAGATAAAAGTCAATTGCGCAGCACGATTTCACGGCCATAGTCACCTTCGTCACTAAATTTCGAACACGAATGGTGGAAATCAGAGAAATCGGCACACGATATAGAGGAAGGCCTAATCAACGCTGTTATAGTAAAAAAAATCTAGTCCAAAAGCCTAATTACGGAAATGAAAACGATAAAATTGAACGGTGTAACACTATTTCACAGGCACTTGTACTTCCGTCACTTTATTTTAAATGTGCACCTTCATTTTCTTCCATATGTAGTATTTTACCACCGATCAAGTGTTCACAGTTATTTATTCTGTTCTTAGTACAGTTCTTTCAATTTCTTAATCTTGTGTTGTGGTCCTTTCGTATATATCACGATGGTGTTGCAGAAGTTGTTCAATCTTCCGAAATAATAACTGTTACTGCGTATTACTGTTCTTGAATATTTCTTTCATCAGTTTCAGCCATTAAAAGACTGATGAAGCATAACACTACTTCACAAATCATTTTGTTCAAGGACTGAAGTTTTACTTAACGCGTGTAAATATTGCATCATGTGCTACCGTTATGTTGGATTCGCGACGACTAGCAGCATTCTGTGATTGGACAATGCTGTGCCTTATTTTCGCGGGAAGATACTTCGTCTTTGAAATACCCATGTGCTAAAGAATGGATGTAAGATATCGAACGATGCTTCTTATATTTAATAATATCAATGGAACAAATATAAATATATTTCTATTTCGATAAATTCCAGAATTCTATAATTAATTCATGAACATGAATTATTAATTACTCTATTATACTAATGGAAAGATAAACCATTAGTATTTTCGGCAATGGTTCAAACATTCCATGCACTAATCACCAATAATGATTTAAATAACACCGAATTCATATTCAGAATTGTATTAGGAAGCTCACTGAGAATGTGCCTTTACGATGCAATTTTAAATGTTGATGAATTAATTATACTCGACATGAAGTCACAGATGAGGATGAGTGATTTTGTTCTTAGTAAAAAGAAAATGAAACTGCAATGATTACATGCATAGGTACTTTTTATTCACTTTGAAAGTTTAACATATACACGTTAATTGTTAACAACATAATAAACAATGACATATAGACACATTTGAATCTGAGTAGATATTCGTATCATGTGAGAAAAAGATGTTTCGTAATATATATCACGCAATAATTATCATTATAATAATCATATATAGATGTAACAATATTTATAGAAGTATACACACTACTGCAAATAATTCTATTCAAATACATGAGTTATCCTAATAATTCTAGATCTTGGTGTATCTTGCATTTAACTCTCTTATCGTGCATATCCTCGGTTTTCTCTCGTGCTAAACTTCATAAAGAGTTCTTTATTCCCTATTCATTATCCTCTATACCTTTATCATCTTCAGCATCGTCTATTTTACAATTATCTGCTTGCTTCGGTTCCTTTTTTGGATCTTTCAATTTATTTTTTATCCTTTCCTTCATCGCATTGAAAATATAAGTAAAAGACAGTTACTCAAAATTCCTACTTTCTATAACATAGTTATAATGTAAACAATAAACTAACTCTATTTCTATGTAATTTCTAATACTTCTTGAGTTTTTACTTCGTCGTCACTTTCTCAATCGCCACTTCCTTCCATTCCTTTTCTTTTTTGCAAGTCCAAGCGATTCAACAGCTGGTTCTAAGCTTAATTTTGCATTAGTTAAATGATCACCAACTGATTTGCCCTTATCGCTAAACATTTTATTTAATATCACAGATTCTTCTGCATCTTCCTCTGCTTCTTCACTAAATGATAAAAGATTGAAGTCTCTGTAACAAAATTTTTCATTGTAAAGAATAATACCATCGGGGCTAAATGCTACAAACATATATGATGTTTACTTTACTGCTGTTGTTTTAGTTTTTGAACTGTCCTTTACTTCTTCACTTTTCTGTACTATTATCCTTGGTGTAATATCAGAAAATGGATTGTTCAATATCATAATTTTTATCAATCTTGGAGGATAAAATGGTCTAGCATTCTACAAAAAAGAGGTAATATTATATTTATATCAATTCTTGATATATTTTCTTGTAAACATTAAATTTACCTCATCTACAAGTGCTTCTTCAAGTTTTTCTCCTGTATCTGTAGGATCACCACCTTGTGTATGAAATATATTGTTACCCCAATAACCTTCCATACATAATTGTATGAAATTTCTACATGTCTTCGGAGTTTCTTTGACCCATAATTCTGCCTCAATATCACCAACAGTTGTTTTCATTACAACCTAGTTATAACAAATATATTAGTTTTATTCATGTACAATGTTTTTAAAATCAAATTTATTAAAATTTATTATTTATTATTGCAATTCAAATTAGAAATTATTTAATATATTAATATAGAAATTTAGAAAGTAAATATTGTATATCGGTTAAATTTTTAAAAACAGATATACAATCTATTGAAACATTATTAACTAATACTTACTACTTTACCCTTAGTGACTGGCTCTTACATATAAATATTACTCGTGTTTGTAAGTTTCCTATAAAAAAAAAATCCATCGTCAATATTTCATATTAAATTTTTAGTCATTTATAAATCAGTCAACCAAATAGTTCTTTTCTCTAATAATCATCAACAGATAAGACATACCTTTATATCCTTTTAACATTAGCTTCACTGGCCCAATCAATTCCATGTGCCACAGCCCCATTATTCTCGCTGCTTTTACTTTTTCCATGTTCCTATAGATATTTCCACACATATGTGCCTTAATGCAACATTTACACTCTATAATCAATTTATCTTTAACTTTTATAACTATTACCAATTGTTCATTCTCCATCTCTTGAATGATCCTCATATTTGCATGACCCAATCATCGATGTCGCACATCTTTCTCTGTTCATAGATATGCTGCCTCTTTTCTGTTTTTTGATTTTACATAATATGTATTTCCTGTTATAACTGCTTTCACTTGAACGTTTCCCTTTTCTTTATACAATTTAGCGCCAACTTTCTGAAACTTAACACATTAGCATTCGTCAGTGGCTTTGACCACTGATATCAATATTTATTTGGATTAGGATCACAACGTACCTTTCACCATATCATGTTGATACACGATAACATCACCTAATTTAATTTTAATCCCTTTTTATCTGCCACATCCACCTTCTTCTTCTCAATCTTCATTTCTCCATCAAATATGTCTATCCTATATGTTATAAGGCCAGCCAACCTAAAATCAAATGGACATATCAAACCTTACATACTTGGATTACTGTTTCAATATTTCCTTCGCATAAAAAATAATTAGTAGCACCTCGTGACTCTACGCTGATGATATTCCATGAAACCAATATTTTTGTCCTGTTGCACGTGTCCATTCACTTCAACAGAATATTGTCATTTTACAACCAGGCTCTGCTATCACTAATAAAAGATAGAAAAATAATAGCTTATATGTTACACTATTTATTTACAACTTAAGGTTAGGTTAATACAAAAACTTACATTCTTTTGCTGGATGCAGGCACACCTTCATGGACACAACAATGCTTCCTGCGTTTTCTTGCAATTCTTTTCCCATTTTCTATGCACTCTCCTGTTTTCTTGGAGAAAAATTAACAAATTAGTCAATTTCTGTGATTAATACAGGGGCTTTTACCATTGTATTGACATACGTACCATTGCAGATTTTTCGTCTGCCAGGTAAAGAAGCGAATGCTGACTGTCCAATAAAAACCATTCCGTGGGCTGAACTTATTAAAGAATATAGAAAACATTATGGAGTTCTTAAGTGGATAAAAACAAGGAAAGAGAACGTGCATTAGTTATTTATGTCGTTTTATTCTTTTCTATGGTCCGCCATCACGTTATGTGGTTTAAGCGTTCTCCTGGCGCCATCTGTGCTCGCCTTACGGAACCTGAGGTTTCTAATAAATCAATTCGGGCATGGAAATTTAATAAATTACTCAATTTCTGCGATTAATTTGTGAACTTTCATAACTGCGTCGTAAAGGCAGATCCTTCAGGAACTTTCCAATATACTTTCCAATATAAATTTGTTCCTAATTAATTAATTATTAATTATTATTCTACGGAATGTTTGAATTGTTGTCGCAGACGCCATTGGTTTTTCATTAATTACTATCCTCAACGCAATTAATTTATGAAACTTTATGAACTCGTTAGAAAGACAATGTCCTTGCGAATCTTCTCATATAACTTTTGTGCACATTTTGCTTCTAGTTTCGTTTAGTAATAAATATATTCACTGTAGGTCGTGATGGTCGCCGTTAGGAAATCATAGACGCCATAAAGCAAAAATTAATAACTAACAATTTAGAGTTAAATTGTTTACGAAAATTATATGGGAATGTAGCCTGAAGTTCCAGCTTTACAGAAAAATTATAAAAGTTCACAAATTGTTTACGGAAATTGAGTAGTTAATAATTCTTCACTGCCGGAGCCATTCTATCCTTTTCTATCCCCTCTCTGTCATTGTCTACCACGTGACCAGCTCGTCGACGACCTCCTTGCCTATCCTATATTCCTATCACTTTTGGAGCATTTGGAGCCAAACAATAGATGGCGCTGATCGAAACTGCCGAATGAAAAACCACGTGACCCGTTGGGCGGGAGAAACAAAACAATAAAAGGACATAAATAATTATAACACATTTTTCTTCCTTCTCTTTACTCTCTTAAAAGCCAGACGAACATGAAGTCACAGATGAAGATGCGTTGTTTTATTCTTGGTAAAAAGAAAACGAAACTTCAATTGTTATATGCTTAGGTACTTTTTATTCACTTTCAAAGTTTTACATATACATGTTAATTGTTAACGACATAATAAACAATAACATATAGACATTAGAATCTGAATAGATGTCCGTAT
>NW_016908487.1:331552-502302 GCF_001483705.2 Eufriesea mexicana | reverse complement strand
TTAGTCCTGCTGCTTTTACAGTTTCCAAGTCCCTATAGATATTTTTACATATTTGTGCTTTAATACAACATTTACACTCAATATTCAATTTATTTTTAACTTTTATAACTATTACCAGTTGTTCATTCTCCATGTCTTCAGTGATCCTCATATTTGCATGTCGATGCCACACATCCTTCTCTTTTGATACATATGCTGCTTCTTTTATGTTTTTTGATTCCATAGAATATGCAGTTCCTCTTCTCACTGATTTCATTCGAACTTCTCTCTTTTCTTTATATAGTGGCAGCTCCATGATTCTGAAGCTTAACACATTTAGGATGGTCAGTGACTTTGACCACAGATATTAATATTTATTCAGTACAGGAGTATTCAGTACAGGTATGTTGTATGACATACCTTTAAATCTCACTGTATTCTCTGTATCTTTTTGTTATAACAGGCCGTCATCTATATTAATTTTATTCCCTTTTTATTTGCCAAGTCCATCTCCCTTTTTTAAATCTTCATTTTGCCATAAGATATTTCTATCCTGTGTGTCATATAGCTAGCCAACCTGAAATTCAATAAACATATCATACCTTACATACTTGCATTACTGCTTCAGTATTTTCTGCCTATACATAATAATTTTTGGCACCTAATGGCTCTACGCTGGTGATATTCCGCAAGTCCAATATTTTTCTCCTGTTGTACATGCCCATTTAATTCAACAGAATATCATCTTTTTACAACTACACTATGCAATCACTAATAAAAGATACAAAAACAATAGCTTATGTCACACGCTATTTATTTAAAACTTAAGGTTATGTTAATACAAACACTTACATTCTTTTGCGTGATACAGATACAGCTTCATGCACAAAATAATGCATCCCACGTTTCTTTGCAATTCTTTTCCCATTTTCTATGCACTCTCCTGTTTTCTTGGAGAAAAATTAACAAATTAGTCAATTTCTGTGATTAATACAGGGGCTTTTACCATTGTATTGACATACGTACCATTGCAGATTTTTCGTCTGCCAGGTAAAGAAGCGAATGCTGATTGTCTAATTAAAACCCCGGTTTTGGTTGGACTTGTTAAAGAACGTAGAAAACTTTATGGGATTCTTAAGTGAATAAAAAGAACGGCAGAGAACATGTATTAGTTATTTATGTCGTTTTATTGTTTTCTTTGTTTCGCCATCACGTAATGTAGTTTAAGCGCTCTCCTGGCGCCATCTGTGCTCATAGATGGCACTGACTTCAATTTACTAGATTACTAACATATATATATATATATATATGTAAAATATGAAATTCATTTTTCTATTCTTTATTTTGTTACAATTATTGTAATCAAGGATTTCCTTGGCTCCTTTTGAAGTTATTATGTCAGGTGTTTTAAAATTTTTATTTAGCGGTTTCGTATTCAACGAACTTAACATTGAGGGAGCTCTCTCACTGACAAAATTTCAGACATAAATAAAATTCCATTGCAAATACTTTTTGTAGCCTTGGGGTAAAATTTTCGGCAGATTTTGTGATTTTGTATTAGAATAACATAACGTAATTGAAAATAGTTTGTTGATAAAATTCCAAGAAGTGACGTCATTTCTAAGAATTCTCGGATAATACTTTTGTAGTCTCGGCGAGAAATTTTTGGTTAATTTTGTGCCTTTATATTAGGATAGCATTTTTATATTATTCTCTGCGTTTACGTGAATATACATAGTATACATAGTCTACTCATTGCAGGATATTTTAATTATTGAACTTACCTTACTTACCTTACTTCCCTTACTTCCCTTACTTCCCTTACTTACCTCTATCCGTTTTAATTACATTTTCGTACATGAGATACTAATCACTAAAATATCTTAAACTTATTACTAACTTATTACCGACTTATACATAAACTATAATTAATTTACATCTAATTAATGACTATTTTATAATAAATTTATAACTAACTTATAACTAATATTTCAACTTTGGTGCGTAGCTCTTAGCTTGGTACGTTTCCAAAATTAATTCTTTGGAAAACAATACCAATTACCAGGTCTCACCACGTGGAGGTGACTACGCATCGAGACCCGACATGCGCCGTAGTGGCGCATCCTATTGGCGCTATTCGTATCAAAGGTACCCTAATCTAACTTAGAGCGAATTAAAGTAACTCTACTGACACTTTATTTTATTTCGTGTGTTTCAAAGGGAATTCGAATCGGTATACTATAACTCTATTGTTGCAACGCTAAGATATTTTCAAGTTTGCATAAAAATAGGGAATGAAATATCAAACACGCGAGCAAATAGAAAATCGCGACGCGCCCGAACGAATTCGCGATTATTCGAAAGACCGACTAGCCTACGAGATGTACTCTCCTCGTGTACAAGACAACTTCATGCCTCGGCACCCTCCCGATGGAACCTAGCCCACCCAGCCACCACAGACCCTGCCATGACTTACTCGCGAACAAGAGCGATCGACGAACCAGCGGAACATTCAAAATCAAGCCGAGGGTCCATAGCGAGGCCCTGTAGTCGGTCACGCAGGCCCCTGCCACATAGGGGACAAATTAATCATCCCATGAGGTCTGACCGTAGGCCCATATGCAATGTCCGGCTACAAGACCCATACCCCGGTCGTGCACGCGCTGGTGCCCAGGACGACTAAGGCCGACAGACCCTCGAATTGACCCAGATGAGTGCCAGCCCGCCGACCACCTTAGAACGGATGCGAGACAAGGATGCCAGTGGCGAGGGTGAGTGTCGGAACGAGTCGTTTGGATGACTTACGAAACATGGAGTTATCGAGTACACGAGAGTACGTCACGCAGGCTAGTCGGTACTTAAGAATGATCGCGATTATCGCGAGAACAATTATGTTCTGTTTGGTAAACGAGGGGGATAAGAGGACGATAGAGAATTTATATATTTCGCTCCAAGTTAGGTAGTTTACCTTTGTACGGAAAGCGCGCACATGATACTTAGTCAAGGCATCTATCTTATGGTTACTTATAACTAGTTAGGTCTAAACGCACGCATCCCGCGTCGTCCAACGATATCTTCCGAATGAAATTTTGAAAAACTTGAGAATCTCGAGAAATCCAAAAGCTAAAACAGAATATATTATTGTTAATATAAATTTGAAAGGAAACGGATTAGCACGAGGAAACAAGAAAAAAGCGAAACGAGTATGAACCATGAAGCTAAACCAAATGTAAGGAACGATGAGACAGAAACAAACCAACGATGAGACATAATCAAACCAACGATGAGACATAATCAAACCAACGACGAAACATTCGAATATTGTACGAAATATTCGAATGTTTGAATGAAGATGAATGGAAACGGGAAAATAAAATGTGGAAGGAGAAGAATAATTAAAACCTGAAAGAAAATAAATTAGTCCTGAAATATGAAAATTATTAACAATTTAATGATGAGACATAAACAACCCAACGATGAGAGATAAACAACCTAACGATAAGACGTTCGAATATTATACGAAATATTCGAATGTTCAAATATAAATAAATATAAGCGAAAAATAACATCTGAAATAAAAAAAAATAATTAAAACCTGAAAAAATAAAAAATAATTAATACCTGAAAACAAAAAAAAAAATTATTAGTAAATTGTTTAATGGGGCGGGGTAGCCATCCCCAACCTCATTTCGGACCTCCACCCCTCGCGCGCTATGAGTATTAGATGTTATACTTCCGAAATCGAACTGACAAATTAGTTTTGCTGTATCTCATCGCTCTTTATATAGCCTTCAATCGGTCGAATCCCCCACCCCGATCGGAAATTTTCAATTCCATTAATTATTATTTCTCGGCTCTAACAGCAAATAACTTATTAATTTTTTCACTTTTATTATAAATATACGTTGCAAACAATTTGTTATTAACAATATTAATTTGTTATTAACAGTTGGTGTAATAATTTATAAACTTTTTGTAAATTATACGTACATTTTAACACAAGAATGTTACAAATTCACGTAATAGCTAATAGTTCATTAATTTGTTCACCCTTATGACAAATTTACGTTGTGAACAATTTGTTAGTAATAATAAATTTGGTAATTTATAGACTTTTTATAAACTATACCTGCATTTGCATTTTCATAGCATAAATTTCCATGATACGTATTTGTATGTCAAAATATTTTTATTTCTCCAGTATTTTTGGTTAGAATGAAGTATTGCATAGATAGTAGAAAGGTTAGAATATTAATTCCTATTTTAAAAGTTAGATAAGAGTTTATTTTTTAACAACCTTATATTAAAAAATAATTCGTAATTATGTATCGAATAACGAAACTGTTTCAAATTACAAGTAATTTAAAGATATTTTTTATAATTTTGCTATTAGTATAAAAAAGTACATGGAAACATATACATGTTATGTATATAAAAAATGAGATTTACTGTGTGACAATTTTGGTGTCCTGATATACATTTTACCATCCTGTCAACATTGAACTTCATTTTAATATTGATTCTTCTTCAGAAAAGCCTATAGAATACGCCACTGTGTAGAAAATTCATGACAGATAAAGAACTTTTTGTAAAAATGCAAAAATATATGTAGACAGTACGCCTGAGGACTTATTTTTAAACTTTAATGTTTAGTTATAAATATTCAGGATATTAATTATTCATAAATAATTATAATTATAGACATTGATAAATTCGAGATACTCTCACCTAACTTGTAAGGCGACGATGAACCTCCAAACGTTCTTTCTTTCTGTGTAATATTTTATTTTAGCCAAAAATCGTGCGTTATTAGAAAAACTCATGTTTTTCGGAAACTGAGGATGATAAAATATGAATGCTAATTTTATTTATCTTACAGCCACCTTATTTTAATTTCTTAATTAATATAAAATGAATTAAATTAGTCTATCTTAATTTTGATTCAATACAAATGCGACTATTTTAATGATATATGCTAGTGATAGAATAAAATTACAGTATTAGTTTAATTTCCTATTCATTATTACTAACACATTGCAATATTTTGCGAATTCACGATCACTTTGGTACGTTTCGCGTTATATTAATAAAGAATAACTGATTACTTTACTAGACACGGTCGTTAAGTAGAGAAAACCGGGGATTGATCGAACTTGAAAATAATGTTTTATCCAATGTTCAGTACTTGATTCGAAGAATTCATTTCTGGCAAGAACCGTCACAATGATGTTATTATCATATTGACGTTAGTAAAACAGCAGATAGATAAGAATAGAAGTGACTAATAAGTAGCGTTGTATACGTAATAAGCAGTGAATTTGACATCTAATTTATATGGTTTAAATAGCCAAGGTAAGAACGAGATTGGTTCTAACGAATGTCGAGAATAGGAGGTTGAAGGTTATACGTGAAGCGAATGAGACAACTAATTCTTTCGATTACTAACGTGGCTATTAAAGTTGAAGTACGTAGTCGACGGGAAGAGTTTTAGACGATAATAATGTCGTATTAACGGTACTGAGGCAGTGGTAACAGTAACTTTGGTTGTTTGGTTAGTAATCTCTTTGAATCGAGCAATCAAATTAACAATCAGCATTCGGTTCTAAGCAATTAGTTGTCTTCTAAGTTCGAGTACTAAATTTATAGTCTCCGTAAAGTCAATGCTGCAGAATGGTTGACGTTAATGAATTTTGAAAAGGAAAAACGAAAACTGATTACTTAGTTCCATATTAAACGAATGTTCTAGAAAAAGTGATAATAGATTATTGACGCAAAAGGTATAGCTAAATATATCAGGTAACCAGATAAATATTATCGTTTTCGCATGTTTATGCACATTTTAAAAGACCGCTTTATCATATAATTGATTTACTTACTTTACTTGCTTGATATGACAGTACTCGTATGTAAACAATAATAATTAATGTGGCCCTGAATTTTGGCCTAGTGACTGCAACTGAAATGCTTGATGTATTATTGTACAAGAAGTTAAAACGAAGAGTTTGTAGCTTACAATGATCAAAGAGCAAAATTTTTCAAATTATGTCCAAATTTATAAAAATATTCGAAGCATAGTATTTAAAGGATAGGAATAATTTAATAAAATTAAATTCTGAAGGATGCAATAATTGAGAATTTTATATGAAATGAACCGAATGTTACCAAAACGCTGTGAGCAAAATACGACTTTACTTTCAATGATTTCTACGTTTCGTGTTATAGATGGATCGCAACGTCGCAATTCGAGCCAACGGATGCACGACGAGCTTTTCCGTGTTTCGACGAGCCAGCACTTAAAGCCAGGTTCAAAATCAGCATCGCACGACCTAAGAACATGACGTCCATCTCGAATATGCCTAGATTGGGGGAACCCATGCCAGTGTAAGTGTCTAAACTGTTTGTACGCCTGCAGAGAAAATGATTTCGCAATTGTCCTCGACTACTTGGAGACTTTATTGGGTATCATCGTGACCGGGTCAAACGTGCAATTGCAAAGAATCCATTGCACTTTTGACACGATGATAAATTTCACGAAGTTAACGAGCTCTTTGGATCTGTCATTTATTAATTTAGTTTTTGCTTCTTTAATCCTTTGTAACACACCAGGTAACTTTCAGATTGCGGATCTATCCATGTCTTTACAGATTATCCTCTATCTTTCTTACTGTACATTATTTTATTATTTTATGATCGTTTTCAAGTGAAACCATCGTAAACAGAAATTATTTTTAAAAGTTATTAAGAAGCTCTCTAGTTTTTTATTAGCCTGAAAGACAATAATAATTATTTTATTATTATTCCTTTTTTACTGTTATTACACTTTCAATGCCATTTCTCTGTTTTTTATGAATCGTTACTCCTTGCAATAATTATTTGAGATGAATTATATATATATATATATATTTTCTATTTATTTTATTACTTCTTCATTTTTTATTAATATTTTATTGTTATTACACAATTTTCTATTTGTTATTATTTCTTCCATTTTCACAGTGATTATTTCCATCTGACTAATACGTTAATATATGTTTGTAGTTAGGATTATGTGCAGTTCGAGTTACTATATACAGATTGAGAGAAATATTTAAAAATAGAAGGCAGATTACATAAAGAGAAAAATATAATAGATAATAATATATTTTTTCATTTTTATATTTATAGTTACTATATTACCATGCTTCATTTATTAAATTTTTAATAGCTTTCCTTTCTAATACCTTGCCTTGACACCTTTTGTTTGCGGAATGAGTCGGTGAATCAGTTTATGGAAAATAAAGTTACACGGTTCTATTTAAACGAAGAATGCAATTGCAGTCTGCGAGAATTCGTTAAAGAGTGCAAAAGTTTCCTCCACGACTCTTTCCTAACCCCTCTTGGAACATTGATATAATCTAGTCTAATTGTCGGAATCACCCTATCCATTATACTAACTGCATTGTTCTTATTGCTAAAAGGTTTTTAAGATTTTCATTCTATGCAAATATTTGAAGTGTTTCGAAACTTTAATGAATATATTTAACATGATTCGAAACGCTTGCTGCCAATTATATCATATTGCTGTAGTTACATACATCGGTGTGTACGAGTTGTTATTTTAGAGTTAACAGAATTGCTTCATTCGATACGATTGGATAATCTACTTATTCGATTACTTTCATAATTTTCAATATCTTGCATTGGAATACTTTAGATAGATATATTTAGAAATATCGAGACTTTTTGTCAATCTGACTAAAAATATTAATATAATACTAATTTATATTGTAACAAACTTCAGAAGTGTCTCAATATTCTATTTAGAACATTTTTCCTTACTTTCATAAATATCTCATATTTTATATAGCATTTCTCAAAATTATTTTATTAGTAATACTGTATTAAACATTTTTATACGATATTTTACATAATATTACTTTTGCATAATTAATGTTACTAATATGCAAAATAAATGAGTAATGAGACACTTGAGATATACACTTTCCTCGCAGTTTCTTATTTAACTCTAGCATGTACCGGAATAATTCATGACTTCTTAGCTACTTTATTGTCCTGATTTATCGATCAATTGTTTAACTCCAATAAGGTTATGCATATATGTATATACATAACGACGAGTCATATAATAGAGGATAGGTGGACTAAGGCCATGGGATATGATGATCTATGTTTCAAAGGCGAGACTTTAACGAACAATTTTTTACAGAATAAATAATCATTCTTTCTCAAAGAGATATTGAATATACTTCTATACTCTGGTACAGTTACATAGACCAGTCAACAATCTTTAGATATTTTACAAGAAATTTTTAAACATGTGATGTATAACTTATGCAGAGGGTGGATATTGATCTTTATTCCTTCAGATTGTCAAATAAAATAAATAATACCACCCGATAACACAAGTCTAAATTAAAATATGAAACTGATATATAATTTCAGCAGAAGTTCAATAATTAATGTCTTAAATGAAACATTCTGGATCAAATTTTCTGAGTACCTGTACAACTCTCGTATCATACGGTACATGGGATGTATTTACAACTGATAATTACTAGTTAGAATCTATTGTAATTATTTATTTCTTAGAATTCAGAAAATTATACAATGATTTTTATAGTTTACACAAAAGTTTTTAAGCTTCGCTTCTACAACTTCCTCGTGACAGAGTACACGAGAAGCGTGTACAACTGGCAATTTAACACGAGACGGATGTAACACTCCTATTATTTGCGCGAATTGAACACAGAGGTAATTTCTAGAAGCAGTGAAGACCGTGGTCACCAACTATGTAATCAATTTGTTTGCGCGAGACGTGTCGTCCAAGTTAATTCCTCTGTGTGAACTCTTTTTTGTCCATCAGAGTCCGTGATATAACAGAAAATTCCTGTGAGACAAAGAAGCGAAGAAACAACAGAGTAATTTAAAATTTGTTTCAATGAAATTCATGAAAAATAACGTAAAAATCTTGGAATTATAGAGATGAATCTAATAACGTGTCATGTTTTATAAAGATATATTTTGTTAATGCAAAATCGCAAATTTGGCAGCAATAGATTGGATAATGCCGAGTGATTTACAGGGCCAGAATTCCTTGAAAGTGATTTCAATTTTCTGGAATCCTCTTTTGGCGTGCTACCTCCATTAAAGTTACATTCTCCTAATATAAAGTGTCAAAATTAGTCGGTGAATTTGTGCAAAGCCTGCAAAATTTGTATCTTGAAAATTCTTTTCCTCAATTCCTAATATTTGCCTGCATTTTCTACTAATTTTCTCAATATAAATCATGTCACACTTGGATAAAGTGTTCGACCAATTATTTAATGTTTCACTAAATCAGTATAACTTTAAAGAAAGTAGCTTGTTGGAAATTAATTTCCAGTGATTCATATAATATGACATCTTATAAAAGGAATATCCTTTTCTTAATTTATAGTGTTTAATTCATTTACCAATTACGTAGTTTTGTATTAGCTGTTCATGAATTTCGAATTGTTAGCAGTCGATCGTATCCTTTTTGTATATTTTTCTCTATCTCCTATTTGAATCTCTTAAAATTGTAATCATTTCTTTCTTTGTCATTAGTTTTATTTTGATTTGTTCAATTTTCATCCCGTGTAGTATTTATTTATTTATTTAAACAATCTACGATAGGGTAATCTATTTTCTTATGTAATCTATTAAATAACAACTTTTTCTGTATAATTTAGTTCTGTAAAAATAATACGCATTTTTTAAATACAATTTACATTTTATACAATCTATAATTTATTTTTTCATAATCACATAATTTTCGATAATTGCTTGTATTCCATACTTCATTAGATATTCTAACAATTATATCATCTAGGCCCGGCTTACCGTCGTACGTGTGGGACCATTATGAACGCTCGGTGCCGATGTCCACGTACTTGGTTGCCTTTATTGTTTCGGACTTCGAAATGAGGAAATCTGAATCTGGAAACTTTAGAGTCTGGGCACGGAGCGAAGCTATCGATCAAGCACAATATACACTGGAGATTGGCCCAAAGATACTCGCATACTACGAGGACTATTTCAAGATTAAGTTTCCTCTTCCCAAAATAGACAGTATTGCCCTACCTGATTTTTCAGCCGGGGCTATGGAGAATTGGGGATTAATTACCTGCAGGTGAGTCTGATTAACATCATTCAGTATCCCTTTAAACATTAGACGTTCTGATAAAATGGAACTATGTTTCGAAAATTTGTTTAATTTGTATATTTATATTAACGAATTGGACGGAATAATTAAATTATTTAATTACAAATAGAATTTAGAAGTAAACAAGGTTCGGAAGTATATAATAATTAATATATGAATATTGCTATATTGCTTTTATCTAAACATTTTATATCGATGTTAAAAATTTGAATTGCATTAAAATACCTTTGTATAGAAATCTAAGAGGAAATGTAATTTTAATAGTATATCTTGTATCAAACTGAATTATAAAATTTTTACTAAACAAGTTCCACAAATTAATATACAATTATTTTATTCTAGCTTATAGAAAGTTATATTTATACTGAATATTGTATTAATATGTTAAGGTATCTATTATTATTTTTATCAGTAAATGAAATTTTAATCGTATTTTGCATAAAGCTGAAGCCAAGTTATAAAATTTTCCAGAACATGAATCCATCTCATCAATGAAAGAGATGGTGAATATCAATATTAATTAACATACATTTATTTCATTTATTTCCTATAGAAATTCGTACTTTTATATTTTTTGATGAACAAAACTTTGCAACACAAGATTCTATGATATTTAGTGGGAACTAAAATTGAACTTTTAGAGAAACTGCTATGTTGTACCAAGAAGGTGTCTCGACCAGCAGCAACCAGCAACGTGTAGCCACTGTCATATCTCACGAACTTGCCCATCAGTGGTTCGGCAACTTGGTAACTCCAAGCTGGTGGTCGGACCTTTGGTTGAACGAAGGCTTTGCCAGTTATGTCGAATACATCGGTATGGACGCAGTAAGTTGGTAAATTTAGACTAAACTCACCGATACACGAACATCTCCAACGAAAGAAAAATACATATTTATTGCTAAAATCAGAAGTATATCATTAAAATTCTTCATGCACGATATCGACTTAATCTCACAGGTGGAACCAACTTGGAAAGTTTTGGAACAATTCGTCGTACACGACCTACAGAATGTCTTTGGCCTAGATGCGTTAGAATCTTCTCATCAGATATCCATCGAAGTCGAACATCCTGATGAGATCAGTGAAATTTTCGATAGAATCTCTTACGAAAAAGGTTAGAATAGCAAACGAAAGTTAAAATTATATAATTATTAAAACATGCTTGTTATTTGCAACTCGATATAGTAAAATAACATAACCTTATTGGCTTTTGAACAGGTGCTTCTATAATAAGGATGATGAACCATTATCTTACTACTGAAGTTTTCAAACGAGGTCTGACGAATTATTTGAATGGAAGGTGAGCATAAGATTTCATCCTTTTATCCTCTAGTCATCTAGCAACTTTAATCTTCTTTTGTTTCACGTTATAATTATTAGATACGTATTTTTTTTTCTCTTTTTTTCTTTTTTTTTTTTTTGCGGAAGGAATCTTTCAAAGATACCCTTACATCATGGGCGAGGGGACGGGGTTATGTGAGATTTGTACCCACTAAAACCCCCGCATAGGCCATATTTGCTACGTTAGGGGAGTACTGAGATCTTGAAACAAACCTAACCGGTACACCCCCGTGATTGGCCCATGATTGGATCCATTCAAGAGAGTGAGATAAATGGTTCCACACTAACCCTTCCTGACAAACCTAACCCATTACAAGCTTTCACTTATTGATAGTTATTAGATACGCAGCCTTAACCATGCGAGTGTCCGAAGTTATTGGAAAAATTCTCTCAAAATGCATCAAATTGAATGACTAGGAGTAAACAGTTGCAACTGTTGGCAACTCACAAGACCAACCTCGACACGATACTAACTTCTCGAGAGGAGTCCCTCGTTTTTCCAAATTTTCCTTAAAAGTCACAAAATTTTCTTAACACGTACACCCGTCAGTTGCACATTGTAATTTGATCTAGAGATACTTTACTGTAGAAAATCTCAGCAGAATGATCACATTTTGTTCGTACTCACCGTGAACATCTAAAAATTTTACTTTATCAACCTTATTTCATCGAATTAATAATATAACATCCACTGACAATTACTAATTAAAATCGAACGTGAAACGTAGCTTAAAAATAGACTTGTCGTCAGATAAAGCTTCGACACACAAAAATAAAAATCATGATTCATACTTTTATAATAGAGCATACCAGAGCGCAGAGCAAAATGATCTATGGGATGCACTGACGAAACAAGCTCACCAGGACAAAGTTCTGGATCATTCTGTAACAATTAAAGAAATTATGGATACCTGGACCCTCCAGACAGGTTTTCCAGTGGTGACGGTCATTCGAGATTATAACAGCGGTGTAGTAACGCTGACGCAGGTTCGTTGGGTCTGAAACAATTGCAGTGAATCCTTGTATGATTCACGAGTAGCCTTTGAAATTTTATGATTCATTCGTTCAACTTTAGGAACGTTTCATGCTTCGTAACGGCACTATGACAACGACGTCTAGTGTCGAACCTCTATGGTGGATACCGATTACGCATACGACCGAAAGTCAACTGGATTTCAATACAACTCAGCCTTCTCAATGGATGAAAGCAGAAAAATCGATCACCTTGTCGAATATGAATTGGAATGTTTCGGAGTGGGCGATCTTCAACATCCAAGAGACTGGTAGGATCTGCATATCCAAGAAAGCATGAGTGACTTATAGTTTGGTACAAATTAATATACTAATTCACTTTGGATTATTAGAAGCGAAAATATTGGAGAGGAAATAAGTGGAATGAACAATTCCACTAATTTTCTTACTATATTTTTTGTGATAACGCAGTGATCATATATGGCGGACTGAATATTATGATTTTGAAAATTTTAATTAATCGTGTATTGTGTCTTCATAGCTTAGCTTCATAGTCATATCACGATGATGCTAAATGGAAATATTACCATGAAAAATTTCAGTTATCTGATTTACATACACGTGTACATAAGCCATAATATATAAAAGAGCATCGAAAATATGACATTTTTTCAGTGTTAAAGCGTTGCTGTAGATATTGCGAAAAATATTTTGTCTCTATTGAATAAATAATCTTTTATATTTATATTTGTGACTTTAAAACATTTATAAACGTCAGTAGTAATAATGATATTAACATCAGTCGCGTACAGTTTCACAGTCTTTTCTATTGGCTTGTAATATTCCAAAGATTCGTATCAGGAATTTTTATAAATGTATAACAACGAAATTGCACGATAAATTTATGTCTACAAAATTGGTAATCCTTGAATTTTCTGATTATCTCGTTTCTAGGTTATTACAGAGTGAACTACGACAGGCAAAACTGGCAATTGATAATCAAGCAACTGAACAAGGATTCTTTCAGAAACATTGCGACGACCAATCGTGCACAGTTAATAGACGATGCGCTTAATTTGGCCAGGGCTGGAAGACTGGATTACGCCACTGCGTTGGATGTAACTTCGTATTTGGCTCACGAGACTGAGTACTTACCTTGGAAGTCTGCTTTCACTGCAATGCACTATTTGGATAGCATGTTGATCAAGATGCCCAGTTACGACAAATTTCGAGTAAATATAAATTCACTTAAATTATAATATTCCTTTTTGAAAATCAGACTTCGATATCCTCTATCCGATTAAAATAACTTATTACCAAGCTCAAGCCAGGAATCTGGAATCTATTCTATCTTTATTTTAAATAAATTAGGAATTTATTAGAAATAGGAATCGCTACTTTACCGTACATTCCATTAGGAATTTCATAGTACTGAAAGAAACATATTTCTTTATTTTGACTGGAAGTGTGATTTATAATTTGAAAGATTATATTGACTTTATTATTATTGTTGTTTCCTTTCATCTTTTTCTTCGAATAAAGGAAATAATTTGTTTTATTTGTTTAAATTCCAACAATGAAAGAGTTAACCCAGATTGCCAGGTGACTAAAAACATTCTGACAATAGAAGTCTTCTGTTCTTGCTGAAAAAAAGCACGTTTCTTTGTGTTACATTAAATATTGTTTTAGGTGTACGTGTTGAAACTTCTCGAGAATGTGTACAAGCAAGTCGGCTTCAAGGATAACCGCGGGGATCCCCAGTTGACTGTTTTCACCCGCATCGATGTGCTAACATGGGCATGTAACTTTGGCCACGAGGATTGCGTGCAAAACGCGGTCAAACAGTTTTACAATTGGCGCAATACACCCAATCAGAACAAAAATAATCCGTAAGTTCCCTTTTAAACAACGTGTTCGAGAAATCACAAAAATGAAGATATCCCATCGATCAAAAGAATTTAGGCTTATATTGGCCTCGTACAGTATGTAATGATTGACCTGGAACAAAAGAACGTTTATCATTTTTAATTTTAATTTTACACGAAAAACATAGAAAATGTTTGTAAAAGTTACTTACACGAGTTACAAGAAAATAGTAACTCAATAATTATTTACTAGCTTCTTCATTCAACGAAAATATTAACAAAATCGAAATATTCTCAGAATCTCGCCAAATCTGAAGATGGTCGTCTACTGTACAGCAATACGATTTGGTGGACAAACCGAATGGGACTTTGCTTGGCAAATGTACTTGGAAACCAATGTCGGTTCTGAAAAGGATTTGCTTCTACACGCTCTTGGTTGTACCCGAGAAACGTGGCTCTTGAGTCGTTACTTGGATTGGACGATCACGGACAATTCGGGAATTAGGAAGCAAGATGCCAGTCGTGTTTTGAATTCCATTGCTAGCAATCCTGTTGGACAACCGTTAGCATTTAACTTCCTTAGGAATAAATGGGCACGACTTCGGGAATAGTAAGTTTCTCACTGCTTGATTATTATGCAGTGTCGAATATTGTTATTATGTTATATACAATATTACCATTCCTGCACACTGATCAAATATTTAATACGTCAACTTACCAGAGAATAGCAATCATGATAAAATCCTCATTTTTCGCTTCAGCTTCGGGACGTCACTACTGACTTTCAACAACATAGTAAAGTCAGCAACGAAAGGCATCAACACCAAATACGATCTCAAAGACGTGAGTATATGCCAAAATTCTTTTTTCATGTATCACACGACGTCTCTTTGACCTTCGGTTGCCATTTCTCAAGCTAAAAATCCTGTTAAAATCCTCAAGTAAATCTCGACTAAATTCTTAAATTAAGTTTATATATCGTTCATAATCGACTACTGGTCAGGATGACTACTCTCGCGTCACAGACCGAGTTACTCGTGTCCTATTGGTGTTACACCTGTTAGGTTAATTTAAACATTCGAAATTTTCTTAAATTTTCAATGTTAGTTATAACTTCATAATTAGAATCTACTTTACTTATGGGTAAAAGAATGAAGGATCAAAAACAACTGATCAAGATTCCTTATTTAATTTAAAACCTAAAAGCCAATCATTGTTGCTGATAGATTAGACTAGAGTAATGATTCAGTAATAATAAATAAAATAGAATTCAAGAAATATAGATGCTCGTGTTCATAAATCCCAAATTACATAACGTTGTAGAGGATGAAATGATTTTCATAAACTTAGATCACTTTGAGATCCTTCTTAGTCTACTGTTATTATAGATCCGACTTCTAACGAATTGACATTCTGAAAAGTACGTTTATGAATTATTAGAATTGCCAAATTACGAATTATAGGATGCAAATTATTCATGTAATGAACATAGTAGATGATATTTATAGTAGATGTGTATATAGTAACTGTGTTTTCTAGCGAATTAACGTATTCCTGTACTTCAATTGGACAGAAAAACGTTGTTATACAACCGATTGTGTGATCAACGAATTCTAACAAATTCATAAAGCACCTGAAAAACAAAGCATATACATTACAACATTCTGACACGTTCATCGATATTCGTCGAAACATTCGTTCACTTAAACCAATCGACAATCGTGTTCATACCGTCTATATAATTACGTCAATTTCATATTCATTGATACAAACCCGTGTTTTTTCTTACCCAGCTGCTGGAGTTCACCAACGAGCACAAAGGAAAGTTTGGAAGCGCGACAAGATCGGTACAGCAATCGATAGAGCAATCTGAAGCTAACATACGATGGGTGGAAGCCAATCACGTTACGATTCAAGATTGGCTGAAGAGGAATACAGCGTAACGTTTAAACGGAACTGGTCGTACTATTTAAATAATCATCGACGTTCGAGGTGGCGATTAAAATTGTCCACGAACGAAAGCTCCAGGCAGTCACGTCGAAATATTCACGAGCATTGTTCGATCGTTCGAGAACGGTATACTCGTGCGGGCAATCTCGCGTTTCGCAGCTATGATTAAACGTAGATCGCAAAGGGAGACCTGTATCCGAAATCTATGAAACAAGTATTAAGTGTTTTTTGCATGTTTTTGTAAATACGCGTTAAACATTTATGTACGTATAATGGGATGTTCAAGTATCTAGATAGAAGAAGTTGATTTCCGCCTGGTACACGAACCATTCCGTGCAACTCGTGCACTTTGAATATACAGTTTAAATTATTTAACTAATAATTCGGTTCACCTTCTTTCGCGAATCTTCAATGGATCTCTAAAGGATCTCTGGCTTAGCTCGTTCGCAAACGAAGTCTTTAACGATTAGGGTAATTTAGGATCATTCAGGATGCGAAGGTTAAACAAAAATCATTGTAACTAATTTCGTATCGTGGATGTGTGTTTTCGTTGTTATTTATTCAGAGTCGTAGACGTTTTAATTTTTCTTTAGCGATGACAGCATTACAGCGATTGACTCTAACCTAGCAACGATTTCGGGGAAAGCGATCGATCATTCGCGTTTGATTTACGAATTCGATTTATCGTGGAGGAGCTTCCCGTTGCGAGCGTAGGTCACTCGAGCTCAACAATTTTTGAAGCCACGACTGGTGAAATTTGTGATTGTTTGGTGAGATAGTGGATGACTAAATCTTTTTCGGATCGTTGTGTGATGGAGAGGAAGCGTAGAGAGAAGATCATGCATCGATGCACAATGTATTCGTTACGAAGTTTCCGTTTCGACGTTTGCCTTTCGGTTACACGCACAACACGTATTCTAAATACTTAAAGAACTTACTCTTCCAGTTTCTCTAGAAGGATATGGTAACATACGTACGTCGACGCGCGATATATTTCTTTTCTTTTGAAGATCGAAATACGAAAGCGCGAATCGACGGTTCGTCGACGCAATTCCTTTTGTTCGATAGAACAACACCATCGCTGGATGGAAATTACACGTTACGAAATTGCAATTAAAAAAATTGTATAATAAAATTGTATTTCGATTTCAATATAATAAAGTTGTATCGATTTTTATACCTTTTTGTGCGCTTTATTTCGCCACTGATACGATAATACGATGATTGTGTTACTCATTAACACAGATCGGATATTTCTTTTTTTATTAGAACATGTGGAAGAAGTGCAGTTTTAATTCCGTTACAAATAAATTATAAATTAAACTATCTTCACTTATGAGTGGATTTTATACCACTTATATATGGAAATATACAAGGTTGGGTAAATTGTTGGGTATCTGGGGAAAAGCAATAATTATTTTTTATACTTACAAAATAATATAGATAAATTTATTTTACGACAGGAAACGTTATTACAGATTATCTCATTTCCATAGTATGTTGGAAATATAATTTAATACCTATTAGAAAATCGTGCAACATTGTTATCCCTATTCAGCTGATCTATATACATTTATTGCATGAACATGTGTACAATCACCGAAAATGCAGTCAAGGAAATTATACTTAAGCTACTCGCAATAGCCGCAGTACCTTTAGAATTCATGTCATGAATCGTTTGGTTCAACCAGTTGGTAATCCTACTCGAATACTTGTCGTACCAGAGCAGATTTTTCTTTGCATCTTCGACCGCGAGATTGACAGAGACTGCTATGCTAGAGACGTCACCCTCTTTGGTACTCAATTCGTTCAGCTGAAACATTTGTTCGAAAATGGTTCATCCGTAAATATCATTTGTAAAAGCTTCAGAAAATTACGGTATAATCATATTCAATCGATGTACCTTCATAACTTGTTCAGGGGTTGAAATACGAGGTGTCAATTTGGAAATTAATTCTTTAACGTCATCCCAATTGTTGTAACTGAAATATGAAATAATTGCATAAGATATACTATGCAAATACGTATAACAATGATTAGGTATACACGAAATATTAAGTAACACAAACATCGGGTAAATTACTGCTCTTCGCAAACTATAATTCCAAATATTTTCCCTTCAAATATACCTCCACCAAATAGTTTTCTCTAAACAACTTTGTTTACTATCTTTTAACTAAACGATAAAAGAAAGTGTTAATTGTTTCAATGCATTTATATATTGATATTAACACAGTTTACTCATGACACTTATATTTAAATCGTAACATTCTATGTGTGAAACATTTTGGGATTTCTAGTCGCTTTCGTATTAATACATTTGGTTGAAAATTTATTGATAGATAATATTGTAAGCAGGTCAATTGGGGACGTTTTCGTTGAATTGTCTATATACTTACTAGTCATGCAGTTGAGTGTAGTTGTCTACTAGGAAATCCAACATCACATCTACTCCAATTTTGTCGGAATTGTAGATGGAAGCAAATACAGCGCTGACATCATGTTTTCGGATAGGAGAGGTGTAATTAGATGATAGTGCCAAATGAATGTAACTGAAACAAATCAATATGTTATAAATGATAACTAGAGTTCAAAACTTCCACGGTTTCACTGCTTCCATTTATCGATTATTGACATGGAGCTTCTTTTCATTTCAAACATTGTTATTTAATTAAATTAATTAGTCATAGAAATATTGAAATTAAGAATCATTATAGAAGAAAGGCAGTCGATATGTTTGCAAAATCTACATACTAAAAAGTAACTGATAATCACCGAATTAATTAATTATACAGATATTATAAATTATTCCAGAACAAAGGTACGCCATGCAGTTGTAAAATTTATACACCATATATCATGTACATATTGCATCTTAGAAAACGTAGTTTACGAGTTATAAATATGACTTACTCCATCAATATCTGCTTGTCTGTGGAGCAGCCGAGAGAATTGATTATGATCCTTTGCTCCGAAGCAAAGTTCGTTTCTTTATACTGTTGCCATAGGAATAACCAATCATCTTTAGATCCCATTCTGATAGCTGTACAATAAACTGCTGCTCTTGCATTTGGTGAAATCCTAAAATTTATATACTTTTATTTATATATTATTACAAAGCATACATATTATTATATACAAAAACATATTATTATATGTATACTTTTTATACTACATTATTATATGTATACTTTTTATACTATATTATAACAAAGTATGCATATTATTATATGTATACTTTGTATTACATATTTATATATCTCATTTATATTTCTTTTATTACTCAATAAGACAGTAGAAGACTTACTTGCTTGTGCTATTGTTACGCCAAGTAGAGAGCATTTTATTGGAAGCATCCACGCAATACGTATAATTAAGCCTACACATCCAGCTCAGGATCAGATCCCTGTTCAATTGAACAAAGTGACTATCTTGGATAGAGTCTACGAAGCCGACACTGTCGTAGATTTTGGAAGCCAGCAGATGAACATATTCCTGAATTAAGTTTCTTTCTTCTCGTCCTTGGCAACGTTGTTCGATGAAATTTATTCCATTGAAGAACGCTTTCCATGGTAGGTAATTCTTCTCATTACACAGATACCTTGTTCCATTCAATGCGATCTCATAGTCAACATAGCCGATTCGAGCCAAATTCAGGAGATCATCGATGACCTGAGCACGATTTGTCGCGTGTATTACAGTGTGATTAGTCTCGAGTGCGAGGATCAGACGTTTCCAGGAATTATCGTCGTAGTTCACCCGATAGTATCCGCTTTGCTGAATGTTCACGATGAACCATTCTTCTGGTTTCTTGAGTTCTAATTTTATTGGGTATCCTCCTAACCAAATATTGGTACTAGTATTTTGGAAGTCCATTTTTGAGCTTGTCGTGTACGTAATAGGTATCCAGAATGTGTCGCTGTCTTTATTGGTGAAAAAATCTTTCTGAAAGAATCATTTTACAATGACGTTGTTTTTTCGTTCGTTAATTCGTTGACGTTACAGTAAGGTATCTGTGACGTGTAAGAAGAAACATTCTTTCTTTTTTGAATTCATGGAAGAGGATCTGTTTTTTTTTTCTTTTTTAAAGACGTAATCGTATCAACGTTGTGCACGAGTCTTTTACAAGTAAAAATGTAAATTCAAATTAAATTTAATAGATTTGTTTTAAAATATATTTCTCTCAAGTTTTTAATTTGTTCTATTTAAAGAATATTATATTTTTGAGTATGTCACGAGGTGTGTCTCTTCGTACACACGTATTATATGTACAAATTTGGTAAGGTATAGCTTTGTACTACTTACAGTAATTAATTAAATTACATTGCTACTCTTTCCGTTTCATAAATTTTATATTAATAAAAATGACTTTGGTACTATTTTATTAAGTCTTTTATATATATATATATGTACATCACTTCGTCACAATATAACCCTATTTGTGGATAAGATATTCCCAGTTAATAATGAAAATTCGTATGATCTATTTCCAATATTCTATTAGAGAAGTTGGATCTATTATACTGTCGTCAATAAAACCATTTCCTTTTGATTGCCAACTTACCAAATTCGTACAATATATCTTGTTATTTATTTAAAGGAGATAGTACCTGAGTTAGCAATAAACTACCATCTTTCAACGATGCAGAAACAATCGGGTATCCCGTTTCATTGGTCCAACCACTCATTAAGTAACTGAAAGATTTATTCGACCAGTTTTGTAGATCATTTGTCTCGTTGATCGCTTTATCGAAAGCTCTCCAAAGATCCTCCGGAGTCGTATTGTTGAATTGATGCGCTGTCAAGTATTCAATCGTGGCTCTCGTGAATGTCTCTGGCTTTAATGACATACTTATCATCCTTATTACACTGGATGCTGTAAAAGTAATCGTTTTTTGATAATAAATTGTAGATTCTTAGCGATATGGGTGATGTAAATAGAACTGAATTTCGTATAGCTAAAGAATAATGAAAGATGGCCACAAAGAAGTTTCTGCTCGGTAGAAAATTTATATAAAATTAATTTGACAAATAGTTAACTTTCGAATTATGAAAGTTTTATAAGTACTCACACTTTCCATAAGTAACATAGTCAAAGATATCATCGATTTGCTCAGGAGTCGTAACTGGTCTATTCATGGCGTGTGTTGTCGGTGAACTATCGCTTAGCATCGCTGGCTGCAGTTCGTCAATCACGAATAATTCGTTGTAACCGTAGTCAGGTCGGAACTGTAATGAATTTATGAAAATAATACATCGCATATTATATAATAATAAATAAATAATACAATATAGTAAAACATTAAAATTAGATCTGAAAAAATCTTCTAATTTATTATCTTTAACATCTGCAGTATTTTATTTATTATTATTGTTATAAAGATTAATTATCCTATCCATCGACTTGACACTCAAATCTTAATTATTATTAAAATAAAAGTGTAAAAAGGTGACATCGGTAAAGATAATGGTAACATATAGATATAAAAAATTCGATTCGTTAATATACGATTGCTTACCATATGAGAAAGGGACCACTGCATATATTCGGCGAAACCTTCATTCAGCCATATGTATTCCCACCAAGCACAAGTTACCAAATTTCCATACATCATATGAGCAAGCTCGTGTGCAATTGTAGTAATAATATAATCCGTGACTTTAGCACTTGTTTCTTCTTTGTCGTAAAAAAGTCCATATTCTCTGTGAAAATAATCACAATTAACCCCTTGCCTTACAATTTAAGTCCTGATGACATGTGCCATCATCAACAGCAGAGTCGGTCACACGTCAAGTCATTTCGTCTGAACGCGGTCGAGAATAACACGTAACTGACAATGAGATAGGACATACGTTGGGCTCTATCCAGAAGCCACGTCTCTCACTCGTGATACGCATTTTGGGTCAGAGTTAATTACCACGAGTCTCACACGATATTGTAAGCGAAAATGTTAATTTCATATATTACACATTTCGTTATATCAAACTCAACACAGAATTTACATTTTCTAATGTCAATAATCATAAAATAGAATGCAAAAAGAAATTTTATTATTTTTATCATTCTCGCTGATGTCATTTTTATTCAAGAAATTTCCTGAGTTTAGTTTACTATCTTTGTACATTCTGTGCACTGTTATCATCTAACTTACACTTCTCTTAATACTTCTTCTCCACGCGAACTTAAAATCACTCTATCAACTAAACTCATTAATAAATTTAGTATTCGATATTGAAAATAAATGCACAATCAAAAGATAAAATTAAGAATGGTTAATTGAAAGACAATTATTTTAGAAGTAAATTAATATGACTCACTTGAACGTTACAAGACCCCAATTTTCCATAGCTCCCATCGAGAAATCTGGAATTCCGATTAAATCCAGTTTTGGCAGAGTGTAGTTTTGTTGTGTTTTAAATTGGAGATACTCGAGGATGCGTGTGGCTGCGATTTGCGCAAAATCGCCCTTTGCAGCAATGTTTGGTCTACCCCATACGTTCACAAAATCGTATAATTCTCTCACGGAGCTGAAGTCGCTGACTACGAATGCAACCAGGTAGGTCGACATTTCGACCGTTTCTTCAAATGATTCCACGACGCGATTTTCCTCGCTAGACACAGAGTTCGATTGATTTTATAATTATAATTGAGAAATAATTATTTTATTTATTATTTAAACACGTTGGTAACCGGCAGGGTAAAATTATGCTTTAGGTTACTGTTATGGTAAATTACAATGACAATCTAAAGTTTCGATGAATGAGTTTATAAATTATTAAGGCTGTTGAAAAGATATTAATTAATAACTTCTTACATTTTTGTAAGCTAATACAAAGTACATGTCGTAAGAGAGGTTACTACATTTTTACTCAACGCTAAAACAACAAGTGTTAAACAAGGAAATTTAATATAGTATACAAAAATTAAATAATTCTGAGGTTCGTGTTTTCTGGATATACTTACTCTAATGGAGTCAGCAATGCACGACGCATATTGCTGATTACAAGATAATCCTTAGGTCTTTCGATGTTTATCACGAATTTTGCTTTAAACAATGGGTCGTCAAAGCAAGGGAATGCTCGTCTGGCATAAATTGGTTCAAACTGTGTCGTAGCCAACCAACTGAGAAACAACAGTAAAAAAATAATAATTTCGGCACAAAGAAAAATTAGTATCGTGCTATAAATAATGAAAACATGATTCTTCATAAAAATACTCTTTCCGATATCGTTTTCAAGAAAATTAAACTTGGATAATAATTCGATACGAATATAATTTTTGCGATGACACTACCGAAGGCTAGATATCGAAACTGTTCTTTATTGCATACTCAAATCTGGGTCTATATCGCATCATCGTAAAGATTCGGCTGTGCATGGTGCACAGCATCTTCATTTCATTCAATCGAAATTGTAGAGTCAATAGTATCAGGAGCACTACCTTTGCACCAATCAACCACATCCTGAACTGGTTAAGAACATCACCACACGAATTAAAAACATTTGTAGCACAGTACGCAGCAGCAATTCAAAGCACCCCGAGCTAGCACGAGTGGCGACATATCCCATTAGGTGAAAACACAAACGTGGTATCAAGCGAATTAATAGCTATAGAATATCTCAATAATAAATTACGGCAAGCCTTCATGCCTAAGATATGAACATGAACAATGGTCGGTAACACTTGCAAGCATAACGGGGATGCCGGAAATATATCCCCTAAAAATATTCACAATACAAGACACAGACTTCAGCGTATTATGCCAATTCTTATCCTTCACAAAACTAAAACTAGTAACTGTCAGAGAATTTCAAATAACACATTACGCGAAAGACATAATTCAAACACACTTAAGACAGACAAATTACGAGACACTACAACTAAGACAACATACAAAATTTAACAAGGAAATTCACATACTTACAACCAAACAAAACATCAGTAGTGAACTAGCTCCATTAAATCCGTTCATCCGCAAGAATGGATTCATGAGAGTAGGACGATTAGTTCATGCTAGCCTGTCTTATTCAAAAACACATCTTCTGCTCCTACTAAGAGGACATCATATAACCAATTTACTCATTAAACAGTATCACGTAAAAAATTTCCATAGAGGAGTTCAAGCAACACTTCAGTCCTTAAGACAAATGTATTAAATTCCAAGCGGTAGAATCGTAATCCAGCAAATTATTCAATTATTCATAAATATTCCTAAGCACGTCACCCGTCGACAAGTCGACTAGCTATATTCGTATGCTTCGCTACAAAGGTAGTTATGCATAGAAATCGTATCGGACCTCACCATTGAAACATTCATTGCAATCTTACGTAGATTCTTCGCGCCTAGAGGAAAGTGTACAGATACATATTCGGATAACGCGACAAACTTTGTAAGCGCAAAACGGAAAGTGAAGGAAATGTACGCATTCATAAAATAGTAACAAACAAACGACGGAATTTCGAATACACTGGTCAATGAGAACATAAACAGACATGTCATTCCATCGCATTCACCGCACTTCAGTGGACTTTGGGAAGCGGCTGTAAAATCGTTCAAAGTTTACATAAAACGACTAGTAGGCGACACATTAATATTATACGAAGCGTTGTTAACATATATCAATCAGATCGAGACAATCCTTAATTCTCGATCGCTAACGTCGTTTTCCTCTGATCCAAACGATTTGTTCACATTAACATTAGCGCATTCCTTGATCGGCGATGCGTTAACTAGGATATTAATTTATCAAACATTTCACCCAGTCGATTGCCATCGTGGCAACGTGTTAAAACGATGCGCCACCATTTTTGGCAAGGATGGAGTAAGAAGTATTTCCATAAGATATTAACCACACGAAAGAAATGACATAGACATAAACCGCGGAACACGAATATACATGGTCAGAAGCGGCTAGTACGGCTACCGATATATTCGTAGCATTGTAAATTCTAGATCTTGTACATATTAAATCGCAATATTAGATAACTTATACTAAACACAGGTGTACATAAGTCTAAGTAGTCATGTAAAATTACGAACAATGTATATAGTATTAAGAACAACGCAGATTAAACACAGTATGTAAGAACAACACAACACATTATAAACCATCACACCGCAAAACATACAAACATACAAATAATTGAACTTAATCGTTCAAGGAGGGTGGCATGTTGCGACAGCAATACCGAAGGACATGCTTTATCGTCCTTCTGTAAAATTAATCCTTTGGTCTAGAACCAAAGTGAGTGTTTTAGAGTGAGACTCGTGGTAAGGAATTTGGCCATGAGCGAAAACCACGAGTCTGACTCGTAGTGGGGAATATGTGCCATAAGAGAAAGCCACGAGTATGGCTCGTGGTGAGGAATTTGCGCCAATAACAATAGAAGTTCTGGTACTTCGATGCACCGAAATATATGTCATAAGAAATATACATATTGCGCAAGTTTGGACACGGCTGAACAGCTGAATGGCCCGGCGCGCGACCGATAGTTTTGTTTACTATGGTCCACGCAATCGAGAAATAGCGCGTAGGTCAAAGGATTAAACAGTATAATTAACACAAAGGCACAGACTACGTACGACCCTATAACCTACAACCAGGTCCAACAGATTGGACGCACGTGTGACTAACCCACCGAAGAAACAAAGAGACCTTTACTCATAAATCGCGATATCGACGACCGAAACAATGCCAAAAGGAACCTTCCTTGACAGTTTCCCACTCCTCAATCAAAGGTCCTTCCGAAACACCCACATCCAGTTGAAACCTCTATCTTTCCTCCATTAATATCCAATCAAAACAAACTTGGGGTGACACCGGACAGAACACAACAAGACATTACAGACGGTAATTAGAACTCATTGTCAGACAGAACACATCAAAAGTCACTTAGAACTCGAAGACAACAGATCAGACGTTATTCAGAACTCAGTCAGAATGCATATAGAACACTTAGTATAACACATGTATATCTCATTCGAAATCGCAGCTACTAGTGTAATAATATGTTTATAAACACGAAACTGCTCTTTATTGCAAAGCTAAGGTACTCATTATCTCGATTGGTGGAACATACTATAGGATTTCACCACGACAGCCCTCGGCTACCTTCGTGCAACAATAATTATCTAAATTATCAATTTTTAATTGCGCTGAAATAATCCATTAATTTGACTTGCTACCGAATGAAATATTTATTTAGACTCTGCGTATGCTATATTTAGATGTATATTATAGACCGATCGTTATGTAATGTCAATAACTTATAGTGATAAGTAAATCAAATAGGCCAAATTTATCAATACACGAAGAATTGAATATTTTTAAAAAATCTATTATTCCACTCACCGAATATTTCCTTCACTATTAATATAATAACTTCGGTAGAAACCTTTCATATCGTCGTTTAGAATGCCTTCGAAGTCTATGTCAAGTATGATGTCGGGATTTAAAAATGCGTTCATGAATATTACGAGTGTCTGGCTCTCTTTTTGCATAATGATATCCTTAATTGATAATTCCGTTGTCTGGTTCGTGACCGAATTCTTTTGGTACACTGACACGGCCTTTATTTTGAGGTTGTGAGAGTTCAGGACTATAGAGTTTACGTAGCCCACTCTAGATTTCATTTCTATCTGTACGTTTCCGGTAAACATAAAATTCCTTTCGTTGAAATATGTGGACAAACTAATGTTGTAACTTAACGGCATCACTGTTGTTGGTAAACGATAGTTTTCTTCGGGATAGATCTGCGTGAGAATGTAATGTATGTTTGGAATGTTCTCGTTGCCCCATTTTAATTCCTGTTTGGCGCTATCGGTATAATTATTCATGTTAGTGTATTTCTTCCCACTTCTCTCCTCTATGGCTTTCAACAGTTGGTCATACTGCGGGAGAAATAGGAATGAATTAAAGCTTGGATTATGATACTTACTATTAATTGTTTGGATATGATATGAATTTTTCATCCAAAATGGATTCTTAAAATTTTTATATTTTCATTGTGGATGGTATAAGTATACCTATAATGACTAATTAAGAATAGATACCTCTTCAATGCACAACTTTTCATATACAATCACGACTGAATGTAAAATAATAAAAAGAACGTGGACTTTTCTAAGAACTCTTAGTAACGATCGTCTCAAATTGTTGCATTGTGTTAATGAATATTTTATAATTTAAACACAAGGCAATCGTTTATCTGATATTGATGTAAAATATTACCGTAAATTTGGAATACAATAATTAAATAACAATACAATTACTAAAATATTAGTTATTTAAATTCTGATGTGTTTTCTAACATGTCTTTTGATCACGATTGATGTAATAGAAAAGCAATCGCCGAAACAAATTTTTATTCATATAATATGTTGCATGAAATGTTCTATAATAGTTAAACTATATCATGAAACATGTATCAGTATAAAAATTCCATAACGAATTCATGCATTCGCATTTTGCATAGATCGGTAATCATTTATTTTCATATGTCTCGTTTCGAACGAAGCAAAGTTTCAAATAAATATCGATTTTACTTATTTTCGTAATTATCATAAATATAAAAAAGACAAATTACCATCTCATAAGTTTCATCGGTGAACACATTCGTGCTGATCATCTTCAAGATACCTTCGATATCAGAATGTCTCCCATAGCTGTAAAAAATTATAACATAAAAATTATTAGAATTCGCATTCGAAAGCATATTAATTCTTGAATATTTTACGATACGCTACTTACTAGTTGAGCATTTTTTCATAATTCTCATTGATGAATTTTATCACATATTTGACACCCTCTGGGCTTGTATTGATAACGTAACTGAAAACGTTCCTGCTGTCATCGAATCGAATCTCAGAGTCTTTCGAAGTCGCGTTGTGAAGAAGCCTGGAATGCATTAATAGTACATATGATTAGAAATACATTTTACAACAGTTACGCTATATAGTGGAACCTTTGTTACCGAAACATACATTATGTGAGCATTCTATTATATGAACTTTGTATATAAATATATTATACAAAGTATCTATTATTTGTTTCTATAGGAAAATTTATTCACGATGATTCATATATGCATAGTGCATTATATTATATAGAGCATAATGTTATATCGTAATATCACCAAAATAGAAACAAATATTATTGACAATTGGAAAGCGATATGACTTAATTTAAAAATTATATAGCTTATTATGAAAAGAATTATAATATAGTAGTGTTTGTCAATTAGTTGCTCGAACTTGGAGACAATATTGAAATATTTCATTAAATAAATAATAAAATTCCATTGCCATTACTAATTTCATTTATGTCATCGTTATTATTCGCAATGAAGAATGTTTAGATGAAATTTGAATATCTTTGAGTGACGAATATTTTTCGAATTTTTAATGCAATGTGCTTATACTTATACGTAAACTTACTCGTTGAGGCGTGCGTCTTTAGTAGCACAGGCGAGACCTTGAAGAATTATCGATTTTTCTGCGGCAAATGTCGAGTTCGAATACATATTATTCAAACGATTCCACATTCGATCATCTTCCATTTTGGCAGCCGCGCAGTATGATACAAATCGACTATTCGGTTGGAATCTGTAAAACAACATCGAAGAAGAATCAGTTACGAGACAAAATTATAGTCACGAGAATACCATATTTTATGTTTAGCAAAGCTCCTTTTAATCCATTCAAATAAGATCAGCTCCGTGTAAGGCTTATTGGCAATTAAGTATGAAAAACCATAAACGCAATAAGCTTCCATTTCTAACTTGACATTAATTAAGAATAGCACTAACTGTTCAGGATTACTAGACGAATTCATGAATTGTAGTTCAGCCTCAAGTTTGCAGCCTGACAGGTCCAATTTGCAAGACCAATAGCGAATATCTGATCTAAACAACTTTGTAACATGAGTGTCGTTCTGCTTGTCCATGTATCCTAGCCTTTCATATGTCGATAATAGAAGCGATGATAGGTATCTCTGTAAAGTGATAAAAAAATGAAGGTTTTCATAACTCGAGGAACCAGTCTGGAGACGACTATATTACACAAGGATAATTGGTAAAGATCGTTAAATAAAAAATAAATAATACGTACTGAAAGTGCATTGAAAGCAGGCTTTCCTTCGAATTGTTTGTATAAATAAGGCAATCCTTTGAAGAACGCATGCCATGGAATGTAACTATTTTCGTTTTTCAGGTACTGTGTCGCGGATATAACGATATCGTAGCTAACGAGTCCTGCTCTAGCAAGGTTTAACAAATCGTCGATGATTGCAGCACGATTGATCTCGTGTATACTCTCGAAGTTCGTATTCAGTTGGCTGATTATCTTCTGCCAAGTTTCGTTGTCGTAGTTTACACGGTAGTACCCTGAAAAGAGAATTTGGTTCATTGAAGGTATGCCTGAGAGTCTGATATTAGATAGAAAACATAGGTGTATAAAGTGTTAATTAAGTTAAAATAAATTACTATTTAGTATATTACTATGTTCAGTCATGTACTACTTAGTAGATCACTATTACTATTCGATTGCTATTAATATAATAGTAAAATACTACTTCAGTACTACAAATAATCTGTAGGAACGCATCCGTAGTTGCGAAGTAGAAAACCATTTTTCCACTCTTAGCGACATCGAGGGTTCCGAGTCAATGAGGGTTTGGTCTATGTCTTTACGACCAGCCCCCCATGATTTACGGATCACGACGCATGAGCCAGGGCTGAAAAAGTTCAGTTCGTTGGCAATCCCAGAGCGATATAGACCTCTTCTAAAAGCTACACCGTTTTTTCGGCGTCAGCCTCTCTTGTGCATAATAAACTTCGACGAAATCCGACATAGTGCTTTTCGCTTATTTAATCCCTCACGATATCCCTTCGAAACAATTGGCAATGCAGCGTGGACGCCTATAGCTCTGTATCCCCGTTATTAACCCTTTGGGGACGGGACGGTTCGAAGTTAACCGTATCATGGTGTAGAGTTGTTGCGACGATAGGCATTTCAAATTGCCAGTGCACATTTCTGCTTAATCGATATTTTCGTTGATAGCACTCTAAGATGTCAAACTGTAGGCACATGTGGCCATAGCGATGCTTTTACGCGAGACACATATACGAGTCTTTCGGCTCTATCAGTTTACGCCAAACGCATATGTGAGTTTTAACTGTAGGCACATGTGGCCATAGCGATGCTTTTACGCGAGACACATATACGAGTCTTTCGGCTTACGCCAAACGCATATGTAAGTTCCTCAGACAAATTGACAGTTTACGCAGAAAGCATATATGCGGCCATAGTCCGCAAAGGGTTAACTAATTAATTTTTAATTTAAGTACTCTAATGGTTTTTTATAGCACATGGAAGAATGTATTTCCGAACATTCTCAAAAAGAAGGTATAGTTGTATTTAAAGAAATGACGAGCTTGAATTTCCGAAATAAACATCATTCAGCGCCATTTAACTTTCTCAAACAAAGCTTTGTCCTATAATCTGCCATTTCAGAACTGTGACTCTTAACATAAGTACTTACCAGATTGTTGTACATTCAATAAGTACCAATCGTCGAAAGGTAGTATAATGCTTTCTTGGACACCCTTGAACCAATAAATCGGTTTCGTCTGATTGAAATTTGGATTGCTAAGCCTCGTGTAAGTGATCGGTATATGCCAAAGACTCTTTTCGTCAGTCGATCTGTCTTCAGCATGCAAGAAGAACCTTTCTTGTTGGAGTTCCAAACGATTGTTTCGCCTTACGGTAGTAACGACAGGATAACCAGGTTGGGTAGTCCAACTGGTCATGATATCGAAAATCGTGACTTTAACTTTCTCGTCCTCGATCATTTCTTTGAATGCATCAAAGAGATCTTCCGGTGTAGCTGTGTCGTACTTCCTAAAATGATAATTGGAAAATATAGAAAAATAGGTGTCCTGTGTGTGTTTGAACATAGAAACCTGTTTCATATAACCTTCTTCACCTGCAACAGTTTCAATTATATTCTAGTGCTAATTTGTATACAAATTATATAGAAACTAAATAAGTAAATAATTATTAACTTGAAAACAATACCATTTGGAATTCTACTTTTCGTTACTAGCTCAAAATAAATCAAGATAATTATCGACATGTAATTAACGATCAAACGATGAGTAAATAATTATTTTTACGTTATGAAATAATTTATAATTTATAGAAATATTTACATAATATAATTTAGAATGGATATTTCAGTGTCTGGAGCAAAAATAACAGACCTATTAACTTTATGCTAATAAATGCAAAAGTTTTATTCTTTTGCTCCAATGAATACTTAGTATTATATATTTAGTATATACACACTCTACGTATTCTTTGTCACCTTCTTATTCCTTATTCTTTTTGCTTATTCTACATTTTGATAGTCTTATGTATCTTCCAAGTTGTTATTCAAAGCAATGACAATATCATCTTAATGACGGTATTGTGTCAAATATATTTTGAATACAACGAAATTAAATCAAACATATATCATGTCCATAGCAAGAGTTCTTTTATACATAAGTTTTAAGAATTTAATTTTATAGCAAATACTGTATCCTTCACTTTTTCTTTTTCTTCATACGTGCAAATCAAGTCTTACCGTTTGTTTAGATAGCTTCTGAGAGCTCCATAAAATATGTTGTCACCAAACGACTTATACATCATTCTTATCACGCTAGCAGATTTAGCGTAGGATATTCTATCGAATATTCCGTTAATTTCCGTTGGATTGTAAACATCATGGGTCATAGCGTGAGTGGACTTCAAACTGTCATCTGCGAAAGCTGAGTAAAGCTGTTCCGTGATGAACTGGGACTCCAAGGACCACGTATCAGGTACCACCTGACAAGTTTTATTAATTGGCGATTTGGCATCATTTAGTTGAACGAATTAAATAAAAATCCTTACATTAGAAGGATAGAAAAATTGAGAAAGAATATTAACCCTTTGCGGTCGGAGCGGTTTTGAGTAAACCGTGGGGACGAGCCGCTGTCGCTATAGTCATTCAAAATTACCAGCACTCATTTCTATTTAAACGTGATTTTCATTCATAACGACGCTGTCAATAAGGACATAAAACAGTACACCACTTAACTTGGGACGTGTGGTCCTAGAGCCGCAACAGCGGACACATATACGTGTTTCTCGGCCATAGCAACGCGTTTACGTGGGACACATTTATGAGTCTCTCCGCCGAACGCATATATGCGGCGCTCGTCCGCAAAGGGTTTAAAGTTTTCCCATTATAGTGAAGCAGAAGGCGAGAAACTGAAAGATTTTTCTGTTTAAAATACTTACTTTTGAAGATCCAAAGTACTCAAAGAATCTTGCGAAGCCTTCGTTCAACCATGTGTACTTCCACCAAAGCGGACTGACAAGGTTGCCAAACCATTGATGAGCGATTTCATGCGATATCACTTGCATTATACTTTGTTTCGAACCGGAAGTCGATAAATTACTGTCATATAGCAAGTTCCTTTCCTTGTAAGTCAATAAACCCCAATTTTCCATTGCACCTGACTTAAAGTCTGGCAATGCAGCCATGTCCAGTTTTGGTAGTGGATACTCGATATTCAATGCGTTCTCGTAGAATTTCATGAGGCCGTCCATGACGGACAAAGCGTATTGTCCACTACTGATAGCATTTCGTCTAGTCCATACTGCATAAGAACCTTCGTCAGACTTCAGTGACGCAAAATCGGAAATTATTAGAGCCACTAAGTATGTAGACATTCTAGGCGTCTCTTCGAAGACCAATACCTTCATTTCGTTTCTGTAACGAGAGTTTAACGAAGTTACTAGTTCTGTTGACTGAGATGATTAAGGTTGAGGCTTTCAGGCTTAAGCTGTGTTCTGTTGGAAGAAATCTTTTGAAAATTTCACCTCTATTGCACCTAGATTCATTAGAGGTCAAATAATATATTGTGCGGAGCTCAGGAGTTTGCAGGCGAAAAGAATGCTGCTTTGATTAGAATGTAATAAGTCCACCTTTCATAGCAGAATCGTACAGATAGGTCACGCGAATTTTTCTTATTGACTAGAAATGTCACATCCACGAATAAGATTACATTGCACTATGTGACAAACAGAGTAACATCGAAATGGAATGGGATAGAATTATAAAACATTGGCGTAGACATAGGATCGTTTACTGTTTGAAACAAAATAAAAAGCATGTAGATGTAATTTATTTTATTACCATGTCAGACGTAGAGATTCCAAGAGCATCAAAGGCGTCAAAGAGAGTGAAAGGAATATCTGTCTTGTTCCTGCGTTGTTTCGATTGCAAACTTTAGAACTTTTTACAGACCTCAGAGCAATTATACGACTGAATTCTTGGAACCATTTATTGAAACGCAAAGTTGTATTATTTAAGCCAGAATTCATAGATGGTGAGAAAAATTGTTGCAAAATATTTCTTCCAAAAGAAATTAGCAAACATAGATTGCGTGTTCAGTGAATAGGTTTAAAACTTAGTAAAAGGGTAGAAAGCAACGTAAAAATGTATACAAGGCAAAATTTCAAAATCCTTGCATGCATAAATGCCTAATTGGATTGATCAAGATATAACAGTAGTTATTGTAATATCAATGTTACGTTCTACTTATCGAAGAGATTAAACGACGTAATCTGGTTTAAAATGAATTGTTTTAAAATACTATCATCGAAAAAATTGATTTTTTTTAAATACTTATTTGTCAGAATTGAATAAACCCCTCGACGATAAAATTTCATAGCTAGATTATTCGTTTAATCGTTAACACTAAACCTACCATGGCTTAAATATCCGTTTTTAAAACTGTCATTTAAAATTCCTCATTGAACCTTATCATCTTAGCCACTCATTTTCGCAATTTTTCTTCCAATATACGTGCAATTAATCTTTCAGTGTCTCGAATTGTTTCATTTTTTCATGAATCTATCATTTTCTCATTCATCGGTCATTTGACCGTGGTAGGTTCAGTGTTAAGAGAATATTTGAAACAAAATTATGCTATAAAGATTATTGTAATGCGAACCGTTCTAACTTGATATTCAAGGAAGAGAAAGTACTTACTGTTGCATATATATTTGATCGAGTCTCATATTACTGATGGCGGAAAAGTTCTGTGGTACTACAACGTGCATAACGAATTTTGCCTTCATTGCTGGTTCGTCGAAGCATGGAAACATCTTACGAGCTGAAACTGGTTGCATCTGCGTGGCAGCTAACCATCTGTTAAATAAATCAAATTTATTCGATACAATTGTATCTCGCTTCGGAAAATACAAAAACTCGACAAAAATTACAGAAACACAAAAGAGACGGTGAAATTCTTTACCTCCTTCGGCCCAGATCGTCTATGTACGAACTCCTATACAATCCATCCAACTCATCATTTAGATACCCCGTGTACTCTATATTAATGATTATATTTTGCCCCATTTGTAAATCTTGTTCAAACTCAATGATCAGGAAGTCATATTTGTCTTTGGAGTATATCCTTGTTACGTTATTATTTTCTGTCAGTACATTAATATATTTGTGGGTAAGACCAGACGAGTGCAAAGTGATATTCCTCGTATTCTTCGCGATTTTCGCGTTAATATTAACTGTTCCTGTAAACGTAAAATTGTCCTCTTCGGTCAAGTTGGTGCCTATCCAAATGGCATACGTTTCAGGGATTATGCTTGTGGGCAGACGGTAATCCGTGGTATCCTTAGCACCCTCCTTGTTGTTTGCCTCGTTAAACCCAATTACCCACGTGGTGACCGATTTCCCGTAATTTCTCAACCACTGCAATTCGTATTTCGCGACATCCAGGGATTTCTTCAGAGGTTCCAGGATTTTCTCAAATTCCGTTTTGCGTTCCTCGATCAAATTCTCGTACTTGTTCACCAATTGTTGCGTGGAGAAACGCTGCGAAGCAGTCGAGAGGATGCTGGAAATTTCTTCTGTTCCGTTGAAACTGAAATAGGAAAATAGTTATGAGTATAAGGAACAGAAAGCTGAAAAAGAGGTTCATTTCGTCTGCTAATGAAATAAATCAGATGTTCGATTCTTATTCTTGGTCCACGTTGACCAGTACCGTCTGTGAGCAATTGCGATCACAATGAAAAGAAGTATCCTGTTCACGTTGAAACTGGCGAGCAGTTGAGGAACAGAATAACAATACTCGTAGAGAGAGAAATAATCTGCTTGAACTTTCTTCTCAGTGAAACTGGTATTCAAAAGCATCAGAGTTTACGACTGCATATGTTTTGCTCATCAGCTGTATCGCAAGTCCTAATACGAATACGATTCTATTTCTGTTTATGAACAATCCTAACCAGTGTAGGCTAGGCATAGAAGCATCGTTTCCGAATTTTCATACGTACAATTCTATCATCTGAGCGTAATACTTGTCGACGAAATTTAGGACGATCTCTGCGCCACTGGAACTGGACCTAGAGACCGCAGAGTACACGAAGGAAGTGTCTTGCGATCGAATTCTGCTTTCTTGGAATCCTTTGATTGCATATAGGAGGTATCTGAAGAAATGGCATAGATGAATTGTAAATACTGGACGATAGGTGTTTTTAGGAGATAATAAGAGCGAAAGTGGAATCGTTACTTTTCCAAAAGATCAGTGTTCTGGGTACAACCGAGAGCTCGTAGCATGACTTCTTGGTCCGTCGGGGAATTTGAGTAATAATATTGATTCCATAAGAATTCCCAGTCATCTTTGGTTCCATGTTTTACGCCCATGCAATATGCGACAGGTCGCTGGTTCGGTTCAATTCTGTAATGTTTATTGCAGATATTGTTTGTAACAAAATATCAGAGATCACGATAGTGACAAAATAATTTAACATTAAGATAGTCTAATGTAATATATTATTATATTATGTAGTTAGATAAAATAGTTTAATTTCTTTATTCTTAATTTAGCCAAGAGAACCTTTCAATGAGAAGTGCAGTTTTGCCAAAAAAAAAGAATCATACATAGTATGAAAATATATTACTATTATTAGTATATTACTATGTACCTGTATTAGAATAATAAAGCGTATCAAACGAATATAGTAATTTAATAAGAAATTGGTTCAGAATGACTCAATTTTTATTCCTTCAATTGTTTAACCATTTTCAAGAATTAAATAACATACACATACAATTGAACCCTTGATTATTCGTTTTTCATTATTATTAAACGATACAATAGAAATAGAATGTAAATTCTCTTACGATATGTTACGGTATCTCCATTGTTTGAACATTCCAATGAAGGTTTCCACGCAGCCCTCGTGATCATAGTTGCAAGCCAACTTGTTCAATTCACCCCTCAGTAATACTTTTAATCTGTCGTCACTCGGACGATCTACGTATCCGACACTTTCATATGTATCATGAATGAGGTTGAGAACAAATTTCTGCAACAGTTAACACTTAATTGGCGACAGAAAAATTGCACAATTATGTATATTCTCAAAAAAGCAAGATAAGTATTAGAATTTTATTATAAATCTTCAAATCTCTATGAATCCATTCTTTAACCCTTTACACTCCGTTGTCGTCGCTATGGCGACATTGTAAGATAGCCTGTAACTCCGTTGCAGCTACTGCGGCACTAGAATTCCGCAGGATTTATATCAAATATTGTTAGATAAAATTCTCGAAACACAGGGTTACCGTATGTTTACTGATAGGTATTATATCAGTATACGTTTGACAGAAGAACTGATGAAAATGAAATGCGACTTGACTGGTAAACATTGTACTATAAAAGCTAACAGGAAAAGTAAAATGACTGGGAGTTGCTGGTAGGTCATATTAAAAATTGTTTGGAGTGCAAAGGGTTAACCCTCTATAACTGTAATTTCGTTTACTCATGAGAAATTCTAATTGATTAAAATTTTTCAATATTTCCTGGGTGCTAAAGATTATTGATTATTACAAACTCTTCGGTATTTGTACCCTATAATGGTAAAGTGATAAACAAATAATATGAAAATCAAAATATACATATCGTAACATACTCTGAAGTTCCGGACTTTTAGAATCTAGAAGATTAAGTTTGCCCATTGCTTTATTAAATTAATTAAAGATTCTATCACATGCGCCATTTTTCCCCCAAGACTTTTAGTAACTATGGCGAACAAGTACCGAATTCACAGAAGCCTATGGAGCTTAGAAAATTGAAAAACTTTTCAGTGTCCTTTATCTTGATAAAAGAGTACACAACAATGTCGAGTTTAAAGTTTTCATTTCCGTCTCTTATTAAAAAGTTGTATTATATGAAAAAATTTAACGAAAAAGCAATTGATTAGAGCCGAACATTTCTATGTTATCCTAATTAAAAAAATGAAGTATACGTTCGTATTATTTAAATGATTATAAAGTTGTCCAATATGCCATATCATTATCGAAATGACGATTACTTCGTGATTATTTACATTTTTGTCATTATTCTTCATCATACTATATTCTGCAAATTGTACTACGTATCGTCATACATGAAACCTTTACTTTAACTCGTTGAGCTGATATTGCTGTCCTTCCCGACGTTACGACAAAAATTTAACGCTATTCGGACGTATGACAGCCAGAAATTTGACTGAAAAAGTCGTCACGTTTTGTAATACATGCAAAACAAAACCACATTTTTCTTCAGAGTGTTTCAATAATTAATTTTAATAGTAATTAAAATTACTACATCTATTTTTTAACTTTGATACTGTCGGTCCCATGACGCTGTCCAAACGAAAAGTCCACTGTCGGTCCCCAGGGACCGACGCCGGGCTCAACGTGTTAATGTTTGACATTAAAGTTGAGTATACATTAGTAATTCATTGGAAAATACAAGACTAAACATGGCAGAAACCAAACAAATATAGGAAGTTTCTTTATCTACTTTAAGAAGTCATCGTGAATTCTACTCTTAACTTTCAATCGATTAAATTTAACATATGACATATCTGCTATTCTGCAAAATAATAATCGTGAATCTATATTTATCGATGTTCCAAAGCAATAGCTTTTAAGGTTCAATGTCGATTGCACAATTCCTATCGTTTGATGTTTGAATTCAGGTTCAAATATCAAGGAAATAAGGCTGCTTGGAGCAACGATGTCGTGTTCGCTTAATAATAATTCACAATCATGATCATGACAAACCTTGAATTGTTCATAATAGTCGGCTTGTCCAGATAATCGCTCGTCGAGATACACGAGGTTAGAGATCGCTGCTTTGTATGGCAAATAATTCCATTCTCGTTTAAGATATCGCAAACCATCCAAAGTAGTTTGGTAAGGGACTTGGCCGGCTCTTGCTAAGTTCAACAAGTCGTCGACTATAGCGGCTCTATTGAGAACGTGTATCTTCTGATAGTTGCCGTTGTTTAACGTGTCGATGATACGGTACCAAGAAGCATTATCGTAATTTACTCGATAAAAACCTGAAAAAGTAATTTAATTGCGTAAAATAATGGTATTTTAAGATTCCAATGTGTCATGTCAATGACACAATAAACGGTGTTTGCAGATATAATACTTTTCTATTTTATGTGATTTATTAATAATAAGTCTATCAAAATGTAATATTAAATTTATTTAATATCGTGTAATATTATGATTCAATTTCGGATAATTTAAGTTTGTATTTGAACTTGCAGTACAACATATCTCAGAATACAATTTTGTTCTTTCATTCCTCCATATGCAATTTTTTCACGTCTTTCTTTATCCAGTGTAAATGTAGCTTAATAGACGATACGATATAAACATGAAAACAGGTCTAGAGATTTCTATTGTCATCGAATTCAAGATCTATTCTTGTCATGTCGTTGAAACAAATTTCCTTATCGTTCAACTCTCGAATCGTATCTTAGATACATAAGCATACTGATAAGTTATCGTATAAGACTTGCATGTAAATATTTCCATAATACTGGACATCCTATGATCGTCAAAAAAGAGCCACACAGGTATTCGCGTAACTTTTGTTTAAACAACGTCAACAACGTCAATAACAAATGAGAGATAAATGTAACAGGTAAATAGTCTCCACGATGTAGTTCTTTGTTGAACGCTATGTAGAATTATTCATTCTGTGTGGAAATATATAAACAAAATTTTTCGTTTCACTATAACCTCTGTACACTAACAACTGATTTCTGATAACAGAGATACCTAAACGTAGCTAATGTTATTCTACGATGCATCATCTTATGCGTATATGAAATAATACTAACACTTCAATTGCATGAATTTACCTAATATTATTTAATTCATAATATAATCATTATTTTTATCGTGAATAAACGAGTTCAATTCTGTTAAAAAATGATATAATTTTTTATACTACTGGAATAATACTCAACTTGCTCGTACATTTTGTGTATATTTTATGTATACGATTCATTAAAAAAATGAATAATTCTTGCAATAATTTCTCAGATACGCAAATCTTAGAGAAGTAGAATTATTATTACTGATACTACTACTATTATTATTATTGTTATTTATTAATATTACTATTATTTTTTTATTCGGTAATAGATACCATTCTAATAATAACACTAATATGTAGAAATGAATAAATTACACTATTCAACTATCTTGCTTAGTAAAAATAATTTCAGTTAGTGTCACTTGAATAAAATCCTTGGTTAAGTGATTGAAATAAAAAATCAAGAACCAGCACAGGGTCATAGTTACGTAGAATTTCATTGTCTTGCTCTCCTATGCTGAATTATAATTCATAGTGCACTTCATACGCCTGAGTAGCCAATTAAAAAAAAAAAAGAAAAAAAAAAAAGAGAAAAGAAGGATAATTGAAACAAAAGATAAAGTAAATATTAATTCCTTCGTGGATCAACACCTTCTTGGGGATTAAAATCTGTCGTTCCTAAATTCATTGACATAAATACAGTAAACAAATGACGCAACTTCTAATATACTTCGAATATATATTTTCTGACTGTAAGAAATATATATATCTACTAGTTACAAAGACCGTAGTTATGTCAATTCTGCTCGTGCATCATGAGAATAGCAAAAAAAATTAATGAAACCAGAAACATAAATTTAAATTGATGCTTACCAGAGGACTGGACATTAAATATCACCCACCCTGCGGAGTTTGGAATCCTGATCCAGGCAGTTTCGTCTTTTAACCAGGAAATTACATCCAATGTATTGAAATTTGGTTCCTCTTCCGTTGCTATTGTGATTGGTATAAACCATTCAGCAGGAAGCGATATTGCTGCAGATAAGCAACACCATTCGAGATGACAACGCTTACTACAGGGAATCCAGCTTGCTCTGTCCACGTGGTCATAATTTCATGTATAGACAAGTCAAAAGTTGGGTCGCAATAATTGATTTCATTTTGAAGCTCCGTCCAGAGATATTCCGGACGCGCCACTTTCCCTTTATTGCTGCAACAAGTACAGATTGCTTCGTTTGTATTTGAAAAAAGAAACAACGAAATTATTTTCCAGTTCTTTATGGATTTGGTAGGGAAACTTTTCAATCTCTACTTTCGATTTTCTCATTTTCAGCATGCAGGATATTCTATCTTAAACGTGCTATTTAATTTTTTGCTGCCAGATGTACGAATTGCATACAACAATCTTTATAATAAACTTCCGAGATAAAGTTTTTCATATGAAAATCTAGGTATCATGAAAATAAGGTACCATGATATCTAACGGTACGTTAATATTTATTTTCAAGCAAAAAGGGTTAAAAAGAAAGAATTTTTTATTTAATTCTAACTCTCTGTACTCCTAGAGAAAATATACACCGAGACCTATTGTACGTGTAATTTGTATTTAACGATTCAAAGTTGCAAATGTAGATTTAAAATAGCCGAAAGTTTTTTTCTATTCTTTGTTATACTAATTTGATTGTAATTAAATTGTTACTTGTTCAGGTAATTTTGTAGCGTAGCATCAAAAGTTTCGGATCCAAAAATGAGATTCATCATTCGTACGATACTCCCTCCTTTGTTATAAGTAATCTTGTCTCCAACTTCTTCAACTTCCGATTTAGTGTTAGCGTTTCGAGTCATCGGTTGAGAAGTCTCGATACCATCAACTGCATATGCTGTTAGGTGTTGCTCCACGACAAATTGTTCTTCCATGTTCCATGTTTGCTCGATCTACGAAACGAATTACTCATAAAGCGCTGGACACCGATCTGCCGAAATCACATGTACAGAAAATTTTATTTAATGTCAGATTAATTTTCTATGGTCAATAAAATATCTACGAAAGATAGCGATAAGAGCTGTAAATAACAGGATTTTCCATTTCGATAAAAAGACCTTTCGCGAAAGAACTTTGTTTCGAACAACTTTCGACTACAACGTAAATTTAATTCGACCGAACCTTATTACTGATTATTGTTATCTGTCATAAACTCAACGCTTTCCCTTATAACACCGTCTTACAATACCGATTTAATTTAACTAATAACTTAACTAATAATTTAACACGTTAAACGCCACGCTAAATGCACCAAGTGCTATAATAAAAATTCACGAATGTTAAAATCAAAGATAGCCAAAAATGTAACGCAAAATGTTACAACCTTCTCTAATCAATGTACAATCAAATCTCACACTTCATTACCTTGTTTTAATAAATTACAGTAATGTTTTGGGTATTATATTCTTCTTCTTGAAGCATTGATCTAACAAAGATCGATGTTGCCTAAATTAAATGTTCAATCTCACAAGTATGCAAGGACCGACATGCACGCGGTGATAACAAAAACGAAAAGTCTAGTGCCGGTTCCTAGGAACCGACGTGGCATTTAACGTGTTAACTAATAACTTATTTAATTTAACTAAAGTAACTAACTCTTAGAAGAATGTTCAGTTTGAACTTTCACTTCCGTTTCAATCATTTAAAGGGAAGATTATTAAATATAAGTACTTCAAGTATTTTATTATTCCATACTGTATCACCTCAAGTACCATCTCGCTTAAGTAGTCACCAAAAAGATTACGAAAGGTCAAAATTAAGAGTGGCTCACAGAGTCTTGCGAAAGTTAAGAGAATCGGCAGAATCATGAATAAAAGAGATTTCCTTAACTCAAGAATTGTAATTACCTGTGCAGTGCCAAAATATTGGAAATAATTCGCGAAAGCTTCGCTCAGCCACAGGTAGCCCCACCATTCCGGCGATACCGCATTTCCAAACCACATATGGGTTAATTCGTGTAGGATGACCGAGGCAATAGTTTGTTTAGCGACGTCAGATGTCGATTTCTCGTCGTATAAGAGCCTAGATTCGCGATAGGTGATCAGACCCCAATTCTCCATTGCTCCTGCTGCAAAATCTGGTACAGCTATCATGTCTATCTTGGGAAGTTGGTAACTCTGATTGAATCGATTGGATAGATGAGCCAGACCACGTATGCCAATGGACAAGGCGTAATTCGCTTGGTCCACGACGTCTGGTCTTGCCCAAACATTGAAGTTGTTTGCATTCACGGACTTGAAGTTAGACACGACGAAAGCTACCAAGTAGGTAGACATGGGGATGCTCTGATCGAATTCGTCCCAGACTTTCTGGCTGGAACTTTTGGAATCATTGAATACATCATGTGAGTATGTTGCAATGACAGAGAAGAACGAGGGTGAAACGAAGTTACTTAATGTATTGTAGTATCGCGAATTTTCCACCATGCACACGTAGCTTTACGAAGGAGCATAGTCCAGGTCAATTGGGAAAAACCCTAGGCGATGCGTCGGACCAAATATGATCATGTTAAGGGAGGCATAGGTAAACACATGCATAGTGGGAGAGATATATAAAGAAGGTTGAGAGTGGTTGGAGGGCAGTTTTTGTACACAGTTTGGAATGGGTAGTTTTATTTGTAGATGGTTAGTTGTTGTAAACTGAGTTGTTACTCAGTTGTGAATTTGAACGCTATATTCAGTTGAAAGTCGATCTAGATTCTCGTAAAGAGATAATTTGTATGTTTAATCGACACTCGTACATAGTTATAATTTATTAATAAATTACCACCACCGTCAATCCCTACAGCATAGAGGTCCGAAGCTATCTGAAGCTATGACCCTTTCATCTCTCAGAAGAGTGGTTTTTAAAATTTTTGAAAACACGAACGCTTTTAGAAAGATATTTACTGGCAATAGCGAAGAACTAAAGTTACTAAGTTAATACGTTTAACAACAGAGATAAGCATGTTTATATCTTTTATTAAGAATAATATGTGTATGTATTTAAGGTAAAATTATGGACTTCCCGTAATTTTATTTTATTCCATAATTTTATTTATTTTCCATAATTTCGCGAAATCCTAGTTAAGAACCACTGTCTTAGAGTATAGAACTCAATAAGTTATCTTGAAGTTACCTCCGAACTTGTTTAAAGCGTTAGCCGGAGTATACTATATTAAAGTTCATTGTAAGTTTTACGAATCAAATGACGAAATTTAGTGGTATTGAAAGACAGTACCGCATTAAAAACTATGCATATGAATTAAATAAAAGGAATAATTACGGATTATGGATAAAGATATAACAAATTATATAGTTACTTACATTGCGATGCTTCTATTTAGTGGCATGTTACTCAGGCAAGTATATTCTGGCGGCCTCAAAATTCTGACAATGAATTTCGCTTTGAAACTGGGCTCGTCAAAGCAAGGAAAAGCATTCCTAGCATACGTTGCTTGGAATTGTGTAGAAATGAGCCACCTGGTTAAAAATTACATTTATATTTTCTGTATTGTCTACACATACATGGATAAATATGTTTTTTGAAAATCAAAAAATGTGAATCTCGAAATTCCTTAATTCTTTTTCCTCTTCCTTTTTACTAGTAGACTAACGTGTTAAAAGTAGTAAAAATTTTTTTTAACGAAATAGAAAAATAATACAGTGTTACATTTTCTTAATTCGTAGTTTGAGGTTATTACACGCTTAGTGATTGCACTGTCCAACAAATTTTAACCTTTTCTTTAATCTGTAATATCCATTAGGCGGTTTTTGCAAAATTTACTTTTCTGAACACGAATCCGTAATCGAAATTACTCTATCACCCTCAGTTTCTGAAAAATGCGAGTTTTTCTAACGTCGTCCGCGGGGGGAGGGGTCCGAAGTGAGGTTGAGGTTGGCCACCCCACCCTCGCTCCACCCTTTTAAATAATTTAATAATTTTTATTTTCAGGCATAATTCCTTTTTCAGCTTTTAATTTTCTTTTTTCTTTTTTTTCTTTTCACATTTACATTATTTTTCTTTTATCAGATTTTATGTTTTTGTTTCTATTTATCTTTATTTGAGAATTCGAATACTTTGTATACTATTCGAGTGTTTCGTCATTGGGTTATTCATTCCATTTGGTTGATGTGTGTGTTTTGTATTCGTTTCGCGTTTATTATGTTTTACTAATCTATTACTAATCCTCTTTTTTCAGGTTTATATATTTTCTTTGCAGATCTTCACCATTTCGAAGATTTCATTTAGAAGGCATTAATGGACGACACGAGATACGTGTGTTTCTTTCTAAGTAGTTACAAGACAGATTCCTAAACTGAGTTTCATGTGCGCACTTTCTGTACAAAGATAACCTACCTACATAGAGCGAATATATACATTTCATATCTTTCCCGTCTTATCTCTCTCGTTTACCAAATAAAACATAATTGTTCTCGAGATAATCACGATCGTTCCTAAGTACCGACTAGCCTACGCGACGTATTTCTCGTGAACTCGACAGCTCCATGCCTCGTAAGTCATTTTCGCCACTAGTTTTCGACACTCGTTTAAACCACTGTCAATCTCGTCATGCATCGAGATCTAGGGTGGTTGGCGAGCTGGTAAATTATTTTATAATACATAATAAGGAAAAGATATATCTATTTACTGTATGTTTCTGTAGTTGAGATTAATATATGTGCAACTTATATCATATCGAAGTAAGATAAAAACTTACCTAAGTTTTCCCTCGGAGTCAAAATAAGAACTCTTGTAGAATCCTACCATATCGTCCGTAAGTTTTCCGGAATAATAGAAATTGATCAAAATAGGTGTTCCCGAAGCGAGAACGTCGCGAAGCCTAATTTCGTATATTTCAGTTTTCTCATTATACATGGTGTTAACGATACTTAAGCTCACATTGTTTAATATGACAGACTGCGTAATTATATCAAGTTTTCCATGGTGGAGCTTTATGGTATCGGTTGGTTCTTTTACATAAGCGTCAATGTGTACCACCCCTTCGAAATCGAAGGTATCTGTTAACGTTGGCCTAAGTATGATATCGTACAGTGTAGGAATGACTGTTTTTGGCAGTAGATAATCGAGAGCGAAAGGCTTTTCGCTATCTTGTGCATATGTCTCTGCAACATAGAAATTTTCACTTACAATTAGTCATAATCGTGATGAGAAAATATGTTAGATGATGCAGGAAATAAATTAAAATTAGCAGGATAATTAGCAAGATTATTAATATTTCATACTTTTCAAATTTTATTTAGAAGCTTTTTATTGTTGTTTAAAATCATACGTGAAATCATTTTCATTGGAGTAGTTCTTTTAAAGAGTAGAAGAGACTGTATTTGAAAATTCTATGATTTCTTTATATGTAACTTTTATCAGTATTATTAATAATATTTAGAATAGCTATGATAATAATATGTATTAACAACAGTGATAGAAATAATGCTACAAATTTCTATTATTATTTAAACTCAACACAGAAATATAGAAATGAACAAACGTTCGAAATGAATTGCACTTTCGTGTACAAAATATTAATAAATAACGAGAAAAATAATGTAAATGTAAAAAAGGGTCCATAAAAAATTAGGATAGTATCGTAAATAAATCTTCTGTTATTTAGACCGGACTAATTTCAATCAGATTTAATAAATATGTATATAATATTATATAATAAATAATATGCATAGAAAGCATAGAAAATTTCTAAGTAGATTATTACAAGATTTAACATTGACGATGCTTGTTCAGATTCTGAATACTGATACAAAAAGGAAACAAAGAAAATTTGTCGGCAATTGCAGAACAATAACGAGATACTGTATATTTTTTTGCCCTGCTATTTTTGTACATATTAATTTAATGTAAATAAAGCGCTTAAAAATTAATGAGTCTGATAAAAAGTTAATGCGTCTATTATAACGCGTTGACTAAAACGTTAAGAATATTATTCGTATTATTATACGTAAATGTATATAACCTATAAATATTACATTACACGTATGTTCCATAATTTGTGCTAAGAAGATGGTCTTTATGATGGAATGTAATTATTTGTAATTAAATATTGCAATTAGATATTTAATTAGATAAACTTTTAAGGCAAAGAGGGTTAGTTATCTTGAATTAAGTGAACATATACATTGTATAAAGTGCAACTTTACTGAAATTGTTTATTTAAATTTCAATTACCTTCATATCCATCGTTTGTTGCTTGGTACCCAGCAAATAGTAGAAGGAAAATAATGATCGAGAATTGGTTGCGGAACAAATTCATGATGACGTGACAATATCTCCTCTTGCTCGATAACCTGTGTTAAACATCAGAAAATACAGATATATATTTTTTGTTATCATTAGCTTAAAATAATTTATCGGTGATAATAAACGTATGAGAGTGCCAAAATGCGTAGATACAAATAAAAAATTTTTCTACAAGGTCATTATCGATATAGGTTATTTAGATTTTACGTAAAACTTACAGAAAGGTTGTTAGAAAGGTTGAAAATATAGAAAGATAAAGTTAGATGTACTTTAATACTGATTTCTAATTATCACAATTGCAATCTTTCAATTAGTGTACTTAACGTTAAATATTATTGAACATTTCTGCGTACAAATAAGGGCACAAAGAAATTACATTGAAGTATGAAGTATGAAAGTAAAACAGGAAGATGAACAAATGAATAATTATTCAGAAACAAGATGGGTATTCTATATACTATTCATAAGTAGTAATTGTGATGCATATTCAGCTAGAAATGATTGAATAAATAACTGCTTCATTTTTTAAATTAGTACTGAAACTCAACGCAGTTCCTGATTTGTTTATTGTTTAATAACAAGTCAAGATAAAACATGAATTGATATAGAATTAAAAAGCGAATAATACGAGGAATTAAAAAATTTTGACTGAGATTATTAATTAACAACTTGAGATTTCATCTTAATTTTCATTATATCTATTTTTGTAAATTCTATTTTTGATATTGATACTGCAAATTTAAGTTTGCAAAAGCAATGGAATATTCTGTTTAATGTTTCTCTTGTACTTTGTTTAATATGAAAATTGCAAAAACATTTAGTTATCGATATTATGTAAAATAACCGTCTAGAAATACTAAAATTAGGATAAAAAAGTCCTCATTGAACGAAACCCTTGCTTGATAATATATCGTACATAACGATATTACCATATTTATATCAAATTTGGATGACGAAGAATTAATTAATTCCAGGAAAAGTCGCACAAGGCTTAAATGGGTTTGATAATAATTGATTAAGAAATAATCTCTTTTGATCATTGTGAACTTATTAATGTATCGCAAATTCAAAGTTTAAAAACTTCCATGACTCAAATCGTTGGAGATTAGTACTTGAGACATTTGGATTAGAGATGTGTTATATTATGAAAGGAATTCGGTGTTCAGCGGGATTACAATCGAATCCATTAGGATTAATGAGATATTGGCTTATATCTTGGCTTTGAAAATAAACTTATGCGATCAATTAAACGAAATTAATTTTGAAATTTATATTATCAGAGTATTTTATTTTTTTATAATTATCTCTTCAAATAACCGTTTCTATAATACAGAAATTTTCGAGAAAAATTGCTATAGAATATAGTATTCCGAAATGCAGCGAAAATAGAAAAATTGTGGATGGATAAAGTACAGGAATTAAATAAATAAAAAATTGTTCGCAAGACATCCCATTCGCGGAGGTAAAGGGGTTAATAATACTACGTTAATCTATGTTAATCTATCTATCAAATCTCTGACGTCGTGATTCGATATGCTACCTTTTCTAAGCAACCGAACATAACCTATAGAACTCAAATATTTACCTTTTAATTACGAAGGATGTACATATACCATGTCAGATATAGAATAATCTCCAACTATTAGCTCGCATATACGTCCTATCTAACTATTCGTATTCATACGTGATTTATATATTCTTTCTGTAGTAACAAAATTTATACACGCGTCCTAAGAACGTTTTCTATTCTTAGGATTAACCCATTGCACTTCACTGACGTTAGTATTATAAATTGTTATTTGCTTAAAAAGGTAAAAGACTATTACATAAATAAATTCAAAGGAACCAATAATCTTTTTCTCTTATATTTATATCAACTTTCATATAAATGTCAATATCTCTTATGTCTATATCAACTAATATTCTTTTAGCAAACTTTCAAGAGCATACGGAAGTTTAAAGACAATCATACCAAACATTCTTGAAATGCAAGTGGTTAAATGCAAGGATGTAATAAAATTGTCAACTTTTAGAAATAAAAATTATTTCGTAAACTTTTTTTAACTTTTCAATGATTCCTTGTCCATTTTCAAATAACTTTGTGCATTAACGCTATAATGGAAGTTCAATTTTAACAGTTATTTTAAGTTTGATTAATAGAAGCTCCGAAGCAACATATTTTAAGATAAAGTATAAAATTTCAAACGATTTCTTAAATTCGTACTATTTAAGAGACTGAGATCAGTAAGTATTGTATAATCGTTTTATCGTACTCTTACATTATGTTCAAGTTTCAGCTTTAAACCTGTACAATTCTCGATGGTTCCAAAAGAACTTTGACCTCTTGAAGAACAGGAACTTCTTTAAATTTCCAAAAACAAGAGAACAAAATAAGAGTTTTCTACCCATGAATTCTACAATTGCTTTGCTCGAACAGAAAAATTCAAAGTAAAAACATAACTGTTGCATCAGAGCTAATTGAACATTCGAAAAATCTCATTGAGGCGTGAATTTTTGTTAAATATCCCTCGATCAAACTTCCCGGCTGCTGATTCAACTGTGTACATAAAAATTGTACCCCATACTGCCATGCAAAAGAATTTCTCGCGATAATCAACGAACCTGGATCGTCAACTTACGGTTCCCAGTATTCGTACGTTTTTACTTCTATTTAACACCAGTATCAGCGTATCTTCATAGTATCCTCCCCGCGAATAGACTACCGAAGGCAACAACAGAGGCAGCGTCTTCGAGAAGTGAAAGTCATTTGTCGCAATAATGATTCGTATCACAATCGCGTCACGGACACATAACACACGGTCCACGAGCGAAACTGATCCACGACACGTTACTTTTATGAATGACGATGATCGAGGAAGCACCGCGATGCCTCTGCCAATCTTGGGACTCGAGACGGCCTCAGACTAATAGATCCTCCCTTACGTTACCCACTTTTCTCTTTGCCCAATCGTGTGCACATTTATTACGTAAGATCATCGATTATCTTATCGATCACCCAACCAATGATCGGTGTTACTTTTTCGTTTTTCGATAATGAGCCTGGCTCAATATCGTGGTATGGTCTTTACCTAAACGCAGACGCAAATGTTTGTATGTTCGGATGACCTGTTCCTTTGTTGAACTGAACTACAAAGAGAATAGTAGGAAAACACTTATCGTTTGGCAGACTTTAACCTGAGATTTTTATAGTTAATATTGATTTCTTGGAACGGCGGCTTTTTACTTTGTAGAACGATTCAGATCTCAAGGAGCTGGCTGAAAGTTACGACAAACGGAGCAGGTTAACACGTTGATTGCCACGATGGTCATCACTGACCGGCGCTTGTCTCCTCGGTGGGACCATAGTGATCATCAGTGTCCGGTGATACTAATTTTTTAAATTTATATTTGGTTTATTCCAATCAGTTTTTGAAAATTTGAACAACGCAAATAGATAGAGAACTCTGAATAGAAAACATTAATAATTTGCATCACTTTCTTCTTCTATACCATATTGTTTGATAATTCATTATATTCTAAGAATAATGGCAATTTTATCGTGACCTCCTGAGCGTACCATATAAGAAGTGCGTTATTATTCGAATTATTCGATTCATCGACAGATTTACTTGGACGATAAAAGCGTAAATTTCGTATCTTAATCGCCATAGATATGGGTACGACGTGATTAAATTTTGTACTTGACCGTTGAATATTGTACGCTGTGAGAATGAATTGGGACAGCAAAAAGTATAGCGTTGGAATAATCGAGTATGCGATAATGAGTGCGAAAGAGTACTGCATGTAATTAAATTAATTTCACTCAACCTTTTGATACCGATATTACCCCCCACTTTCTTGTTATTTATCTGTTGCAATATCTGTTTACTTACAATTTCACAAATATGATTTATCGATGTACGAAGTACGGTTGTTCAATTTGTTTCAACTCTCATTTTCTATAATTACTTTTTTACAAGAAATTTTATTCCAACAAAATTTTTTAGTAGCTAAATGTAATACAATTAACACAAGGAATATCTTTATACGGAGAATATTTTACGTTTGGTTTCTCCTATGATGTCGATCTTTAATTTGAAAATTTCTACTAGATCATTTCAAATTTCGCAGATAAATTATTAATGACGGTAAAAATTAAAACTCGGATTTTATCTCGGAGAAACGATAATAAAACGTTAATAAAATTATTTTATTTGTGTGGAAGTAGTTGTTTTGTGTAAAAGCATTTTGCACTTTTCCAGATTAATAATGAAAACAGACGAATTACGGCGCTTAATTGGCTGAAGTGTCGCTTTAGGTATAAACCTAAATGATAACATCCGATGATGGCAACGGATTGTATTGTATGATGTTGGCGTTGAAAAATGTACAGAATCCATAAACGATCGAAAGCGAGGAGCGCCGAAATTGCGAAGCCTCCATGTGTGACGAGTCGTCAAAATAGTTCTTAATAAAGACTGGAGCAGTTAAACAGAGACCAGAATGTGAAATAAAGCTTTTTCGAGGTGTCGACAAATGTCGGTTCGCTTGCATTCGCCTACCATTCGCAATTTTGCAATTTATATCATAAGAAAGTAGATAATGGAATAAACAGCAATATCAGATATCCTTTTCAGAAAGGCGCAAAATAATTGCGTCATATTACTGTAAATAATGAACAACAATAAATCTATAATCATCGAGATTATCATCGAGATTACCGATATTATATCGATATTACGCTTTACGTCCTTTGTGTGGCTTTGAAATACATTACCTACAAGTTACAATAGCCTTGTTTTAATTACCCTTAAACCGTAGCGATTTATTTAAAATAGGATCGACCGAATTTTTACTCACTCTTGAGATAGCGCTGATATTAAGCAGCGAATTTTTATCTAACACAGTTTCGCGATTGGCTCAAATCGAATTGGATGATTTTGCTTGATATTAAACGATTATAGCATTATCGAATTTGTATTACTTTACAAAGACGACTATAATGCGACGTGTAGTACTTTGTACGATTAAAATGTTGTTTACTCCTTTTTGACAAACAAGGTTAACGTAGCATGAGTCAATTTCGAAGAAAATTTCGTCCTTCAATTTGAATTTCAGTTCATTTACGCAGAAATTCTCGTGGAATGCAAAGTAAACGAATGTCATGGAGTGTGTGTATGCAGTAAGCGTATCTGAAATATTAATCGGAAAATTAATTTAATCGAATACCTTCTGATATACGTCGCATAATTGGATAATATTTCAGTAGAATAATAATAAATAATGTGCTAAAATCTTTTTGATTGTAAACTTTAAGGATTATAGGTACAGAATTGTTGTATCCGTTCTAATAACTTTGCTGCCGATGTACTTCATGCTAAAGTTCATTTGTGACCAATAAAAATCTTATAAATAAAAAAGAAATGTTTAAAAGTGCTCTTTTTTATAAATAAAGAAAACTAGAATAATCTTATGTCTTTTAAATGTTCATATATTTTTAAATGGTCACTTATTTTCCTTTTCATATTTTTGAATTATTCGAGAAAACGAATTCGTTAATATCTGAGCGAAGATCGTTTAAATAATCTGATTTCAAAATGTAAAAATTTTGCATTATAATAATTATTAATTTTATACCAAATGAGCTTTCGCTCGAAAAAATTCTGCTTTGCTAAACTATCAAAATCAATTAAATAATCAGGTTTGTAAACCATTCTAAATACTTATTGATCTATGATGATGTATGAAAAAAATGTTCTAGATCAAACTGATTATTATCTTTTATCTGCTAAGGTTTATCTGAAAATATATTTGTTTTGCGTATCTTTTAAAACATAACAAATATATTTGTACTCATAATCCAACAAAAATGTTAATATCGAGCTTATATCAGGTCAGTTCATGAGTTCGTGTATGGTATACCCGTTCTGGTTTAAATTCATTGTGTTAAATATCGTGTAAATTGTAGAAAACAATCTCGAATATCTTGTGTATTCGTATAAATCATATTTTCGAATTTATTATAGTAGCTGAAAGTAAGCGCAAACTTATGGACTGATCTAACATAAACTCATAATATGTACTTTACAATATTTCATAACTGATACAACAAGCGTCATATATACATGCACAAGGATGTACCAGAATTCCTGATACGTGATCAAGAACGTAATATTTTACTCTTAATGTTTATGGAAATATTTCAAAAATTGCTGTTTCAATAGACTACCTTTATTGGGAAGAGTAACTTCAAAAATTTTCAGGCCTGGGACGATTCTTGATGAAAATAAAATATTTTTTACTGAAGAATTGCGTTATCGAGGTATTGATGAAAATGTAAATTTTTATTTTTAGTACAAATGTAACTCATCGATCGATGTAAATAGCAAATATTCCTTCCTTGAAATCACAAATTTTGACGATTATCGAAGATTTCGTAATTTTTGCTAGAATCCGCATACGTGCGCAACTACAATATAATAATATGCAATTAATATATTACGATATATAACACAGTTCAATTATTTATTAGTGTAATCTTCTATTATTCTAAATTCTAACTATACTATACTAACCGCATACAACATGTAGCACATTGTCAGTCTAATTATTCTTTGAAACAACTTATTAGTACCTTAATTGTATCCATTGCATAACGTATTCCAATTACATATTCATATAATTTACTACTACCCTAACTGTGAATAACATATGACATACTCTTATTAGACAGTAATTAGCGTAAAGAGTAACTTGCTATTATTCTAACGACACAACGTACAATTTACTTTAATTACTTATTCATATAATTTATTATTGCTTTAATTATTAGCAATATATATTTTATTCTGATTTCTCACTATTATAATTTGCCATTGCTCTAATTATATATAATGTACAAATTATATTAATTAATCGATATAATTTATTACCATATTACTCCATTACTTTATTCTCGTTCGTCTTTGAACCAACGCAAAATTTCAGTAACTGCTTCTTCGTCCTTTCCCAAAGCCCGTGTACGATAATATATGTCAGAGTCCTTATTCACCCCGATCGTTCGCAGAAAGTTTTTCAGCTTGAAAGGAAACATCATATATTTCTTATCTACTTAATTCGCACATAAGTCAACAATGTATCAGCAACCAAGATATTAACAACGCAAAGAATTACCTTATTCAGTTGATTCTGCTTGCTTATTTTCCAGATAAGGCTGTCAAAAATAACTTCTGGTCTATCTGTGCTGCGAAGAACAATTGAAACATCGATTAGAAACATTTCCACGTGATTGCATCAAACAATACAACTAGATCATTTAATTTGTGTTATTAACAGAAGAAACATCCTTGATAATACTTATCACGCTTTCGATATCCCAAATGCGAATGGAATATTTTTCTATCAAAGTTTCAGAGTTACGATTATTACCGACGAATTTTTGACGAATTTTTGTCAATTAAATTTTCGGTTTTCATTAATTCTACTTTCCTTATAATTTGTTGACAGCATGCCGTCGTGACTAAATTATGTCGATTATTTTCACTTTGATATCTTCCGTTTCGGGTTAACTACAATAAATTAGACCATGATTCTTTTGAGGTTGTTATTTGCTAAATTAATATTGGACAATTGATTAGAAGGAGGAGAACATATAAAACAAGTGGAAACTATCGACTATATAGAACGAAGAAATTATGAAAGGTCTAAATTATTCTATATTATTCGCTAAATAAAGGAAAAGAATCTAAAAGTTTTTATTTTATAAAATTGTAAAGAATTCCTTTTTTCGATTAATCTCTCATAATTCATATCTCACTCGCTTCCAGACTTAATGTAATATGATCGATGACTTGGCAGCTTATTGAAGAAAAGGAGAAAGATAACCAATGTCTAATTACTGTTTTCTGCGACAAAATGAAATCATCATCAGTTATGTGCAAGTAGTATTAAATAAAATAATAATCAAAGTGATAAATTTATAAATGCGTTATATATTCGTTGTTCGTGGAGATATCAAAGTAGTTTCGAGTTTATACTTCGTCAAAAATTCATTGAAATCTTTTATCTACTCGGTGGTTCTATATACGAAGCAATTAACAAAATTTAATTACACTGAATGTATAGTTTGAAAATTTTTAACCAGGAAGTCAATTTGTACATCCACGTTCGTTGGTATATCCATGTTCAAATATTGCAATATATCGGCGGGCCTTGCGAACTGCAATATCGTTGTATTCTTCGTTAGGGTCATGTTCAAGTAATTCAGAAAAGTATCTGAATTTTCTGTGCAACTCAAGTAATTTAATGTTTCGTAAGAAATTTTTGGATCTTCCCTCATCTTCAGTTGAAATAATCGATTCCAGGTCGATTGATTTGCAGTGAGCAACCCCATAAAAAGTTCCTCATTAATCTATCGACCAATCTATCAATCTGTCAACATATATCTATCAATAGAAATTTCTACTGCATTATCTCCCAAAACCTGAAAAGATGAGATTACAAATTTATTTCAACTCAAGTAAAACTATAATTCGGAATATTAGAATAGCTTCTAAATATAGGTATGAGCTAACAAAATACAACACTAAACGAAAGAAGTCTCTTAAGATTCATACAGATGCGAATACAATATTTCAAAAACATTCCGTCGATTGCACAGATGCAATTATTGAATTTTAAGAATCAGCTGATTCGAGACTGGCAGATTACAAAATTTTGAGCCTATTGCAAAATTAAATTACGAATATTATAAATTTAAGTTATTGAAGTAACATGTGCCAACATTTAAAGTCTTCTACTAATTATAGGCAAGAATTATATTTATTTATAATATGTACGATTATTATTATCAAAACACAGAAATCTAAACATCTGCCATTTCACTAGAGGAAAGAATATAGTAAATAATTAAAAAAAAACTTTACTTATAAAAAATGATAATTTACATACTTGTACAGGCCTCTCCCACAAATTATAGAACATATATACGTACATAAAGATTTTTCGTATCATTCAAAATAATAGAATGTTGTCAAAGTTATTGGTACTCGCTATCTATCGTTTTCATATTCTTTCTCACTGAAATGAAGCAAATTATATAATATATCCGGTACACATTCGATCATATCCATCCAAAATCTTAGACGTCATGTTTTTTTCCCCCTCATACCACAATATCAAGCATTTAACCATTAAAATCACTGCAACTTCCCATGTTACGGGTCATCTAATCCGTCACTTTGTATCCATGTAAAACGTGTCAATAAATAACAAGTTTATTCGAGTTTACTATACCAATTTGAAGGTTTCGCAAGCTAAAAGAGCATCGTTGGTGGATTGCTATCAGGAAAGTGTTATTCGCGAAACATAGCAGAGCAATAATGCCATAGAGTGCAGGAAATATACTAATCTGAGAGTAATCACCTGTTTGTTTCTGGATCTTCGAGATACGCGTGCAATCTGGCCTTAGCTTTTGCCTTGCATTCGGGATTACCGAATCTGCAAGCAATCGTTGCAGCTTCGATTTTTACGTCTCTGAAGAAATCGTCTCCGTTGAGCAACATCTCATCGTAATTCAGAGTCTCGAGGAGACCCTTCATTAAATCGAGTACATGTGACTGTAAAATAGTTTCGAGAGTATTGGCAGTTTATCTACTATAACATAAAGGTACATAAGAAATACGATAGTAAAAGAAAAATTATTTAAAATGTCGGAATATTCCTGGAAAAGGGAATTTGCGAAATTTCTATGCTAATAGAAATGAATTTTAGTGAAATAAATGGAATCTTTAATCGACAAGATAAGTTTAGGCTTGCTGTATCCCTCACTTACGCTGCACGTGTAATTCGATGAAGAAAATTGAAATAATGTAATAAAATTGTAGTAAAATTTAAGAATATTGCAGATGGTAGAATTCAAATGCAATGTAAATATAATAAAAAAGTATTTGGGAACATAATGTTTACAGAAACTAAATTTTTAGTTCGGTCTTCATCGATCAACGTGAAGACAGCAAGTAAGGAAAGAAGAATAATAGCAGTGAAATAAGTGGAAAAATTTAATACGATTTATATTTTGAGAATTACGATAGAGTTAGAAAGTTAGATATGATTCCTCTACGAAGTGACAGAAGTTATCAAAATCTTTAGTCACTGATAGCCATGAAAAAGTGTTCCAACAGAGACCCTTACTTTTAACTTTCCTTCAGCTTTAGGAGATCTTATATACTTTTCACTCTGTCTCAGCATGGTAAACGCATATTTCCAAACTATACCATCCGTTTCTCGACGAAGATAGTTAGTCAGATCCATGAAAAGGTGGATAGCAAATTTGTTCGACTTCATCAAATGGAATGCTGTGTCCATCAGTTGTATGCGATTCCCTACGTGTATCTTCTGGTAATCGCCGGTATTTAGAAAATTGGCGACTTTTTGCCAGTTTGCAGTATCGTAGTTAACGCGATAATAACCTATTGTCAGATCAAATATAAAAGATAACCGAGAAACTATGATCTGATTTATATTGTTGAACGTATGTATGCATGTATGTACACTGATATTTGATTCCATTCGAGTGTACATAATACACGATTAAACATCTTTCTTTGATTATTCGAAAGTGGACAAATTAAATTATATAGATCAGTTAAATAGAAACAGAAAGGAAAAATTGAAATAGGATTAATAATTGAATAATAATATGAATTTATGTTGAAGAGAGATGACATTTAAAATATCGATAGTAATAAAACTATTTGTACTACTGTAATAAATTATTAAAATAGGATAGTTTGCAAACATGAAAAATTGTTGTACATTGAATGAGAATATTCTAGGGAATAAAAGTATAAAAGTATGAACTATAGGACTTTCTTCTATATTCTTTACAGTGATATATCTATTGTAACATCGTTGTTAAATGTAGACAAAATTTACAAAGTTATTTTTTATCTTTTATTTTAAAAATTAATAGCTTCTATTTTACGATTATTGGAACCTATTAAAATTGGTAATTATTGATAAAGTTAAATGATGTTAGGTTAAAAAAATATCTCCAATTTGCAGAAATAAACATACATGTCTAATACCAAATCATTTGAACGTGTTTCTTCAATAATTAAGTAATGCTTTTTATCATCACTCTTCAAATTGTTAGAAACACTAATTAAATTTTCAACGAGTATCTACACCATGGTACTCGTATTTTACCAATTATGTTATTTCATACGTGTAAAATTTTTGAGTTTGTAATGTTTGATAAAGTGAAAACGTTGTATACATAGATAGAAAAGCAGAATGGTGGTAGAAAATAAAAGTCTACCATTAAGTGTATCAGTTTACCACTTGAGATATTCATACCTTTAGTTCTATGAACACAAATCTAATCTGTTTGAATGAAATTTACCGGCGTTATATCATTCTGTTAATTGTAAATATATTCTATATTTCATAGAGTTCACATAACAAAGAAATTGATATTAAATTATTAGATATCAAGTTACACTCTAAGTCAATTATCAATTATTCACAATTCGTACTCACCGGTATGTTGTAAATTAACAATTATCCAGTCATCAACATGGATCCCGTGAATCACTATGTCTTTATCGTCGGGTTTCAAGAAATACATAGGCTTCGTTACCGAAAAGTTATACGCAGATTTGGTTGCATAATTTATTGGGATCCACCATTGTTTCCTAGTTTGGTCCTCGCTAAATATGGATGGTTCTTGGCGTATAATTGTGTCACCTGTACTGTAGTTACGCGTTACCGTTACCAAAGGATATCCCGTTTGCTCTATCCAGGTATCCATCACATCTTTCACCCGAAAATCTAAATGAGGCGTGTCCGATCGATCCAATGCGTTCTGCATTGCTTCCCATAAATCGTCCGACGTAACACTGCTGTACTCACTGAAATTAAATCGAAGAAAGTCATCGATTCATCCGAAATTTTCGTATCTTAGACGTAGAACAAATATTTCTAAAATAATCAAAATAAAAAATTAATTAATTATACGGTGAAACAATACTTTGTCACCTTTGTGTGAATTATCACTGTTGTCTTCCAGACATAGACATAAAATATTCTCGTGAAAACTGCTTTGTTCGAATTAGAATACAAGTATATGGCTAAACCCTTGCGACGAGAAAAATGAAACTAGTAAATATGATAAAGTGAACATCTGCCATGAATTATGCTACTCACTGTGCAGAGATATAGCGTATTAATCCATCTCGAAAAGTATCCTCGCCAAGTATATTTGACAGCATCCAGAAGATAACTGATGCTAAAAATAAATATTAATCACAACACCCTGAACTTGTATTCTTTTTCTTTCAATTAGAATCACGTTACTTACGTTTAATATATACAAACATGAGATTTTTATAACTCTTGGCATCTATTACATCTTCGTTTATGGCGATGGCTGAGCTAACGTCATCCGCATGAAAAGAATTGATCTGTTCGCCGATCAGGGCATCTATCAATTTCCAATCTTTCAAGATCTAAAACGATTGTTCAAGAACGACAAGTGAGTACTTTAATCGGATCTAGATGTCATAGTTATTTTACGAAGTAAATTTTACCTGATCGGTGATAAAATATTTCAAATACGTGGCCATACCTTCACTCATCCAATAATATTTCCACCAAGCTGGACTAACTAAGTTTCCAAACCATTGATGAGACAATTCGTGAGTGACGGTCATCACGTTCGAGAATTTGTTGAGAACTGCAGCCTCTCTTGATATCAAAAATAATTAATTTAATTTTTTACATGATACAAGATGGTGCTAGATGTACGCAATGAAACAATTGATCGCTTAATCTTTTTTCTTTAATGTAGATTAACACAACTTGTTAACGATAGGAACATTAGATCGTTGTTACATTACATTGCGTTAAATTTTATCGAGATTGCATAATTTTAATGAAATTGAAGCATGTTACTTTCAGTGTAAGCTTGATATTGTACTTTTCGCGAAGATCATAGTATTTTAAACAGACTAGCATGAGGTGTAGTTTTTAATTATTGTCAAAGAACAGTGGAGAGAATTGTAGTGTTTAGAAACTTGCAATTTTCCTCTGACTAATTAAATTTATATTACTTTACATATTGGGAATGCTCTATCTGTGTATTAGATGTGAGTATCATGATGACCTCAATTAAAAAAATTTTTAACTAGTATATCGTTAATGGTAAAGTTAATTTATTTATTTATATATTGAATGAAATGTATGACTTGTAATACACGATTATATTGTATGACTAATTTACTAATATATTAAGAATATGTAAATATTGATTATCTATTTATCACTATTTATCACTATTTACAACTATTTCTACAGTTTTCTTGAAATCATGTAGCTTTTATATGTAATCATTTTTGATAAGTAATTATTGTTTAAACATGAATTGAGTTGTGGAAGTTAATGTATCATTCAATATGCGAAAATAATCTTTCGATACCTTGTAAGTAGAAATCTAATATTTCATTTTATTTTACTAACTGAATATACGAAATCTATCGACATTAATTACCGAGATTCTAATTCTATCTTACAATAAAAACGTCTGTTAACATACACGCTTTAATGAGTTATCTCTGACGGTCGTCGTAAATTAATAATAAGCAATTATAGCCTTTATAAAAATAAAATGCAATAAAAAATATGAAATACAAGAAAACAATAAAAATACCATTTTCAAATTGAACAGGATAAAAGAAGTTGAACGTGAATTTCGACTAATCTCATAATTTACAACTGCACCTTACGTCCAATTAATTTGATGTAATAAACGACGATAAACCACGTTTTCTTTTATTCGTTTATCGTTTCCTTAATTCAAGCCTATCCACCAATACACAAGTAACGAATTATTGATAAGTATGAGAAATAATAAGAAATACTCACAAGTAGATGATCAGACCCCAATTTTCAGCTGCTTTGGCACTATACCAAGGTACGATAACGTGATCCATTTTTGGTACACGAATAGTGCTGTTGAGGTATTTTGTCAGCGCCATTGTTACTTTCTCTTGGACCGTCATGAAATATCCTACGCTGGGGATTACCTGCTCGTTGGCCCATATTTTCGTCGTACCGTTCAAGCCAGAAATATGCGCGAAGTCGCTGACAACAAAGGCTAAAATGTTGGTCGACATGAGCGGCGTGGTCTCAAAATTCGTCCAATATTTCCCATCCATTTCATCGTATTCCGTAGAGGACACTGGCATGTTCGACAGCGCCGTATAGTTGTCGAAATGCTTCAATGAAATGTTAAACGTGGCCTTGAGGGCTGGCTCATCCCAGCAGGGAAAAGCTTGACGAGCACTCGTCTTTTGGAAATGGGTCGCTAGAAATGGCCTATGATATTTGTTTGTTTATGTGCGTGTGTAGCTGTGTATCAGTGTTAGTTTTTTGAAGCACACGATTTTAAAGAAAATAGAAGCCTAAGTTGCACGGAATTATAGAATGGGACATACTTAATTCCATCGTGCCATTAAAGCTTTAAATGAAACTCATTGAAACATCATTTTTCTAAAACAAACTGACACTTTGCAGACAGTATGGCACCAGGAAATACGAACTCCTTTTTCTTCTTTCGTGCTGTAGAACGCACGTTATCAACTTTTTGAGGTGGGATAAGATATATCTCAATATGCATAAGAAGCTAAGCAAACGGTGGGGCAGTTTTTAATCCCCCTAACCCCAAAGAGTTAAAAGAATTCTGAACTCTGAATTTTTCTTTAAGAGATTCAGGATTTTGATTTTTATAGGGATGCTCGATTCTTTGTAATAATAGCTAACTTGAAAAATATAAACACGTTTGTTTTTTGCAATGTTATTTTAAATAAACGTTAATGATCTTCCTATTCATTTCAATACATATTACATTTTTAAGTATGTTTCAAGGTTTTTCTTCAAATCTCTTTGAATTATGCTTAATTCTTTCTCTAAATTATTAATCCCTCGTGCAATTTCCTGCTATTAAAGTCTCAATGCTTCTCGCAATTATTAATTCCTATATTTCAAAGAATTATCAGTAATATTGCTAATGAAAAAATATGTCGTTTTTACTTACACCGAATTATTACGTCCTTGATAGAATGATCTGAAAAATCCGCATAGGTTGTCGTTCAAGTTACCCGTGAACTTCATATTTATTGTATAAAGTCCAGGCTGCAGAGAATTTTCAAAAGAAAGCTGCAACATATCCCTTTTTTCATCATAAATATGCCTCTGCCACTTCAAATCATTGCCATTCGATGTTACCCTCGTCACCGATTCGTCTATCAAAAGATTTCGTGAATGCAACACGACATTCGTTGTCGATTTTCGGACTTTGAAATCGACTCCAATTTCACCTTCGAAAGTATTGTTGGATTCTGATATTTGAGGATTTAATCGGACGTTATAATGAATTGGAACGGTTTCGTTAGGTAAACGATACGTGTTGGCATTATCTATATTGACAGCTTGATAGGCATCTTCGTGTGATAGAGAAATCACAATAATAGGAAAAAAATAAAGAGAATGTAAGAGCATATTATATCTGGCCATGGTATAAGAATATATTAAATGTCTCGTAATTTTGAGATATTTTGGAATTATAGCTCTCTAATTTGTAGTACTAGTATTCTTCCTTATATATACAATCCATTCATCGACATCTGTAAAAGCAATAATAATTTGTTTTTAACAGAAAGTTACAGAAATTATTAATAATTGAGTTTGGAAAGAATAAAAATATATATATTACAATAAGACATGATTTACTAAAACAATAGAAATTTCTTAAAAAATTAAACAGAAAGAAAAGTTTCCTACACAGTTACATGTACCTTTCTGAATCATGCAACTTCGTACTCAGAAACCTTTCAATGGAATAAGTGAGGAGATGCTTACGTAATGCTATTTGTATTAAAGCATAAAAATAACTTGATTATTATATGATTCAAAATTTATAAGGTTATTATTATTTTGACTAGGAAAATGAGAAAACAGGGTGCTTAATTGTTCTTTTCATTAAAATTCTCTACACGTTTATTTAACTTATACCGTATCAAATTTTCATATGAAAGTAAAGATACTTTTCCTTTAATAATAATGAAATGTTCTCGTACGTATATATTAAAATGTAATTGTGCAATCAATATCTTCATAATTATTTACTAATTCTATGATTTTACGCAACTTCTATTCACAGAAGCTTATACTCGCGATTTAGTAATACAAAAATTTTATTTTTATTACATACCTCTGTAACCTTAATGCTTTAATATTTACTGGAGAATTTTTGTTTTCACTTTGTACTATACTGTTTGAAAATGTACACTGAACTAAATTTGGAACAATGAAAGGACAACCGATTTTCATTCTACACTTTTATATATTCTCGTAAATAATAATTCAGTGACTGGGTAGTTTTTATCATAACAGAGTAGTCTTTGTTCCTCGGTAGTCTTTATCATTCTAGTATTATTTTTTAAGTACACTGCTTCGATCGGTTTGGTATTTCTTATTCTTTTGTCTAGGAATTTGTGATTGACCTATGCCATGTATTGTATAGTATGAAATGTCCATAATACATGAGACATGGTTTTCGTATAATTGGCATGGAGAGTTGTTTTGCTTCATATTTGAATTTTTAAATACATCGTATAGCGAGAATAAATTTATTGTAACAGTTATTTTGATCAATTATTACTGGCAACAGACATGCCTTATTTCAGACACTCCATTGGAGTCATATTCAATCTGGCAGCTGTACCAAGTACAGGAAATATAAAAGTATTTAAACAATAATTTAAAATTTTTTTAAATGAGAAAAGCATATAAAGTGAAAGATTTCTGCTGAAAAATTAAAAATTCAATATGTTTATTAACGCAATGTTGAAGCAAAATTGATAGGTTTATATGTGCTTTCCTAATTACACTGTAATAATAAATATCAAAGAATTACTTTTACATGCATAGAAACATAATAATGATACATCTTTATTATCAATGGACCCAGGATATACAGGAAAGGATATAATGAATACATTTTTTATAAAAGTAGTTTCCATAGAAATTACAAAGCATTTGCAACATTTGTAAAACAAGTTTTCGGAAATAATACATCCACACGATTATTCAGCAACTGTAACCACTGATTAACCCTATCCTCGTAAGAATTAATTCGTTTCATTCTGATCTCCCAAAATTTCGGTGACATGCACTTTTCATCGCTAACTATTTGACAAAACTCTTTTGCCTAAAATAAATGACACAAAATAGTCAAAAATGAGAAAAATATATATCCTTAAATGAAACATCATATACCTTCGTCACTTGATCTTCGCTGTAAATGTTAAAGAAGATATCGCGCATGTCATAAATGGCATACTGTGAACTGCAAAGCAACGAAGATATAGAATCATGACGTTGATATTGAATACTCGTATCATTGTATAGGTACCATCGTGTATATATTACCGTTTAATTACTTCATCCCAGTGTTCCGTGAAGACGTTGATCACAACGTCCGCGAGAGGAGGTGTCAATCGAGAAATGTCCAACCCTTCGGTGAGCATTATCGTCCTGTACTCTTCTGAGATATTCGTGTCGTTCGATATCGCTGCGTGTAAGTATTTCTCGAGAAGTGCTGGATTACTTGTAGTACTCAGTGCACAGAGCACCTCCTTAGATGGATTTTTCATACACGACTCGAACACCATGTTCCAATCTGACTCGTTCAACAATTTCATACCATTCATGTTGATCCATAATTTCAGGTCTGGCGAGATCCTAAACTCAAGCAATTGAATCAGAAGATAAAATTGATTTTACGTATTTATTAAACGTCAGCCAACTTTTATAGTGGAATATCAACGAACAATTACTTATTGCTAGAGAAGAGACAGAATATATATAAACAGAATTATCAGTAGAGATCGCAGAGACTGATTGAGACAGGTCCAAACCTAACTTTTGAATAAACGAAGCGCGATGAATTCCCGAAATCTCAAACTTTGTTAGATTTTCTTGGAAGACAGAAATTCTTATAAATTAAATGACTCTAGGCTGAAATTGTTTCAAAAATTGAAAGACGGTATGATTAGCACACTACATACTGATACTTGTACAGATTAATATTATTTGATATATCAGTATTCTTATTGAAACACACGTTTCGAGAAACTGCAATATAGTTCTAAAATGGTTGATACTTACATACTGCAATTGTATCAAATAGAACATACAAATAACTTAATATCAAAAAACAGTGACCCCTTAGGAAGAAACAAAAATTTTGCAATATTTTATACGTTAACAAAATCATTCATAAATTTATTTATAATAGACGAACCTTGGAAATCTCTAAAATATTAGTTTACTCGTGAAAAAGGAGCACATTTATATGTGCTATATATATTGATTATCCGAAAAAGAGATACATACATATGCATATCTGCATAGAATTATGGAAAATAATCATTAATCAACTAGACCCGTACATTCCTAAACTTTGCTACTTTTAACTATACCTTGACTTTCTATAAAGCTCTACAGTCATTTTAAAATTTCTATAATAATTCTGTCCAAAATTTTTACAGTATTTTCAATTATCCTTCTATCTGATAAAACTGTAATGAAAGAAAAAAGGACAAAGCAGAAATACTTATTCGTCTTCGGGTTTTTATAGTTTTCCATAAACTTCACAGCGGCTATTTGCCTGCATCCCAGGTGGCCAAGGTCACAAGCTATTTGGAGAGTTTGTGATCTCTTGATTTTATCCAAAGGCTCCTCGTCACGGTGTTCGTCGAAGCCTACGTCTTTGATTAAATTGTCCATGATATCCAATACGAATTCCTGCAAATTCGAAACGATACTTTATTTCGATATGAAAGTTTAATAAATTGTGACCTTGTTACCTTGATCCGGCTAGCTGACGGAACGTCCAAAGTACTTTTTATATACCTAATAAAGCTAAACATGGGATACCAAGGAATATAATCCGTTTCTTGACACAAGTAAGTTATTACATCTAAGAATATCAGTGGATCTATATGCTTGTAATAAGATAAGCTAGTGACGTCACTGATGATCTGAGCACGATTCAGCACATGGATGTCGGTGAAGTTCTCGGATTTAAGGTACGCGCTGATCCTTTTCCAATTGACTTCATCGTAGGTTACTCTGTAGTAGCCTATCAACGAACATAATTGTTAGCAAAAGTGATGTATACTCGTGGAGATACGTTTATTCTGAATAAATGAAGGTCGTTTGAGTTGGCACGGTAGATGCGTAAATGAAAAGAATTTGGCCTAGAAATTTGGAAGCATGAAAAAGGAATATTTTTATCGATCGTCCCAGTTCGATTAGTTGAGAAAAGAGGCACAATCGTCTAAAATTTTGGACGCTGAATGTCTTTTTGCGTCGTTGGCATATTCAAGAGAACGTGATTTCTTTCTTTAAAAGTGGTACAAGTGCGATATAAAAATATTACAAACTAACTTTTCCTAACTGTTAGCGCTACTTTCTTGACCTGTGTTTATACGTGGGTGAAGCTATGAAGAAGTGCTCCTGAATTTGGAAGGAGAGAGTAGAACATTCGCGTGGTAAGGTCTGAGAAGGTAGCCTGTCGAAGAATAAGATAGAAAATTCATTCTCATTTAAAATTTCTTAACAAGGTACGAAACTCTTGGAACGGGAATCAGAGCAAAAGAGTCTGCTTTGAGATGAAGGATGAAAAGAGGAATATAGGAACGATATGAAGGTTGTGGCAACACTATATTAGGAACGGTCGATGAAGAATGTGTGTTATACTTTCCCAGATGTTAGTTGAGAGAAGTTAAAGGTAAAGGAAGATCCAACGTTCGAAGAATGGTATAGACTTTCTTATCATTAGGTGAATTTCTATTATATGACCACTCGTTTGTCAAATTGACAAACTCCATAAAATCAAAAAATGAGTTAATCAACTCCACCTTTTTCAACCTATCCATTTATGACATTCCTATATGCTTGACACACTTATAATTACCACTTTGCTGTTTATTTATTATAACCCAATCGTCTGGATTAATTCCATCGATGATTAAGTTTTTCTGTGGCTTCAACCAGTGAGTGGGCCTGGTATCCGAGAAATCCGGATTTCCCTTTGTCGCATAATTTATTGGTACCCACCATTCGTACTCTTCGTTTTTGTCTTCGTAATTATCCGTGTCATTATTCTCGTGCACGTCGACTAATCCAAAATCTTTCTGAGTAATGGTCACCGTGCCAGTAGAATAATTTCGATTCACGTACACCAAAGGGTACCTTTTCCTTTTGATCCAAAAGTCCATCACTTGTTTCACTTGGAAGTCACCGTGTGGTACGTCTGACTTATCTAGTGTACTCTGTAGTGCTTCCCACAGGTTGTCTGAATTAGCAGAGTCGTATTCACTGTACGAGAAGAAATTTTCGATTAGATATGTTCAAATAAACAGCATGAGGTGGATTATTGTCAGAGGTTTTATTTTAGAAGATGATCTTTCCTGTGTAATAGCTTGAAGAGATACAGAAATATTTAACAACATATTCAAAGAAACACTCACTGTGTATTCAAAAATTTGATGGTACCAGATTGAAAGACTTCTGGAGTGATGATATTGGACAACATGTGCAAGATAGAAGGTGCTAAATTTAGAAGAAAATTATACATAGAAACGATGAATTTTTATTTGAGTACTAAATAAAGCGATGCTTTGAATACTCTACCTTTTTGGTAAAGAACGTTAGTGAAAATTTTCCGACTTTCCGTGGGCGTCTCGATATTCGTTTCGATAGGGGTCGCGAACAGTTGGGTATCGATGGAAAGCGACTCTTGGACGACACTAACGACAAAATACTCCACAGCTCTGCAGCCTTTGCAAATCTGAAAGTTGTAAATCTATCGTAACTAAATGTTTCAGTAAAAAAATTCCACAGAGGAATTAATGTAACTTTGTTCAGGATGTAGTCTTCGAGGTACGAAGCGAAACCTTCTGTCAGCCAAACCTGGGACCACCAAGATGGACTGACTAGATTTCCAAACCATTGGTGCGCTAGCTCGTGGATCACCGTTTCGTATACAAGATATTTCTGTAGCATTGAGATTTCATCTTTTACGTACAGGAACGTTGACTCTCTGCGAAAGATATAATGAAATTAAAATGTATCCTTGTAATTTATAGGCCTAAATTATAGTCGAGCTTTAGTGATATGTGGGATCGATTATTTTCATTACTATATAAGGATTATCGAACATACGAATACGTTATTATTCCCCAATTTTCCATAGCATCTGTAGGGTGTTGTGGAAGGATCACGTGATCCATCTTCGGTACGCGGATAGTACTATTAGTGTAATGTTCCAATTCCTTCTGAGCCTTCTGAGCGACCTCGCGAGCTAGCTCCAAATGGGGAACCATATCCTCTCTGCTCCAAACGTTAATCGTACCATCGGCATTTGAGATCTTGGCGAAGTTCGCGATTACAAATGCTACCAAATAGGTCGACATCACCGGTGTACTCTCGAAATGGGTCCATATTTTACCTGTCTCGTCGATCTTCGACTTCTCACGAATAGGCATATTCGATATGGCTGTGTAGTCGGGATAATGTTTTATCGAGATGTCGAAAGTTGCCTTTAAAGCTGGCTCGTCCCAGCATGGAAACACTTTACGAGCATATGTTGGCTCGAACTGAGTTGCAGCCAGCCACCTAAAAATTTTCATATCGAGGCTATGTTCATTGAAATAAACCAATGATTGGCGTAACAAGAGCGTCTTTCTACGTTATTGACAGTAAAACTGCCAAACAATAACTGTTTTGAGAGCTTTCATTTCTATAATTACTAAGTAATTGCAGTATGCTAGTGTTTTTAGCAAACATAATATGGCCGCTCCTATTCAAATGAAAATGTAAGTATATAAACTTATTTTATCTTCGTCGTAACATATTAATTATTTTTATTCATCTGTACGTTCAGGTACAAATTAAAGTTTGGTAGTGTTAATGACGATACATTTGCAGTCGTTTACAAGGACCTCACTTTGCCTTTGATACTGTTTATGATGTAAATTTACGTTGTTCAAATTTGTGTTTCAGATTACCGTTGACTTGCAAATGTAACAATGGTTTTAGCAAGCTCTTAATTTTTAAGAAGTGACAATATTATCCGCAATATAATGATATATTAAATAATATATCATATTAAATATGATAACGAATGACATCTTTCCTTGTCTGGATAATATCCTGCAATGATAATGTGAGTTTCGCAAATTTGACGATAGGTCTCTTTATCGAATTATCTCACAAGAAGATGTATTCAAACGCGTGTTAAAACAGAGAGTCATATCGATCACTTGGATGACATAAAGCTGTTCAATTCTCTCGCATTAATCTCTTTCATAAATTGAAAGAAAATGTTCCCAAGATACATTTACCAAACGTTTCTAGTATTGCATAATATTTGTTAAAAAATTGCAGAATTTATGAAAATTCTTCTTATGGAAATTTTAAATTACGAATTAAAAGGAAATTATAATAATATTTCATATTATTTATAACAAAAAGTGTTCAAATATCGTTATTACCATATTATATCATGTCTATTTGTATTAAACTATATTTTAAAATATAATAAAGATATATTATTGTTATGTATGAAATAAACGATTAATTAAATTAGTAATAGATTGCCATTTTCAACTCACACCTCGTTTCGTTTGCCATCCACATAGCTGCTTTTGAAGAAACCAAACAAATCGTCGTGTATTATTCCCGAAAATTGCAAGCTCAAGATGTATACCCCCACTTGTAGAGGACCACCAAAGTACATCGTTGAAATTTCCGTTTGATTGTTGTAACTATACCATTTCGGCGTGAAAGCGTTGTTATTTTCGTCGAATAAACGCGTTGCATTTTCATCCAAGATCAATTCGACAGTATGAAGCTTTATCTCCTCCGTTGGTTGAAGAATTTTCACTTTTATCGCGACTTGGCCGTCGAACGAAAACGCTTCACTGATGTCTGGTATAAGTTTAAGGTCGTAGTGTATAGGTACCGTGTCATTTGGCAAACGGTAATTAAATTGTCTCGTTTCTCCATCACTGCTTTCGACAGGAAGTCCAGTTGCAATGGTACATAAGAGAGCAAGTAGAGCGATGGTCCTCGTATACATGATTCTGTGAAAAAATTTGGAATCATATTACTATTTTAATAACGTAATTATTAACTGTGCATTAATGACTAGACCAAAAAGCATAAGGAAACTTTAAAAATTTTATTATTAATAAGAAGTTAAGAATTAATAAGAAGTTGGACTCAAGTCTCAATTCTTCAGTTAGAAACAAAATTTTCAAGGAAAATATTTTATTTCAATTGTTCCTGTAATATATGTGGGAATGTTTAGTAGATGACAGAATAGATGTGATTAAAATATAAAAGTAGTTTATTCCTATAAATATGATCTCTACGCTACACTGTATTTCAAAATACTCTCTGCATTAAACGCTGGCTCTCACTGACTCTCAACTGACACTGACCCTACGTACTCTTCATATGACAGTCTTAAAGATACACACACACACACACACATACTATCAGTCACCAAAATTTCCTCCTTGCATTCTCAGAAGTATATATACGTGTGCACTCTGTTCAACGGGAATTGACAGGAAACATAATTATATGCATGTGAGCGATGCGTGATCAAACCAGGATCGAAAGATGGGACCTGGGTCCAAACTGATCCAGATCGAATATTTCGATGAAAATTTTGGCTGGCCTTGTACGCAAGGACCCCTGTTTAGGACTTCTAAAATATAGTTCCCTAGAAATCTAAACCTACACATCCGTTCGATCCCACACACTATACATTCATACCCGCTTAAAGGATACTCTCATGCAGGCGATGACCTCCTACATATAAAGTATATATACTCGGGGTATTCCCAGTTTCTCTAAACAGACAATTTCCATAGGTAAAGAATTCTACTAAAGTGTAGTGTAACGAAGAGTTTATCATTTAATTATATGAATACAGAATTAAAGAAAGTATAAGAAATACATAAATCGTTTAACAAATGCTGTATCTATGTTGACAGATACAAGTGTTAGCTTCGTTGACATATTATCGAACTTATCGTATGTTAAATCTCGACATGTCTTTAGCTTCGTACGCGATATCAATTGATTCTCTTGCAATTACTTCAATTCGCGTAGATATATCTGTATCGTATTAAATTAGGAAGAATAGTACCATTCTACTCCCCATGTGTATTTTATATTACTCGTATGCTGTAGCTATATTGTTTTTAACAATAATGATATTCACTTATAGAGCATATTGGCAAAATTCGTATGGGAAATCGGAGAGTTAATATATTGAATATTTAACATATCGATACGATCGTGAAATTAAAATTAACAAATATTTTCACGTTTAATTTGATTTCCACGTATACGTCTACAATGAAAGGTCAGGCAATCGTTTGCGGGAAATAAATGGAAAGTAATAAAGGGAGTGATGTGTAATATAAAGTAGAAACACGAAAAATAACCGCATATTTGACATATATTTGTGTCATACTTACGTGTATTGATGTGTGATGAATGTATTTAAAATTGACTTAATTAACTTAGCGAAATCACAGTGGGAAATCAATTATTTCGATTAGAAGACAATATTCCTCTTAACTTCCAATAGCCGTCTGCCATCTTCGACAGACCAGATGACAAATGGAAGTATTCTACATTCTGGTGGTCGAGCAAGTGTATGAATAATGTATACGGTTAACCTATGTCCTTCATTGTTAGAAAGTATGCAAACGCTCAAGATTCGCGGGTTTTGAGACCGGTTAAAAGAAAGACACAATGGAAGGTGATGTTTTCATGTATTTCTATATTTTTTCATATTAGACGATTTGACGTTCGATTGATATTTCATCGTTCTTTTCGTCTAAAATCTCATAATTCTAAATTTGTAACTTAAATTTAATAATTCAGCGTTACATTTATAAATTCCTCAATTTATAACGTTGTATGCTTTTTGATCTTGTATACACATACGATGTATGACGGCTGGGTTACTCATAATAGAATATGGTAAGAAAAATTAAAAAATTCTCAACGTTTAAACTTTGAGAAATTAAACATGCGATAAGTCGGAAAAATTGAAAAGTTCAAAAAATTCTGATACGTTTTTAAAACTCGACAATCCTTCAAGAACGACATAGCAGCAGAAGGAAAGAGTAATTATCAGTATTAAAATATTTTAATTGATTCAAGGGGATATTTAACATTCGATGACGTTTTAGAATTTTATTACGAGATACCTGGAAAATTATTTATAGTTGTATACTTACTCAAACTTCAAATTCGATTGTTCCATTTCCATGTTTCACCTCATGACGTAACGCGAACGGTAATATAGTAATTTTCTGTATGCGTGGTACCCATCAAGTAGTTTGCCACTATGAACTTTGGCCTCCGTGCCAAAAATATTAAATTATTAAAGTAGTTCAACATTCGATCTCTCTGTCTTTAATCATTTTTTGTCATATATCTATATTTACAATTATGCTCTACACATTATAAAACATTAAATAATTAAACACTAATTGGAATTTTAAATAAACAACACGATAGTTATACTAATGCATCATAGGCGTAAAAATATCTATCGCTGTTCACCTAACGCATCGTTGTACACTAAGAGACAGCTTTCAATAATCAAAGTTCTTACTTAATTTTTCTTTTTTCTAAATTACAATTATAATTTTCCTCCATGTTCATTGTTATCGTAAATAGATTAACCTGCACGAATCAAATACGTAAACCTTTAACGTTGTTAAAGTCTCACATTTTATTCTTCAGTATAATATCAAAATATATTTGGCCAGATACATCTATTTTCAATCGCACTAGACAATCGTGTTAAATTAAAAGATATGTCAAATCCTGATTGATTTATCTCAAAGTTACTCGAAACACCGCCCGCCATTGCGGTTAGTTTAATGCATTCTGTACAAACGGTCATCCTACGTTTGCCTAAATGCTTCATTACTATCTTCTATGCTTTTCATTTCCTCGTTTAATAGAATCGGGTAATAAATATTGAGAGTAGGATGAGGAAGAACGAGGTGACCGCCATCGAATTGGCAGAGTTGAAATGAGCTTTGTGAGTGACCAACCACTGTTCGACGGTGCCCTTGTTGAATTGAAGCCATTCCATATTCTTGGATGCTTTCTTCAAACCAGTCTGGAGGACCTCTGCTGTCAATCCCTGGTTCGCCATGAACATGCTCAACTGTAGGGAAAGGAACGATTACACGTTAACAATGAAAAAGAACTGATTATCGTGAAAGGTATTCGATACTAGAATTGCCAATTTGTATAGCGAAACTTGCTATACATATCTGTTTTGGTGTGAAAGTTAATAATTACGAAACTGAAATATTTAAAAACAATTACTCTGTCTAGATTGACGCAAATACTTATCTATGTTTCGAATTAATTTCCCAACTTTTACTATTTCAATTTTGAACACGTATGTATCGTAAAGCTTAATAAAATTCAATATAATAGAGAAATGGAAAAAAAAATATTCGCTACCACAGTAAGCAATTAGCAAAGAAGTGGATCACACTGATTTCAACGCGTCATTTTATAGCTATTTTCAGCGTCATAAATGATATAAACGGTATACATGTACATAATTAATGAACACGAGAAATGCATTAACGAAGCCTACTTCTTCTCGAATCCTTTTTAGAGAGTCTTCTAAATTGAACAAGGACGAGGACACGTTGCAGCACAAAGAAAAACCGTATTGAAAGCTATTTCAGTTAGGATTCGACATTGTGGAACAAAAGAAATCTCTGAAATCTCAATCAATAATTAAGCGTTACTGTACCTGTAGATATTGGTCATTATTGGTGATTGCTCCTGAAATGACATCGACGCTCGATTTGATCACGCTGTCGCTATCGTTCCTAAGGCGAGAAAAATAACGTAAGTTACAGGAGACGAGTAACGTTTTCATACCAAGTAATTCGGTTATGGATAACTCTGTTAATTACAATTGCTTTATCCCCTCATATTTGTTGATGAGTATTTTCAGCGCGATGTCGACACCACTTGGATGTTCGGATACTACGTTCTGAACAGCGGTATGGAACGGCACCGGAGGATTCTCTTCGAGAGACAAGAGTAAATAATTTTCTAAAATTTCCAATGACTCGGAACAAGCCAAAACCGAAAGTAGACTCTTCCTTTCGTCTTCGTCTTTCGTAGACGACAGTGTTTTCAATGTTTCGTTCCATGCAGATGAGTTGGCAGATCTCAATGCGGCGCAGAGAATATTGTTCTTCAAGTTAACGTCAAGACTGTAAACGAAATAATTCTCATTAAGAACGAATTGAACTCACGCTACATAGTAGCTTTGTTTCGTCGATAAATAACAGCTTTACCGCGTTTCATTTTACGCAATTGGTGACAATAGAACGTATCAAAGTCTAACATGTGCATAGAGAGATGTGCGAGAGTTGATACGAAAATTGCTAAATATTCAATAGTCACAAATAGAAATAGGAGATGGCTATGTAACGGGTCAATAAATATCCCAGAATCATCAAGAATTTCTGCCTTTTCTTGTCAATAGTTTGTTTAAATTTGCTTATTTTGAGATCGATGTTTTCTGTCACCGATCGGATTTTTTAGACAGAAAATTTAGATTTCAAATACTGTTGTCCGTGAGCTAATTCATAGTAATTTTTGGCAAAAATGTTATACGTGTTTGAAGTTACTGCAACATATATCTTCGACCACGTCTACGTGGCGTATATCTTTTTCGTTTCCAATCCTTTACAGAATTTTCTGTATCCGAAAAAAATCTATTCAGCCAAATAGAGATTTCCTTTATTTGCGATAAGTGTAACGATATTTTTCATAACTTTCTATGATAATAATGTTCCACGAGATAAATTCTTCAGAGATGAAGATAAAGACACTGTCAAAGTTGTCAAAACGAAGGAAAACTGTACTTGTCCGGAACGTTGTAATACACGAACGAATAATATAAGATCCAAAGAACTATGTTGCACTGTTTCTTGTGTAAATGAAAAATATAAAACAGTTTATACTCGTTGAAAGACGAAAGTTGGAAAAACATAAAAATGAAAATAGCAGCTTACCTATGGTTGGCATCTAGCCTCCAGTTATTGAACTCTTCAATAGCGTAGTTCACACAGTCCTTAACCTCAGCTCTGCAGGCCCACCTGAATGCGTTTACCTTAAGAAGTTTCGTGACATCGGTGTCGTTCTGTTGTGGTACATATTGCACGTTTTTCGTCAAGCCCTGCATTATGTACGAAATGTAGCTCTGCAACAATTTAATACGTTGTTATATTTATAATCTAAACGAAGTCTGTAACAAACAACATTTTGGCAGTAACAAGACCACCGAAGTAAAGATATGTGGTATTGTGAGCTGGGAAGGACTCTAGCAAAGGAAACAGTATTAAGAGCAGTATCGGATCCGGTTTAGGCTTAGGGTATCATTTGGAGTGCATGCAGATGGACGGATGACCGCATAAAAGAATTGTATGCATGAGATATTTATGACAGGATCGAGTGCAAGCAAAGAACGAAAGTCTAGGAATGTGATCGAGTATCTGAAGTACCTGACCTACCAAGGGCGAGGTCGTGTGGAAAATGAGTGATCAACGAAGAGAGCTTGTGTATGAAAAGAGTGTTAGACTTTAAACAGAGACAGAAGGCGTGTAGTCGAGACATAGTGAGTAGAGAATCGTGTGTTTGAGAGTTACAGTTGAGAGAAACCTAGTGTAATATTTTAGTTTAAATTAATCTGTTTTGTTATTAAAAAGCAGTCGTTGTTTATTACACGCGCTGATCTTTGTCAGCATAGGATTAATCTAGCATTAACCCTACAGATATATCCCGTTTCTTTTTTCAGTTTTTCTCAATTTCTGATGTTAAAACGAAAATACAAATAGACAAGCACGCTTCTTCTCTTGGAGGATTTATCTAACAGTGTTACGATGAAGATCCCATTAGAATAATTCACTCAAGGTGACGAACGTGCGCTGATATGACTAGCGAAACAGGTTTCCATAAATTGAAAATAATTTTACGAATACGTGCTGCGAAATTACTTCATAAATTATACATGACGAGCAATCTTTTGTTTCTGATGAAGAACGTAACTATTACACGTCTGACACTTTTAAGGTGAGGTTTCCGGAATTTCCTCGTAAGAATATTATAGGAATATAATTAAGACATTGTAATGTGCTTATAATTACTATACATTGCTGTCGTATAATCTGACGATATACCTTGAAAAAGGAAGAAGGTGAAAAGAACAAGATAAGGAGAGGTGCAATAAGCGCGTTAGAGACAAAAATAAACAAGACGAAAAATAAAAGAAGAGAGAATAGATATCGTGGTATAATGCAATGCGAAGAGAAATTTTGATAGAAGAATTTTGGGACGTCTAAAGGAGAGAAGAAGAGGAGAAGCTAGAGCTTTGCTGTCGAGGATCAGATGTAAAAATGAAAGCAAAGGAAAACAGTACAGAAGAGAAACCAGACGATGTCACACAGTATGTAAGAAAGAGAAAAAATAAAGAGACGACAAACCACGTGACACAAGGATGCAATGGAAGCATGCGAGGAGTATAACGAAGAGAATGTAAGTCTGAAAGAATTATTAAACAAAATAGACTTGTTGCGTCCCAAGCACTGCAACTCGCACCGTGGGTGTTTCGCAGGGTTGTATGGCCCGTTTACGAGGATGCAACGATGTTGCTGGGATTAATAGATTAATAGAGAGTTCTGATGTGTTACTGTCTCTCGCGCTGAGTTGATCGTCGCGGGTCTTGACTGATGGTCTGGTCGTGATGCTTGTTTTGTCTTCGTGAGATTTTTTGGAGAACTCTCTCGTGATTGCTATCTCGATAGTTTTATAAGTTTCGTATATCTACTGATTGGTTGGTATGAAACGTAAGTGGTGGGTGCGTGCCTTACTGTTGGTTGTGAATCATATTGGGAGTGTGTTAGCTTCGACGTCTTTCGGTGGTGGTGGATATATAAATAATTTGGGTCCTTATGACTATCGTCTTAAGGGTGATTTATTGACCCTTTGTAAGGTTCACCCAAGTGGTGCCTAGGTGATAACAAGTGTATACGAATCAAAGGACGTTGGCATTAAGGACATAAACAGTCCTCCACTTAACTTGGGACGTTCGGACCTGGGGCCGCAACAAGACTCAATAAAGAAATGTCGGTATACCTTGAAAACACTGTACTGTTCGGAAGTACGTATCAGGTTCTGCAAGAAGTTCAAGTTCCTGAAAGTTGTCTGCCATGGAATATAATCGACTTCCCTCTGAAGGTAAAGCGTGAGCGACAATGCGACCGTGTAATTCAATCGGTTGGTACGAGCCATGTTTAAGGCATCGTCGATCAACTGAGCACGGTTTACAGGGTATATGTGCGAGTAATTATCCGTATTCAAGTAATTCGTCAACAATTTCCAGTTTTCTTCGTCATAGTTCACACGATAGTAACCTGAAAGTAGAACAACCGTTTGGAAATGTAGAAATACAAAACGACTTGAAATTAAAATGAAATTGAAGAATGCTTGAGTAAACGATAGAATGCTAAGAGAAAGACACTTAAAGGAAGATCGTTTGGACTAGGAATTTAAAATAATCCCAGAAACGTGGATGAACATTGATCCGTAATTTTATATGAACATGGCTCAGAAACAGTTAGAATAAAGATGATAGGGAAATAAAGGATGAAAAGACGCGAAGAGTCGAAATGAATGTAGTAAATGGTATCGTAATTGTAATAGTTTACCAATATACGTGTACAGATCGTCCTTGAAAGTTATGAACTTTCGACAGACACTTAGTGATTCCTTATAGAAAAGTATTTAAAAATTTTGAAGCACAGTTTCTTCGTGCCTGGCTTACAGTTTGGCTGTCAACTTGAAAGCCCTGTTCATATATATGCACTTGTGACTGAGGCACAATTCGATACAAGTACCAACGAGATTCAAGAAAAGACAAAGAGATATATTTCACCAGAAATATTACTCCAGTTATGAAATTTTTGAAACTATCATTCTTTTATAGTATACAAAACTGTGCTCGTTTGGTTAAATACGTGTTCACGCAATGTGTATACTGTATTTTGATTTCTTAGGTATTCGAACACACCTTGTATGCATCGTCATAAATGTAACAAAATATTCTTGGTAAAATTTTTCTTGTGATTTTCCATAAATTCAGTAGCTCATAAGTGCTGTTTGTACCCTTATAAGAAATCATCTGGTGTCTGCTTATACACAATTTTCAGGGGCACTTTGTGTGTTAGAAAAATGCACCGTTCACTTGGTCCATAACACTGACCCTATACAGTATCAAAAGCTAATTTCGATTACAATGACTATCGATATAAGCCCGAGTTTGCAATTACATTACAAACACCTGAATAAAATCGTGACCAAATAGTTGCATGAAATATATTTAATTGCAAGAAGCTTCGTAAGCTGCATGCCAGTGCATTCGCAATGTGACTAAAATGTGAATGCGTATGAATAAAGCACCGGATATTAAAAATCAACCCCAAGGCTTCATCAAACAGCTACTCCTTTGATGTCTATCAGTCCTATAAAACCTGAACGTTTTAATTTGCATTGTATACCCGAATGTGACGTACCTGCTTGCAGTGTGTTGAAAATAACCCAGCCATCTTTATCGACTGTAAGGGTCGTGTCATTTACAGTTGGCTTCAACCATGCGACTGGAGTTGTCTTGTCATTGACACTGGACTGGGTGAAGTAAGTGATAGGCACCCACCATTTCGTGTTGTCTTTATTATTGTTTAAGAGAAATCGTTCTTGAGTTACGACACACTTTCCATCCTTGTCCTTTTTCACGGTCACCACCGGATACCCTGGCTTGTTTACCCACTCGTTCATAAGCGTAGTGAAGGAAACTTTATCATCGCCAAATGTGCTATTCGCAGCATCACCAAGGGCGTTAAGGAGATCAGTCGAGTTGGTATTCGATGCTTTGCTGTAATTACAAGTATTGCTTAATGAGATAAGCTGGAGAAGGCAATGTGCAGGAAATTCGAACATACTTCGTGCAAATTATGATTTTTAGACCGTGAAATAAAACTTCTGGAATTTTTAATGCTATCGAAGTATAAAGTTTTATATCTCTCAAATTGAAACAAGTAAAATATTAAAAATCTTGAAGGCTACCTGAAATAAGTGTTCAAAGTTTGACAAATTCGGTCTCCAGACTTTTAGTACTTTTTACTCAAAAACGATTTTATTTTAAGCTTAAAAATCTACATCCCTTTCCAAAAGACTTACTGCGAATTTATCCAACGTTCGTTGACAATGTTAAAAATATATTATTTTAAATATACAAAAAATTCCTCCAATTTCTATCAATGGATCAGAAATTATTCGAACAAGGTGCATCCCAAAAACAAAATGAAAATGAAACGTCCATGTGCTCTAACAAGGGAAGGGCCCCAACTATACCACCTTCATTGAAATGATAGCATGCATCTTTAATTAATTATATCTATGAAACTATCGAATAACTGCGACTAATATTCAACAAACGTATTTAGCAATATGTCTCTCTATCATTTCAGAAAATATCTTTGAAATCGTCAGGGTACAGTCGAGATCTTCCCCCTGTGAAACGAAACTCTTTCCAGACCTACTCCTAACGAAGCTTAGAGAAATAAATTACGATGAGCGAGAATGTTCCTTCAGCGTAGTCATCAATGTTTCATTTCTTTCCATCACGAATTGTTTTTAAAATAAACACCGAATACTAATCGACAGAGAAATCGATACGAGAAAATTGTTATATAAATCTCTCTATTCAAAAAATCTGTATTGTTTGCTATATGAAAGGAAGTGCATGACCTGGATGAATTGTCACATTTCAGTTTTCTAGATACTTGTATACATGATACTTTTTCTCGCAAGGCTAACAAAAATTGAAATTTAGTTCGATTTGTTCGAAAGGATATTCGATGGCGATTTCTTGACAGTCTTCTAAAGTTTAAAAACAGCTTACTGCAGGTTTAATTAAAAAACGCATCGCAATGTTTCATTTGTTAATTGAATATTCTAATTATGATGGTATCACATAAATATCGTAGATATACGTACTGTATCGTAAGATAGTTCTGCAAGCCCTTTTGGAATGTTTCTTGTGACAAAATGTGCGACATCATGCGAATAACCGATCCCGCTGTAAAAGATACAGATAATTATATTGCATGTTTATATTTATATTACATACATGATAATTACATCGTGCAATTTTTATCAAAAATTCCATGCTTTTTATAGGTTAACGCCGTTATTGCTACTCGAAGCTTACGGAAGCTTATGACCTTATCTATGCAGCTAATTTCTTCAAAGATCAAATGACATATCGATGTCATTTTCTACTTTTGTTAAACATTTCTCTTCTTAAAAAAGAACCTTGTCAAATGGGTCATGTACGTCACGTGGTTGAATAAAAAATTCCTTCGATTCTGAATTCGGTGAAACGTCGGTAATTTGCATATTTGCAAGGAAGATTATTCAATTTTTAATTAACTAATATTAGTTTCGAAATATCCCATTTATTGAGATACTTTCCATTAAAAAATTCGTCATATAATTCTGTAATCCTGTTCCTGCAAATTCCGAGGCACAAGTAATTTATTTCTAGAATTACTATAGCATTCGATCGAACAAAGTCGACGTAATTTTAACGTATTCTACGTCGTTTCGATAATTCTATGCGAACCGTGAATCGTGAATTCGTTAAACAATGACTCCGGACTTTTCGTCGTCGACAGTCTTACATTTTATCTCCCAACTGATAATATTTAGGCCGATGCTTTAACGCATTGATTGATCGATAAGATAGGTACGAATTATCTGCTAACCGCTGTCATTGGCTAATAAATAGAAATTATTGGAAGTTAATACCGCGTTTATTTATATTGTTTTATCTGAAGTTGAAATACTATCTCGAACTCAACTGTTAATACCATCGAACATATGTAACGAAAATTACTTTGAACGACGTTGTACGTTCGATAAGCGATTAAAATCGTTATTTTTCTTTCTTTCCTAATACCTTACCTTTCTGATATGCAATACTGTCGAACAAGGCGCTGATTTCCTGAGGCGTGGTCACTTCTTTGTTCATGGGACGCACATTTTCGTCTGCATCCGCAACGAAGGCACTTCCTTGCGTGTTGTCCACGACGAATACTTCGTTTAATCGCCATTCGGGTAACAGCTGAAAGCATGTTGCAAATGTCGGTGAAGAACGTGATACGAGGACACGTCTGAAATACTTTCAATGTATCGAGACACCTTATTGCGTTAATGAATAATACTAATCGAAAATGATCGACGGTGAGAAAAATAACGTGGACGGTCGACAAACGAATTTCTAGCCACAGAGCAAATTTATCATTTACGAAAATGTAGAATTATGGAAATCCGTTTATCTTATTATCGTTATCGTATTATATGCTGATTGGGTGCAACTGATAAAAACATATGTTACGCTTACCGACTGGAGGATGTGATATTGGAAGTAGTTGGCGAATCCTTCGTTCAACCATATGTAAGTCCACCATTGCGGACTGACCAAGTCTCCAAACCATTGATGCGCGAACTCGTGAGCTATAATAGTCGTTATGCTTTGTTTCGTACGAGTCGTAGTGACGCCATCTTGATAAAGAAGAGCACTTTCCCTAGAATAAGAAGCTTCGATTAAAGTCCGCTAGCGGAAACTTAACGTTTCTTACTTTTCATAATTCTCAAGGTATGTCCCTCTTTGTTTTTCGTACGAAGGAAGATCAAACGAGATTCGATGCCACTTGAGTCAACTGGTATCATTTTTCGAAATTTCGGCAGTATCTTATATTTTGGGTTTACCGTACGTTTCTAGAGAACTGATATTCCTCTCGAGCAATTAACGAGTTCACGTTTGGACTTTGAACCGGTAAATCGATATCGAACGATGTGAACATTAATCGATCATAATCAAGCATGACGATAATTACCTGTACGTCACGAGACCCCAATTCTCCATAGCGGAAGGTGCAAAGTCCTTCAGCGATACTTGGTCCATTTTATCAATATAATTCTGGAATTCGATTTCTGTATATTTATCTAACTCCTTTAATATCTGTTCACCTTTTTCCAAGGCGTAGTATGTTTGGTTCAAGGCATGTGGTTTCGTCCAAACTTTGAAGAATGAATCGTTGCTTTGCGTATTGTCGTAGTCAGAGACCACGAATGCCACCAAGTAAGAGGACATTTTTGGAGATGTCTCGAATTTGGTCAACAATAGATCACCGCCTGCGTCCATTAAGTTTCCAACTGGACGCATGTTCGAGATCGCGCGATGATTTTTCGAATGGGTTATAGAAATTGAATAGTTTGCCTTGTAGGCAGGCTCGTCCCAGCAAGGGAATGCCAATCGTGCACCCGTTGGTTCGAAGTGAGTCGCAGCAACGTATCTGTAACGTGAAAACGGTAATTTGAAATGTGCGTCGATCGTCTGAAACACGAAGGTGAAGCAAAGAGAGAGTGTTCATTAGCGACAATCGGTCGTAAAAATTCTCAGCATTGGTAAACGAAGCGGATCTAGAAGTATTCTTACTTTACATTGTCGTCCTTGTCGAAATATCTGCTCCGATAGAATCCTCTCTTTTGATCGTTCAATTCGCCAGTATATTCCACCGTGAGCACATATTGCTTGTTATTGTCAAGCTTCTGGGACAGCTTGATAACCAGGAGTTCCTGTTTAGGTACCAAGACTCCGTTCAGATCTATAGGAGTGCTGTCGCTTACGGCCAAAAGGGAAATTTTGCTTATCGTGAGATTCTTCGCGTTTAGAGTTATAGTGTCCTTGTCTAAGCGAGGTTCGATCGTAATCTTCGCTACACCTTGGAACGTGAATTTTTCCAAATTCGGTGTGATATTCAATTCGTAGATATTCGGAATCGCTTCGCCTGGCAGTCTGTAGCTTGGCTCATCCTGCTGAGGAATATCCGCGAGTAAAAGACTCGCCTGACATAGCACCAGAGCAAGGAGCAGAGGTGTCAATCCTTTTGCCATCCTGGATGAATTCGAAGAACACGCGCATTCACTGAACGGCCCAGCTCGTCTACTTCTATTTCGTGTAACACATCACTTATTATACACTGTTATTCGATATCGTGAACGTCGATCAAATGTATTCGACTCTTATCAATAGTACCCGTACCGATCGCGCGAATACGACAATCTGTTGAATAATGAGACCCGAATTGTTTGCGAGCCGCGTTAAAATTACGGCACGTCTAATCTGTCAACGAGTTCGCGACTATTTGTCAAATACGAATAAAACGACGATATGACGAAGTGCGCGGATGACTCTGTTCGACACGAATATCCAAACGGCTTAGCGATAAAAGAAAACTCTAGCTAATAGCTTTCGTCATTTACGAATTCCAGGTTATCGTCGATCGAAATTCTCGTTTCCTAAATAATCCTGCGAAATTGTTCGAATATATATGTAGAAATTATTAGCTCGATAACGTACCTTGCAAACAAATAAATCAGCCGGTCGGCTATGAAAAGTGCCGACTAGGAAATAATTGCACGTCGACGATTGCCTTTTGAAAGTCTACCTGTACAAGTGTTCGTGCTTTATAAGGCACGAGCGGTGGGGTTATTATCAAAAATATATCAAAATTTCCTAATCTTATCAATCGACGTGTTGTCGCGATCAGGAGTAATTATATCGTCGGATAGTGACCGGCAAATGCCCTATTATATCCGTGAAATTTCTTCAGAATACTCGACATCCATCTTGATTCGAGGCTTTATCGATAATGCGATGAATTATGATGGAGTATATTGTATCACCGTGTTGACGAGCGTTCAAATTGGCCAGATACCAGCAAGTCCTTGCTGGTACCGTTTCGTTTTGCTCATTTTTATCATCCGTATCGTTTCAAGAATATTGTGTTATGTTAGGTATCTCACCGTTCTGATTTAGTAAAACAAATAACGCGATAAATGTTATCGCGATTGTTCTACGATATTTGTAAAAGGAATACACTTCGTTTCTAAATGATCGCATATTTTAAATTCGATTACGCGCGAATCTTTGATCGAACGTTCAATAGCTTGATTTTTCGCGTATCGAATTAGCGAATATGCAACATGGTTCGAGTCATCTGCTCCGCATACAGTAATTTAACGTTTAAAAATTTTAATGAAATGCAAAGGATTCTTTCTCCAGAGATCAGAGACAGAAATTATGTTCGTTTGAGCTTATATCCAAATCAATCTCGATCACATTCTCCTCGTTTTTACTAATGTCACAAATGATGAAATCTTTTTATCTCGATGAAATTTCATTATATCTATCACTATTGCGTCATGGCATTAAACGTGCCTGGGAAAAAAGTTTAATATCAATTTTAATTGGACGAAACTCGTAACGCGATAATTCCCTACTTGCTTCTACCACGAATGCTATGGTGACCAGATTAATAAATGCTTATTAATACATAATTTTTAATAAATTCTATTTTATTGAATTTCCTCACTTTTAATGTGATTTATTTGAAACATTCCAGGTAATCGGTAGAAACGTATAAATCTTTATTCGATTCCACAACCAGATTAGTCTCTCTCACAAACGATCCATACTCCAAGTTCTTTGATTAAATTAAAAAAGTCACGTTACAATTATTCTTCGTTATGATACTTTATGCTTATTATAATATTTCATGTTGCTCGAAGTAATTAGCTATACTGGGTACGTATTTGTTAATCCACTCCACGTTTCCTAAAGCCACCGACAGTGCCTGTTCAGCTGCATCCAACGCTGGCCCTAGCTCTTCGGTGTGCTCCTCAACGAGTGTTCGCAGCTACAACAGAATTACTCGAATTACGCGAAACAAATAACAGTTGTGTGTCATATCTCGAGCATGTATTTGCAAATGATCAAGGTTGCGATGTATCTACGCCGAAAATAGATATGAGTAATACCTTTCTCGCTTGCTTCTCCCTTGTCACAGCTTTGCCTATCGCGGTGATCACTTTCCCTAGGAAATCGTGTCCTCTTCTGTAAACGGAAATTTACATATAGCGCGAGGGAATCAACGATCAACGGCTATTCGAGGTAATCGAGATCAAACCATACGCATGGAATTCGTGAATCGTACGTACAGGTCGATGATACTCTTCAAGTTCGAGTGAACGAACTTCATAACGTGATCCAAATTCCCCGCGTTTCCATCTAGAATAGCATTCACTATCATCATCCTCTGTTGTTTATGGACATTCTGCTCATCCGATATAGATAGTTCGAGATACCTGTGGAAAATATTTCAGGTTAAAGATTGATTAAAGATAAGTGATCTCGTTTGAAGAGGTTGCGGACGGTAATACGCATCGATACTGATCTCGTTAAATTTTTAATTAGGTTCGACCAATAGCTGAATATTATGCGATCCTGGTTCTATAGCTCCTGGCGTTTGTTTTAGAATGAAAATCTTATTTAAAATCTTATTTCACCTTGATTTCCAACTCCGTTTATATTATTTTCAATTTCATCTTGTTAGCTTCGCAATGAGGTATAGACTGGTATTATCGTGCCATTTGGAAGAAGGGGAATGAACTTGGAGATTGAGGTGAAATCAGAGAAAATATCGAGAATACGAGGAACATTGATTGATTTGTCGTCTGTTCGGATATGTATTGGTTTATAATATGTATTTATGAATATATAAATGTAATAGTTTACCTTTTAATCAGACTAGCGTTTCGTGTGCACCCAAGACCTTGCAGTAATAGTTCTTGCTCGGTTTGCAGATCAGTAATTTGGAATTTAGCTAACACTCGGTACCAATCTTCTTCGTTTCCATCACGTATTCCCTCGCAATAAACAAAGCTCTTGACATCCCGTGGTATTCTGCCAATTTGTAAAATAAATTATACTTGTCGTGGAGCAAAGTTACGAGGAAAGATAGGTAACTATCAATGCAATAATTATAAAATAATATTTCGCTGGATAATGTTGCAAAATTAGGTTTTAATAATATTTGCATGATATCAAGAGCGCCAATAACTCGTTAGTTAATTTTACTTTACAATATTAGAAAATATATAGATATTTATTTAGTGTTTCTATGGAGATATGTAAAATTTCGTGATTGTGTATATAAATAATATATGAAAGCATGATAAATGAAAAAATTATATAGGGATATTATCATTGAAAAGAAACGTATAATAACGAATATATGCATATAACAATATATTCTTACAATCGAGGGTGTTATCAAAATATACGATTACATTATTAAATGGAAAATAAATTTTCCTATATTTATTATACGTTACATGCTATACGATTGTGCATAACATCACAGTAATATAATATCGTATATTATATCGAATATTAGTACGAAACTATATTTCAACAATAATGAATTATTATAAAAATACATATGACAAGCATTAATACTCCAAAAAGAATACAAACTAGTGAACAGTGATCAGATAAAAAAAATAACCCTACATTTAATTAATCGTATCAGAGCTGCAATTCAAAACGAACAGTTCCTCGAATTGTAATATTTTATTGAAAATATTGCACATAATTATTCGTCAAAAATTCCGTTATGTTGGTTGCATGATTTTCGATACAAAACTTATGCAATGTATTATATAGAAAATCGATTCGTCATTCCATTGACCAATCAGATGTTATGAATCATAAGTGATTCTTAGTATAAGATTGCCATCTGTCCCGGCATTCGTCTAATTGTACGAAATACATAAGCAGGCGGGAAATTTACGATTTTGTCCTTCATAATGAATCACGAAGCGACACAATTATGCATATGAGAAGTCATAAGTAATATACAATCGATACAACGAGATTCAGCTTTATCGATTTTCGTTGGCCATTTGTTCTTTAACCCCTCAATAATTGAAACCAGTTTAATTCCATTCACGATAAGATAACGAGATCTTGATGTCCAGAAACAAGTATTATAAGTCAACGTTCAAAAAATACCGCTCGAATCTTCACGTGCAGCGGTCTTCTTATATATAAATGATTTATATATATTTTAATATATTTTTAGTGAAATAATTCATTGACGAATTTGAAAAACAAAGGGTATCGAAATTTTAGCTGACGATGAAGAGCACACGAGTACTTAGGAGACTTAGTGTAACTGCCGAAGTGTTTTGCTAGTATGATCATGTTAGTTTGTCAGTGATGATAGATACAAAGGTAGGCTATTCTAGATTACGGACTTGGAAATATCAGAAATATTTCTAGGAATTTAATTATCTCGAATTGTTAGATATATATGTGTATGCACGCTAACTCTAATTTACGAATTATTTTAATCATTCTCAGCTCTAACATCGAGACGAATATGTCAGTTTCCGGGATGAAGATGGCCAACTATCGTTGCAATTTGAAAATAAATATTTAACTTACGACTTACTAAACAGCTGCATAAATGATATACAAGTGTAGGCGAAATTGAACATTTGCTTCTTGATATCACACAAATTTTATTGCAACGACATTTCTTTTACTAGGAAAATAATCCAAGATGGTCGTGTATTTCGTAACGATAATAAAGTAAAATTTTGCATACGTTATATCAGGCTGAGTCATCCAATTTTTAAATAAAGTTTTGGAAATGTTCAAGCAATCCGCGCTGCGTATTAAACAGGAAGTCGATAAGATTAACTCTCTGTGTAATTTCGTAGTAATATCTTCGTTTCTAGATTCGGTGAAATTCAGTTGCTCGTACATGTTTCGCAACAAACGATCAACATATTCCTGCATCAAAATTACGAATTATTCTAATTATCGAGCTAATTATAATTATTTGAATGATATTCCCTCATTTGAAAATCTCATTATGTTATTTTTATAAAGATATTAAACGATAACAAGTTTTCAATTGCACCATGATACGTTTGCGTGTTTCAATTTGAATATTCGAAGTCATTGGCATTACTCGACGGAATATATTCAATTGCTTGCATTCTTGGAAAAAGAAACTCAATACCCAGAAGTATCGACATGTTGAAGAAATTACGAATACCGAATAACTTAAGAAAAATCAATTTTCGAGCATCTGCATTTTTCGAAGTAAATACCCTTAGAAATTCGTGAAACGACACGTAATTACACGTGTCACGTTTGGCCTGCCGTGTGTATAGTACCTATAAAATTACTAAAAGATTAATTTGAGAAATGAATCGATATTGCGAAACGAGTTCCATTCGTCGTAAAGGTATGAATCAAAAATGAAGAATGCTGTTTGAACGAGGCTTCGTTTCCGAGATTAAATCGTTTTCGGAAATCTACCGAGTACATATACACTTACGCATTTAGCTCGGAGTTATCAAAATATATGCCTCTTGAAATAAAGGAAAATATACATTTCTGAAATGCTCCATATACTTTGAATACGATCAAAACGCTGCAGAATAGCATGAATGGCGGATCCTGAGATACTGATAAGATTTAACAATTAATTATAACAAATAATAAATCGAAGTTCTTAGAAAATATATAATTTTGTGATATCGTTAGCTTACATCGATAAGGCAATAGATACATCAGAGGAAGAGGTACATATCAAGGTTCACGAAGTCATTAACGAGTCACATGTACTACTTCACAGGTTATCGAAAACTCTTAATCACATTTCTTGAAAATGTTAACGCGATATATGCGGCAATCCATTACCATAAAAGGCCAAGTTTGCGAAATACTCGTGTTATGTGTTAGTTCAATACACAGGTATATGAGAGAAGATATTCGAAATGTTGTAATGTACGATTTCTACTTTTTCAAATGATTTATAAGATATACTTAATATTACTTTAATATTTAAAAATACTAATTTTTAAAATACATGTCTATCTAAAAGAAGTTGAATCGACTGAATATACTATTTAATATTTAACGTAATATTTAATTATTCTGCATTTAATATAGTAATTACTGTACATTGTAATTACAGCAAAGCAAAAAAGGGAATTACTATTTCCACTCAAATGTTTAAACAAATTACCTGTCTTCTTTGTCTCTTAATTTATTTATGTTTACTTAATGTCACATCTCTTACAAACGTCCTACAGGATGTACTCTACTCTAGGTATAATGAAGTCTAATTAAGACTCTACTCCAAGTATAATTAACTCTAGAATTACCAAAGTGCTTGAAACAACTTGTTTCAGAGATTTTGCTCTTGCAGTTACTGCCTCTACGAATTTCTTCTGATATAATAGCTATAATTTATTTAAAATAGCTATAATATAATCTATAACGTATAATAGATATAATAGCTATAATCAATTAATAAGTAATTATATAAACTTATTTATTTTCATTATTCCACTAATTATTAATATCTATGTATATTATATTTAAATACATATTGTACATATACCGATAGTACTAATGTCAATGTACAATGCTATTTCATTCTTTATTATATGTTATCTGTTATATCATTATTTCAGACAGTCAAGCAGTTAAACTCTTTTTCTAAGCAAAAAGTAATTCTGTCTAAAACAAATTAGATTAGCCTGAAAAGTTGCAAATCTTCCTATTTTCTAGCCAGATACATATTATATATAAACGACCTCGTGAATAGGTAAGCGTTTTCAAATGCTAGTTTATCTAAAATAAAGTATTCTTGGAATGTACTTGAGATATTGCATACTTTCTATCGAAGTTAACATGTGCTTCATGTCTTAACATGTTACAAACTATCTTAATTATTATCCTAATTATTACAAACTTTCTTTTTACACTGACTTACCTGGAAGGCTCGTTGGACCTTAAGATCGATGTTCAACATCGTGTTCAGAAACCTGATACTGTTTACAGCGGCAACCCATGGTTCGTAGTCAAGTTCTTGGACCAAGTAACTGCAAAGATCGAACGGAATCGAGTAATTCACGTAGCCAGCCCTGGCTAGGTTGAAGGCATCGTCCACGAGGGCAGCTCTATTCGCTCTATGTATTTTCTGGAAATGTTTCGAGTTGAGATAATAGGTAAGCATTAACCAATTTTCCTGGTCGTAATTCACTCGATAATATCCAGCATGTTGAAGGTTAAAAATGAGCCAATCGTCAGATGGTACATGGAAAGGAAGTGTCAAGCCTTCGTCTTCTGGCTTTAACCAGAATGACGGTGACGTATTGGAAAAATTTGCGAGTTCTTCCGTGGTGAAACTCAATGGTATCCACCACCCAGATACCGACTGATCCTGATCCCAGCGAAATCGTTCTTGGAATAGTGTGAGTGTTTGCGTTTCGTAATTTCGTGTGACGGTCACTAGAGGATATCCCGACTGATTTGTCCAGGTCTCCATGAATTCTTCAATCGATATGTCGCTTTGTATTTCACTCGATTGATTAATGGAATGTTGCAAGTGTTTGTACAGGTCCGATGGAGTAGCTGCTTGGTATGACCTGGTTTGCAAAAAATGATTCGAGTAATAAATAATTGATACGAATGGCAGTATAGGAGAGCTATTATTATATTACTCACAATTCTTTCCATGAAATTGTGTATATTTCATGAGTAATATATTATATATTATATTATATACCAATTTTATGGAAATCTATAATAAAAGATTATGAATAATTTGTAAAGAAAAGTTGTGACAAAGGTAGGAAATAATAAATTAGGATTTTGTTGAATAGATTATTCGAATAGAATGCACTATGAAATTTTTGTATTAATTTTCTTTCGGAATTTGGTGTAGGTATGGATGCAGTTGGAATCGACGAATCTGAACCTATTCATTGTTCGAAATAATGCTTATTTAAACATTGTATCCAATAAATTACTAGTATATTTGTTACAATTCCTTAATGAAGCATTTATTAGCCTAACAAGGAGAATGCAAGTTTTTCGGGTCACCGATTTAGTCGAAACTTTGCAAGTTTGTAGATATCGTCCTGCAGTTTTAGAAAATATATCATTAAAACCACAACTATTCATTAGTTTTTGAGATATTTGCGATTAAAGTTTTATTACTTCCTTAATTACATATTTATTTCCAATATGTTTTAAATTAACTTGTCCTTAGTTTTTTGAATATACTTTTTATTTTGTATTCATTTTTCGCCTATGAAAACATTGTAAATACACATTTAGAAATAAAATTTCTTAACAAAAAAATTCATTTTTTACTCTTTCTTATACTAATATATATTTCTTACAAAATAATAAGAATATTATGCAAGAAAAACATTTTTCTACAGCAATTTTATTTATTACAAAAAGAAAACGAAAATACAAATAATCATTAGATACAAGAAATACAAAACCTATCGCTTCATGTAAGTATTAATTATTAAATTAAACATACCATAAGAATGTTGCCTATAATTCCAACTTTGCTGGGTAGCTATAAATGTTCATGAATTAATTATAGAAACTTGGAAATTCATTGAGTTTCTACTGACAAATTGATTTATTAAGATGTTAAGTTTTTATCGTCTATTAAAATGAAAAATTGTACCACCTGCGCCATCTATGATTTTGGACCCGAAGCTCAGAAAGTAATAGGAATATAGAATAGGAGAGGAGGTCGTCGAAGAGCTGGTCACGTGGTAGACAAGGACAGAGAGGGGATAGAAAAGGATAGAAGGGCTCCGGCAGTGAAAAATTAATAAATTACTCAATTTCTGTAATTAATTTATGAACTTTTATAATTGCATCGTAAAGCCAGATCCTTCAAGAACTTTCAAATATATTTTTCGATATAAATTTGTCCCTAATTAATTAATTATTAATAATTATTCTGCGCAGTGTTTGAATTGTTGTCGAAGATTGTCGAAGACGCCATTGATTTTTCATTAATTACTATCCTTTACGCAATTAATTTATGAAACTTTATGCACTCATTATAAAGACAATGTTCTTGCGAATCTTCTCATATAACTTTTGATCACATTTTGCTCCTAGTTTCGTTTAGTATTAAATATTTTCTCGGAAGATCGTGATGGTCGCCGTTACGAAATCACAGACGCCATAAAACAAAAATTAATAACTAACAATTTAGAGCTAAATTCTTTACAAAAATTATATAGGAATGCAGCCTGAAGTTCCAGCTTTGCATTGAAATTATAAAAGTTCACAAATTGTTTACGGATATTGAGTAATTAATAATTTTTCACTACCGGAGCCATTCTATCCTTTTCTATCCCCTCTCTGTCCTTGTCTGTCACGTGACGAACTCTTCGACGACCTCCTCGCCTATTCTATATTCCTATTACTTTCTTGATTTTTGAGCCCAAATCATAGATGGCGCTGATCGCAGGCGGTAAAATTTTTATTCGAACGAAATACTAGAAATCAATTTGACAGTAGAAAATTAATAAACTTCCAAGTTTTTGTAATTAATTCATGAACATTTATAGCTGCACAGCAAAGTTGGAATTATAGGCAACATTCTTATAGGATGTTTAATTTAATAATTATTACTTATATGAGCGATAGGTTTTGTATTTTCTGTGGTAAATAAGATTGCTACAGAAGAGTATTTTTCATTTATAATATTCTTATTATTTGGTAATTAATATTGTAGAGACATGGGTGGTTGGTAAAATAATATAGTTTCTATTTATTAAATAACAAATAATAATGGATTAAATTAACTCTGTGCGGTGGCGATTTGGCTACGAATTTATAACAACTACTACTACTATTACTACTACAACTTAAGATTACAACACAATTACAACTCTTACAACTAAAACACAACTAGACGACTAACAACTACTTTCTTCACAACTCTCTTCTAACAACTCTACTACGAACTGCCTACTGCATACTCCAATATACTACCTACCAAGGGCTTCACGCCCTTGCGTCCCTGTTTAAAACCATACACTCTATCCTCTTTCATACCTATTCTCTCTTTCCCAATCACACTTTCCCACGTACTCCTTGCAATCTTACCCTCAGCGGGTCACGTAGCCCAAACACTCAAACGCATTCCTAGAGACACTCTTCACTTTCATCCGATACATTCATAAACATCCCGTCCACACGATCCTAGCGCACGGTCATTCGTTCTTCCGCACGCACACCAGATAATACGCTCGACCCACACATCCTGCGATACCACAATATATACTGACATAAGAAAGCGTAAAGAATAAATTTATTTATTAAGAAATTTTATTTATAATTGTGTAGTTACAATATTTTCATAGGCGAGAAATGTATACAAAATAAAAAATATATTGGAAAAACTATCAAAAACTATGGAACGTGAATCGAACCCCGGTCCTCCAATATATCAATTCTCGATCGTCCCTGTTACGCTACAGTTTAACTTGCAAGATATTTGAAATAAATATATAATTAAAGAAGTAATAAAACTTTAATCGCGAATATCTCAAAAACTATCGAGTGGTTGCGGCTATAATGATATATTTTCTTAAACTGCATGACGATATCTATAAGCTGCAAAGTTTCAACTAAATCGGTGACACGAAGGACTCCCACTCTCTTTATAAGTTCAAGTAATATTTCCGTTTTCTATTTTTGTTTAATAAACAAAATTTTAAACACCTAGTATATCCCTACAAATAGGATAAGATACTACGAATATTTCATGACGCACAGTTGCAAATAAACACAAAGATACGTATGCGTTGATGAGAAAATACACGATATCTAGATTTTTTTAAATAAAGTGTTCCAAAGAATCGATCTATGTGAAAAAAATACATAGTTCAGTTTAAAAGAGAATGCAATTGTCCTTATTTACTGCATACACTTTGTATAACGACTCTTTAAATTGGATATTCCCGAAAACGAAGTCTGAGACGAATAAATTTTATTTCGCGTTCTTGAATTATTATTTATGATTTTTAATTATAAAATCAATTCATAATTCTTGTTAAATAGCTTTCTTAGCGACTCTTGGATATTTTATATATGTAGGTACATCATATAATACGGTATCATACTAATTGAACAAAAACGTGCTCGTAATACCATTGGCAGCATTATATCTTTTATATTTTTCGTTATGAAACATGTAAGAGCTTCAATTAGCTTCTTAAAGCGATAAGATAACATTTCCTTGAGAAGCAGATTTTAAAAGCGTATAGCTACTCTAACTGCCACTTATAAACCACAAAAAACTTTATTTATTACTTATTTCAAAGTAATCGGCAATTCAAAGCTTATATATTATTAAGGAGCTGACCTAATTATTTTAGCTAATCTAGAAAAGGAAAAGAAGAAAGAAACGGACGTAGTAATGAATTATTACCGAAATAAACAAAAAGTGAGCAATAAATCAACTATATATTCAAAATATCAAAAGCTGTGGAAAAAGCCATAAAAATTAAATAACAAAGAATAAATAATAAAAAATGATATTCGAGTTATCAGAAATCTTATTTGTACTTTGCGTATTACGCGTATCATCCTATATAGTTTATCAAAAATATCTCGAAGATAAAAATCTTTAATTAACAAAAATTTTACTAATTAATAACGACCAAAAACGCTTTCGTTTTCGCAATACTTACATATATGTCACGTAGTCTTGTAGACCTTTATGAAAAGCTGATTCACCGATCACGTGGGAGAGCATACGGATCACAGATGCACCTGAAACGTATCAATCGATTCTTCGGTCATTGAATGAAGGTAATTGAGGATTTATGAGGACATACTTCATTCCGTAATTAATTGATTACGTGTTAATGTTGTTTTATCTCACAGTATATCCCTTATTTTTGCCTAACATACTGATATAAGAGACAAGAAGTCGCTAAGATATTTTTAAGAATGTAAATACCTAAAGAAAATTTTCCGATTTCACCGATTTTTAAATATAAATCTAACAAATTTCTATTTCTGAAAATATCTGTAATGTCCAGTACATTTCATCAAACATGTATTGAATACATGTTCGAAACGATATAGCTTATATTCGGACCCCTGTACAGGGTGTTCCACTATATTTTTCAAACGCTATCACTAACCTGACGAAAATGTTTTGAATAAAGATTGATCGATTTTTGATCGGTTAAAAATTACAATAAAACATTTCAAAAACATTCTCTTTCTTCGATAAAAAGTCGAGATCACCTTCATTTTTTTAAACAGTATTTTATACTTTCATCTTAATAGTATTATGACTAAACGATATATCTGACTACGTATTGCAAAGCTATATTCGCTAGGATACTGATTTTTCTACGCAATCATTCGACACAAATCCCAATAAACGAACCTTTTTTGTACGAAACAAAATCTAGCACCGCCATGATGCTGCTAGGACTACCCACGTTTCGACCATTCATAACCCTGTTATGATCCGCAGAGTCCAAGAGCATCGCTGATTGCAGCATGTCCACCACGAATTTGTCCATCATTCTCCACGTTGGATGCACCATGGACACGGCAAAGTATTGAAAGTACGAGGCGAATCCCTCTTTTAACCACGCAACGTTCCAGAACATAGGCGTGACAAGATTTCCAAACCAGGTATGAGCATACTCGTGAGCCATAGTGGTGAATCCATCGATCATGTACTTCGTGGGTGTCAGACCAGACTCGTAGAGTACCACGGACTCCCTGTACGTGATCATGCCCCAATTTTCCATCGCGTGAAAATTGAAGTCGGGTACGGCAACCTGGTCCATCTTTGAAATAGGGTTGCACATCGCAACCCAATTGTTCAGGAAAGCGAATATAGATTGACCCTCGTCCAATGCAATTGATCCGCGATGGTTCATGGATCTCCTGGTCCACATTTGAAACATCCCTGAGGAGTTTATCAGCTGGTCGGGAACGAATTCGTGTATAGCCCAACCTAGCAGATAGGTAGACATTCTTGGCGTCTCTTCGAAACAATATTCATTCCTGTTTTTAAACACATCGGATGAAAATATTATTTGTGCCATCTTATTTTGTTTTAAATCAATTTAAATCGAACGCTCTGTACAATTTCCCTTCAACACTTTAGAATTCTTTATTCTTTGTAAATAGATTCGACTAGATTTAAAGGACAATCCTATTAATGAGATAGAAATTCAGGTGGAATGGATATCGATTCATTGAATACGTATAATATTTAATATGGATAATTAAAATGAAACACTATTCGATTATGAGAATTCCTATACAGGATGATTCGCTCATCAGTGGACTGAAAGCTAACGTGCTGCCTATTCGGAAAATCTCTACAATCGAAACTTTGCAGCCCACACGTATACATATAGAAATATAGTTACTGTACACGTTCGTGGGATTACTCTGTAAAGACACAGGACCCTTGCTGCGATATTTCGCGGTGTTTTACGTGCCATCCCGTTCATGTCACAGCTAGCTGTCATGTGGGCCCTTCCGGGCCGTACGGACCGGCGAGGCCTGAATGGTAAGTCTAGCTTCGGCCCTAGGGACCAGCGAGGCATTTAACGTGTTAACGCTAGAACTACCAACCCGGCCGAAAAGACTGGTCTCAGAATTTTCCTTGTAGCAATTGCTAAAAATATATAGCTACTTTTAAAGGAGTTAACGTGGACTCATATTGAGATAATATCACTAAGGATGCTATTATCTATGCTCGCTATGTTTAGGTACCCGTTAAATATCGGTACTTCTAGGTAGACAGTATTGCTTTTGAGTTTACTAATGAGCGAATCACCCTCTATAAAACATAGTACATCATACCACGGTGTCCTATATACAGCCTTGGTATTACTTGTAACTGTCAGATTGTAAACACTGCTTCTAATGCTCAGCTGGAAAACTGCTTTCAAATGCGGCTCGTCCATGCAGGGGAACGCTCGGCGTGCATACGTTGGAGAAAATTGGGTGACCGCCATCCACCTGAAAAGTTCAGAAAGGTTCATTGCTGTCAGAACTATGTAAAACGAGTATCTTTATTACTGCAGAATTTAAACATCGAACGATGAGTATACTTTTTCTCGCCGTTTTCGACATAGAAGCTCCTGTAAAATCCAAACACGTCATCTCGTATTTCACCCAAAAACTTGATCGATAACACGTATTCGTTAGGCTCCAATTCCTTCTCAGTCTTTATGACATAAAATTGCCTCTCGGGATCATAAACTTGGCACATAATTGGTTCACGAATGTAAGGAATTTGCAATTCGTTTACGGTTTTCACGCGATAGAGGTCCACTTCTTCCTCTAGAATACGTAAACCATCGCTGTGCACTACAACGGTGTCCGTTGTTTCGACAACTTTCAGGTATATCGATACCGATCCGAAATACGTGAAGTTTCTCATGTCATTGTCTAAGTAAAGAGAGTACTTTATTGGAATAACTTCTTTCGGAAGTCTGTACGACAAGTAGTCAGTACTACTTCCAGATACATCCTTGTCTAATAGATTATGAGGGCACACGCTGAACGATGTCACCGACCCAAACGCGGTAGCTAAGCATAGAAGAATACGAAGTCGTAGTATACACTTCATACTGCGGTTATGGATGTCAACTTTTGATAGATTGGATAATTTTCACTTTTTCAATACATCGCGTTTCCATAAAATGACAAACAACTTTCGTGTAGCGTTTAGCACGAATCACTGAACCCAAAGCATACGCGTTTATCTTCGGTTCCAGGTGTTGCGGCTTATGATAGCGGAGGTACTCTTCTCTCAATCGTATATTCCATATCGTCCTAACCTACTTGTCGAAGAAGAGAAAGGACATCATCGATGAGTGAAATTAGGATTCTTTGCTACATCGTGCTTAATTTTGAAAGTTTAACATCCGTCAGTGTATTTTCTTATGATAGTCTTGACGAAAAGTTAGTGATGGTTTAGCAAAAACAAAGAAACTGATTTGCTGTGGAGTTCTCATACGGAGTTTTCTATATTTCTTAGGAACTCATTTCGTGGTAATATTTCTTCAAAGGCTGGTCTGAGTCATTGGCGTTGTAAATCGCATTTGGTAATACTTCTCAAATCCAAATTGAGTTATTGCTCTGGAGACAGAGTCTTACTATAGTTATATAATTATCCTCGTGGCCATTATCTCGATGAAGCTATTCCAATTAAGATAATTTATCTTGCTTTATCAATTATCAATGATTTATGACGAATTTATGATCTATTCTCTAATAGCTGCAGCATATTTCAATTAAGATAATTTATCTTGCTTTATCAATTATCAATGATTTATGACGAATTTATGATCTATTTCTCTGTTGAAAAAATTAGAAAAAAGATGAATCATAGATGCAACATTTTGATTATGTTGTTTTAGATAAGCTGAAAAATATTGGAAAAATTTACAAAATGTGTTTGATAAGAGTTTACAGCTTCGAAACTTAAGTTTTTAGAAATAAAAATAAGTCTGCATAGGTGTCTTTGAAAATTAAATATCTATGTAAAGATAAAATTGTGAGAAGAAATTCCATATGAGTCAGTAAATGTTTGAAGATAAGGTAATGTGCATATTAAGAAATATATTTTTCAAATACATCGTGAAATACGGTATTTGAAACGTGGAAACAATTATATAAAATTGCTATAAGTATCGATAACGTTGATAAAATTTTTTATAAAAACTCCTTTATTAATCTTATAAAAACGCGATTGTATATGCCTCTGTTTGTCATACGTGGTTATCTGTAATAACCTCTTATTATTTTCCATTGATAATATCATGATATCGATCAGTATAATGAATTGGAACTACATTACTTTATACAGGCAAAGGTGGCAATAAAAAATCCACTTATCCGTTTCTTATGTAGCTACTTTCTTTCAAAAATAGTAAACTATTTAATTGAAATACTAGTTTAATTTAAGAATATTCAGTCTTTTACATCCGAGAATTAAATATAAAATGGAAGAAGATAAAATTAAATTGAAATCGAATTTCTTTTATCATTAAATATCAATTTTTTTATTTATAATTTTTGATGTCAATGATAAGGAACCTTGGTATTGTATTGCTAAAATAATTAAATAGAAATTTGAGAAAAATTACTATTCTTTTTGCATTCTCCATGTAGATAATTAGTGGCAAGGTAAAAAGCTAGAAGGAAAAGATTTAATAATTTCTTTTAATAATTAAGTTCCTAACTAAATTCTTATACATAGACTAATGGAAATTTGGCATAAATGATTTCGAGATTAATATTACTATAACACTGTGTGTATCTAATATAATCTGCACTTATACTCTCTACTATGTAGACTTGAAAGTTGTTCAAATTGATTTAGAAATCTCTACTTTCAATGATAACGCAAAGAACTATTATCAAGTAATTTCATTAAGGGTTTATGGAATTATTTACAATTTGTTAATTTTTAAACAGTTATTTAGTCGAGATGGAGCTAGAGTTAGGATTTTAAAGTTCATTAAAACGAAAGTCAACGCGGCTAAAAATTTTCAAGGACAAATTATTTTGAATCGAATCAAGCATTTTATGAAAAATCAGTGTACGATTCAACATTTTTACGGTATAATTATCCTATAGTTACACTCTGGAAGGATTTCAATGGAAAATCAAGGTTCATAGGCAATTGTATTTCAGCAAAGTATGTTTCTGTTTTTTTATTCTGAGCAAAGTACAAAACACGTTCAGCTTAAAATCTAACGTCATCATTCACAAATTTTGCGAATGCTCTAACCGAGCATCGAGGCATAGCTCACAATAATTTAATTAAGGCAACTCTGTCGTAAATCTACGCGTTAATCCTCTTTGAATATATTACTATTCACCACCCGATAATTCGTAAAGCTTAATTTCTGTTACATGCCGACTCGCTATAATACGATTTCTACACGCTCGTTCTCGCGATTGCGAACAATAGAAAAAAGAAATCCGAAGATCCTTCGGAATTTTGAATAACAAACTACTCCGACTAGACAAGCAAGCGATTGATTTTTTTTTTCCTTTTTTCAAAGCAGAATGCGTTCATTGTAATTACAAATATCGTGTGCTATATACAGAATCCCACTACGTGTATACGTTCAGGATCTCGATATCGTGTATGCGAAGAATAAATTAATATGTTAGAAATAAATTCTATTAAGTGGTCGAGCAGTGATTATAAACTTTCAGTAATGCGTTTCCTTTTAAATAGATCAAAGGAAAATGAACGGTAAGTTTTATGATACACGTTGTTCATTCGAGAGAAGAAAGAAGAAGAATGAGTGTGTCGATGATAAGTGTCGATAGAGTGTAGTGGTAAAATGCAAGAATATGAGGAATAAAAATTATTCTTCTTAAATATTTTCTTCATGTACAAACGTTTATCATAGTCATTTATATAATAGTCATCGGTTTCCCTCCATTAAGTCCTCTTCGATACAGTCGACAAGGCATAAAATAGATATATGTATATATTTATATCGCTATCTAAATTATCCAAAGGATTATTTGCATTGCGACTTATTGCTTTCAGCGAATTCGCGTTGTATATGTGAATAAAGTAGATCATAGGAGTATAAATCTTACGAAAGTCTTCGGCTTCAGTTATATTCGTTAATAGTGTAAGTGAATTTCAGCGATACAAATCGACAGCATTTTCATCGCCGATTCCATCCAACTGATCAACTTCCAATATTTCTACTTGCTGCTTTCGTATCAATGAAGCAATCCAATACTGTATAATACTAATTTAACTCCGACATCGTATTAATACGTTGCAATAAATTATTGTCCCCTGCTAATTCGTCGAACGAATGCTTTTTCTAATCAAATTCGGAGTGATCGATCACCTATTGCATTAGGTCAATGTTAAAGTTCCTTTGTTCACCGTTCAATGGATTACAAATAGAGGAGTGATGAATCTCAAAAATATCTGTCAATGTCAATATTACATAGTCTAGACAGCCAAACGACACGGTACACAGGAAATGAAAACATTTCGTTGAAAAATAAATATTTCCTTTCATCATTACTCGAAATTTCTGTTCAGAGAAACGAATGAACTTTTGCACAGACCTAATATTAAGTTCAATTATTTCTACGTGTTCAGTCATAGCTTTGAATGATACTCGTAGGAGAATCTTCGTTAAACGTGAGTTATTGGGAACCAGATATAAAAGAATCGTCTTCTCGAAAAAAGAAAAGATCAAAATACGACAGAACTGTTTAACACTTCGTTTAGAGTATCAAAAGCGATACTAATATCCTACACGAAGAATTATGATCTACTACCAATATAATTCCCATATTTATCGAAATCGATAGTACATTCGAAAAGTACGACTAACATTTACCAAACCAGTTTAAAAAAAAGAACTGGTTCCGAATATTTTATTTTTACAAGTGCTTAATAACATATTTTTGAAGCTGCTTCTGACAAAAGTAACGTCCTTCGAAAAGAAATATGATCATATATACATATTCCTTTCCATATATATAGTTATTACCACCTCTATGTACAATGATGCTCGGTTAAATCGTAAAAAATCCAGCATTACATTTTATTACATTTTATCGAAACCCAGCAGAGTACCCAGTATTTTGCCTAGAAATTGACTCGAACACTGCTAGAATAAAGAAGAAGAAGAAATATGAAGAAACGAAGCAAGAGAGATACATTATGTCAGTAGCGACGATAAATATTTGAGGTTTCAATGGAAACATCGCTACTAGAAAAATTTTATTTTTCCTAATTCCTACGTTATCCTTATAAAAGTGATACCAATGCATCGTTGAGATTCTTCCGATTAAAACGAGTACAAACACGACATAGATTAGACTAACTTTAGTTATAACAATTACCTTAATATAGACAGCCATATGATACGTAATGTCATGACAAAATAGTCCGGTCTACGTGATGCTTGGATTCGTTTTAGTCAAAGGAATACTAGCAATGCATTGGAAAATATTTTCTACTGCATATTTTCACTAACAGCATACCCTTATACTATATCTGTCTCCTTTTCTTTCTCTCTGTTCTTCTTAACCGTATCAAGTTTTGCCTAGCGAGAGACACCTAGTGGTGAGAGCATGTTCCATTACAATTTAACCGAGCATTACTGCATAATCGTATATACATATTCCTTTCTGTATATGTATTCGTTACCATCCCTATATACTATACTTAGCTGAACAGATCGGCAGTTCTATGGTTAACTCGAAGAAACAACGGACAATCTGGTTCTAAATAGCTCACACATGCTACACAAGCACGCAAGGCGCGTGTCGCGATCACAGAGCAGTTTCCAGCGTCGGGACGCTAGGGCTACGTGCGACGTTCTGTATCGCTGGATTCTGCGGGGACTCTGACCTCGCGCGGAACATCTTCTTCGCATAAGTGCTGTGCCCCTGGCTGGCGGTGGTCGACGTGCCAGCCAGGAACTGCGCTCTAGCCAGCTGATTGCTGATCCTCCTCGACTCGAAAGCGCTTATCGCTTGTTGGCACGAAGGAGTGAGCTGCGAGCAGTTCGCTTGATACGGGATCGTCGCGGAATTGGTCGTCTTGTTCTGTGAATTAGCGTCTGAAGCGTTCGAAACGGACGGCAGCGTATTTGGAACGGAAGAACTAGCCGTGTGATTATTGTTGCTCTCGAGGGTTTCCTGCGTCGGGTTGTTTCTAATGGAAGATCCCGTCTCCATTTCGTTGTTCAACGGCAATCTGTCGGTAATCAAGTTACAGGCGATGGATTCCTCGCTGACGGAATCGACCAGTCGCAAGTTTTCGGGCAGATCGCTACAAAGATCCAGTTGCCGTCTGACGTTCAGTCTCGACACGGGGGAAGTGTTCTCAGGGGAAGGTTTCATGGCCTTCTCCTCGGCCGCCGTGTCCTCGATTATAGTGGACGATAGCACGTCCGTACGAGGCGTTTGAAACCTCCAGACGGAACGAGGGCTAAGGACTTTGGCTAACGAAGTCGTCTGTTGGATTGTCGGCGACGACTGCTGCTGCTGGCATTGTTGTCGCGATAGCTTCAATTGCTCCGCTGCTGAGAGTCTTGTTGGTCCGGTTTTCACGCTCTGCTGAAGGAGTAACCGTTTAAAGTCCAACCGTGAAGTGGCAGGTGATGCTGGTTGGGCGTTCTGTGTTACCTAAAATGAGGAAACGTGTTATCGATTTGTTTATGTCAGAAACAAAGTAGGAATCTGGTAATGGTAATCGTAACACGTACTGTTCGGTAACAAGTGTGGCCTATACTTTGGTAGTTTATGAAAAATGTGTCAAAATTGCAAGTTTCCAGATGTGATTGTTGCAAACCGATTAGTTTAAATATCGCACATAAAGTATATTTGATTTAAACATATGCGCGTGAAGAGGTAGTTGGATTCAATACAAGGTACCGAATACAATATTTACATATCTTTTTGAATTATTATTTATAGGTACCTCAGTGGTAAGATTCATTTTCCATCTATTTTCCTTGTTTTCTTTTTTTTTTCAATACGGTTATAGATTTTTATTATTGTTAATTTATCATGTATTTTAAGACGTCTTCAACAATATGTATGAAACGTGTGTTCAAGCAATAATTTATCGGGTATCTTTATGAACATTGGTGGCAAATGTCAAGTTCGGATGATATCTTTCATTCGTAACGTGAAAACAATGAAATTAAATCACGTCGATAACTGGCTACACTCACATTACAATCACATTTCAGAAAAGTGTGATTTTCTTATAGTCACTCGGTAATTAATAAAAATGTTTATTTTTCACAAATCGTTCGTCGTGCAATTTAAGAAATACTTCAAATATCAAGGTTTCTTCATTCAAATTCAATCAGCTTCCGCATGAAATTCCTTTTCCACTTTTAATAGTAATGCAAATAACAATTCGGATACGTGTACAACAGTCACGTTGTAGATTATGACAGAAATGTAAGGAAGCTTAAACTAGTATAGCTATGATAAGTTATCGTTTGTTTATAGACTTTTGTATTAAAAAGTGAAATTCAAGGATTTAGGATGACGTTATTGACATTTCACCTGTCTCCTACGATTGGAAATATAAAACTTTTCATTTATTTACGCTTCTCGTGTTCTTTCTTTTATGTCCGAATGATACCTATAAATCAAAAGTAGAATATCGCTTCATTGTAAAAAATTCTATATGTGCCATAATTTTAGCGATGACCAAAACAGGTCACTGAAAAACGATTGGCAGATTCTAGCGTGTTTTCGAGCGAAAAAGTGTTAATACTCGATTTTCAGGTTAATTACAATTCAATCCTCGTAACCAATCGATCACAGGCTATCTAATCGTCACCATAGTCACCATTAAAAGTGCCGAAAGAAGCAAAATGACTCGTTTAATATATTTAATCTTCATAGTTCCTGAAATTAACGTTGACTCTTATTTAGATAAAAACCAGATTATATATAGTTATTTACCTTAGTAGCATTACTACAACTATTATTATCTGTGTATTCTCGTATTACTAATTGTAGACTGGCAACAGTAGCGTTAATAACATCCAAATTCACAGTACAAGTTACTATCGAATGCAATGGAACTTGGCTCAAACTTAGTCCTCGGTGCTATGTTAGGAATTATACAAACAACCCCTTATTCTTGTACATACCGTCGGAGATTTCTGCGGTTCGGAACTCCAACTGTTCCTGTTCCCAGGTGTCATCTTCACTAACGAATTGGTCGATCCGTAGGGAGAGAGATTCTCGTTGTCATCCTTAATGTTCAGTCTTTTCTTCGATTTGTGAATTGCGGCGAATAGCTCCTCGTTGGACATTGTGCTCTTGGTCGGTGAAAGTATCAGGTTCGTCGGTGTACTTCTGCCGGACGAGCTTTGGACGGGGGTGCTTCTTCCGGAGTTCGGCATCGACGAGCAGTTGTTGTTGGCGGTGAGTACCAAACGTTCGGCAACAGTTGGCATACTACGTCCGGTCGGCGTGGACGACTTGAAACTATTACCGTAGCCGTGCCCGATCGGGGAAATTGGATTGTACTTTAACGCATCAGCACTAGAAGACTTCGTAACGGGATCACGAACAGGCGAGGACGCGAAGAATCGATATCCAAGCGCTGTCAGCCCTAATGGTGTTGGGAATCTGGGTGAAGAAAACGAAGATTCGCGTTTAGAACGAGTTCCTTCTAGTACCTTGACGCTCTTTGGTCGGTTTACTAGGAGCATCGACGAGCTGTTTGCTTATGTTGAACGGTGAAATGTAGGGTTGATTTAGGGGATAGGGGATGATTAGGGGTTGATTTGTCGATATATGTAGAGTTGATGGAACTTAATTGAAATTTGCTGTTACGGAAAATTATAGGAGAATGCGTGAATGATGAGAAATAACGAAACTGAACTCCATTCGATGTTTTGAAATTTGAATAACGCATGTAAAGATATCGTATAATTAAGGTAGATACAAGTGATAAATTTGACATGCCACAATATCTCCAATTTAGCATATGTCGTGTTATTCTTCTTTGAATGATATCGCGTGAAAAAATTTTGCTGTCCTTCAAAAAGAAATTTAAGAATTATTTTAGAAAAAATATATATATATACCGAGACATTATCATACTACTGAAAATTCCATTCTGCCAGTATGCATTTTCTTTGACGTGTCTTATCAAATTAAACACGTAGAGATACGCAAAACTATCAAAATGAGATCACAAAATAACTAAAAACCGAAATCAAAATACTTAATTAACAAAGCCAAGATAACTAACATAAACGCGATGAACGTAACGTAGCAGATAAAGTTCCAAATGAAGAAGTACTTCGTATCATCGAAACTAATCGCGAAATCGATCAAACAAATCGCTACATCGATTAAATATTTCTCTAGTCCTTTTTCTTATCATTCCATAGAATACAAAGATCTCGAGCCAGAAGTTAAGCTGTTTACTCATCATGCTTCCCATACCAATCGTCGAAACCTATTCATCCGATTACCCACCTGTTTCTAATATCCACAATCGATTGCTGCTCTTGACTTTGAATCAGCCTGTTCTCCGTTTCAGTGCTCTCCGAATTCCTCTTATTCAATTCCACGTGAGAGCCATAGCGATTCGAATCCTGTTCCATCATCGCCTTCTGGCCATGCCTAGCTAGCACGTGCATCGTACTCAACGAACCACGACCAAGACCCCTCGTGATGTCCGGCGTGACGCTGCGAGGTGGCTCGACATCTCTCTGTGGCCTTCTCGATGGCAACGTGTAGAACTGTTGGTTCGCGTCTTTCCCGGGAACATAGTACTGCTGGTTCCTCGCATTTCGCATGTACACGATCTGACGTTGATCGCAGACGCGCTGCAGATCGTCGCATCCCGACACTTTGGTCTCTTCGAAAAGCTTGTTGTTACCATCGCAGAGGCTCTGACGTGGATCGTGAGAGTAAATCTTCGGGACTGCTTGTCGTCCATAGCTCTGTTGCTTCTCACCCTGGATCTTCTGGGGCGAGGATGGATCCTTCAAGATCTCTTGGATCTTCTCCTTTTGACACTCCTCGGGGTTAGGAGGCGATATATAAGGCGGTGGTTGAACTAGTCCATGAGGAGGCACCGAGTCTATAGCCAACAGTGTATTGTCTGAAACAAAACGATTAATAATCACTCTTGTCCCTGCGCAATTCCACTCTCGGCTAAATTACTTTCTATCATCTAACTATTGAATCGAGAGGTTTGGCAGATTCTAAGAAGATCGTTCTCAAGCTTTGTAAACGTAAATCGATCGTTTCTCTTAATTGTTAGACATTCGCTTGTTTGGTACCGAGTACGGTGTTCTCTGGGTTATTGTAACGTTTCGATACTGCCATTCTCATCCTCGCTGTATCCTCGTCATGTCACCATCGTGAGAGCGAGCTCCCTTATTTGCCAGACTGGCGCCCGAATAGCGGAGAATTTAAAATAAGGACAAACAGTGAGTCACCCTCTAACGAAAATAACAATTCTTTTCCAATTTTTCACTATACTCCGATAAGAATATCTTTAACGAATGGATGAAGCTTCCACGTTGAAATTAAATGCAAACACGATCTCATTCGGATTACTAACCTAATCCCTCAATAAAATTCGAATAATAATACATTAGATAAAGTGCTTTAGTAAAAGTATTTTTATATTTTACGTTAGTTTCTGTATATTGTGCATCCCTTAAAGCAAGTTCTCTGTGTCTCTGTTAATTTCTGTATTTGTATGATCCTTTTCATATGATTTTCCTTTGCACAGTATGCTCTCACCGTGTAAAAAGAGGGCGTATATTATTATATAATAGGTTCATTTTCACTGAAAAATAATCTCATCCATCAATTTGTAATAATATTCACGAAGAATCCATTGGAAAGTCGGAAAATTTGCGTAGTTTCGTTATAGGATGACTCATCCACGTATATAAACGACCGATGACCGAGGATCGAGATAGGTCTGACTGATGCCCTATTTCATTCGCTCTCAGAGTATCGCTACTTCAGTAACACAGAAATATTCTGTTCGAGAGGGTAATGAGAATTTCCCTTACCCCGACTCGAGTGTAATTTGCCGGTGCCGAGTATCGTTACAATAACCCCAGGGGCACTGCACCGCGAAGATTATATATATTATTTATTTGTAAATGTACGCGAACAATTGCTACTGTGAGAGATATCACCGACTAGTTCCGTTTTAGTGCAGGAAACTATTTTGTTTGTTATTCGACTCTTACATCGTCATACCAACGCTATGCTCTCGATATCATCGATGCAAACGATGTTTGAATTTGTTTTCAAGTAATTCGTTAAACGATTCGAAATCGGAACAGGAAATAATTTATTAGTGGCATAGTCGTCAGTGAAGTGAAAGCAAAGCAAGCACGACACAAAGACATTTGCAAATGCAAGCATGCAACAAAAGCAAGAGAATACTACAGCTCATCGATTAATCACTCGAGTCCGGCATGGAATGCAGCTTTGCGATTTCTCGAATCGCGATCGACGCGTTGGGAAAAGAAATTGCGATATTTCGTTAAATCGAACGCACCACTCGGCCGATGATAATCATCATTCCATAACGGACTCGCGTGCTCTCTGATGAAGTTAAAAACAAAATGTACTCACCATAACATGAACTATGGTACTACGACATGTACGTGAGCTACTAGCGAGGGTTGCCACACGCGTGTGAGGTGCATATTTTTTCTCTAAAACTAGTATGCATATGTACACAGACTAATGTGCACGAGTGCGAACAAAGAATCGGGAAGTGAACAAAAAAAAAGAGAAAAGACAGATAGATAGGTATCGGGACAGGTCGGAGTTGAACAATGGCTAGAGTCTGTCCAAAAATAAGTAGTCGTTCAAGGCTAGTAATGTATGAACCTCTGCATATATAATTTAATAATTTTCCCTCCTATCTTTTACGACGAAGGTATTTCTATTCCTCTTGACGTTAACCAAGTGAAATTTCGGTCATCGACTTGAATTTAATTTAATTTTGCAACCAAAATTGAAATCTTAAAAGATAGAAAATTATCATGCGAAATAAAATCCATATTATTTATAAATTCGAATCTCACTTGTTACTATGTAAATAAAAAATACGGAATGGAATACAAAATACGAATTATTATAAAATTGGCTCCATTTATTCGGTCGAAACACGTAAAATTACGGAAAAATATAGAAGAATATATACATGTGTGCACGTTGGTAGTAGGGGAAATAGCCTTGAGCAACCAATCGATTTTGGACGAACTGTAGTATTTACAATGAGGGTTGAACGATACATGATACGATACAGGTGAAACAAGTGAGCAAAAAAAGAACAAATAACAAAATGCAGCCGTGATTTCCACAAAAAATGACATCTATTCACATACATTCTTCGTAAAGGTTTAACGACATAGTTCGTCGGTATGTACATTCGAATGGCAAGATGCGCTGTCCGTTATCGATCGAGTACAAAAAAAGAGGAAAGAAATATACACAATTTATGAACATACAAGTGCACACAAGTAAGAGATGAGCCTTAAACACTAGTAACACATACGTATGTACATATACGGTACAAAGTGTTGCATGCTCCCCTACCCAGGTTGTAAGTAGTCTAAATATTAGTCGCAAGCTGATTAATTCTTGCTGCAGCGAGAGAAACATGAAAAAATGTGGTATTTAGTAAGGTGTTGTTTCATCGAATTGATTAAAATGATGACACTGAACTGGAATTCTAAATTAATTAAAGTGTATACACTCGAGTGGTAATCGTATTTCAAGTATCCATACCACGTTTCCAAAATGTTGCACTTAACTTTAAGAGTGTATTGTACCATCTAAAAATAGAGATGAAAATTTTCTTCGTCGGAATCTACCGCTGAGTAACACATCAGCATGATCGATATGACAGTGCAACCTAAATATACACAAGTCGTTAGATCTCGATCTCGATCCTCTAATTTCATTTTATATATCTATATTGAACCTGTTTCCTACTTTTTATCATTGCGAAAAGTCTGATCGTGAAACTATAGTAAACGTATAGATGTGCAGCAAATATTTATAAGTTACCCAAATTTTATCCCGAGAATAATCCTATGACAACTACAGGCTATCGCGTTGTTCAAGCTAGATCGAAGTCGCCTTAAATAATTTATTCGAGGAAAATAAATTCAAGAGTTCAATGACATTTTCGTCATCAGAGTTAGGTACAATACACTCCTAAAGATAGAGGAGACATTTTATACCTCGTATAAGATCTCGAGGGTACTCTATTTTTGCTTTATTGGCAAATGGTGCACGCTTAATGGCGGAAAGAAAGACCATCGCAACGACGGAGTCCTGTATCCGAAGTTAGTCACTAGAATGTTAGTGCTGAACGCTACTTACAACGAGGGGCGAGCACGCATCGGCTAACATGCGATACGGCTAGTCGGGGCACACTTACGTCTTCACCACATGCCGAAACCCGAACTCGTTTGCTACAACTTTTCTTTTTCTGCTCTTTTCCTCTAACTTTACATCGCTATTACGCCGTGGATAATTCACGGCGAACGCTGGTGACACGATTAAGTATTAACGGAAGCGTATAACACGTTTTGGTGTAGCTACATTACAACGATGACATTTCATGTGTCACGAACGATCGCGACGCTAAGCATCAGGCAAAACTCTGACGCAAAACGATCGGGATTAAATGAAGTTCCGAGAGAGAGAGATAAAACGAACGCGATACAATTTCGTGTGTTTCGCGAATAAAATCTGCAGTTAGCGATTCTTCGTCGTTCCTTCGCTGTTACCGATCCAGCGAATGCCTTGGCTCTCTGCTGTCTCCACAGGCAGAGAAGAAACAAGAAAAACGATAAAAAGAGCGGTCGTTCACTCGTTTATCGTGTACAGAGTTTTATTATAATTCTCTCTTCGATCATTCTCGTACTGTTTCCGTGCACGTACATGACACACGATAATACTCGCAGAGCTGAGCGATTCTACACTCTTCGAGTGAACGAATCTATTATGCACGTGCAAGTTCGTGTAACTAAATACGCTATGACTTGCAAAAAGAAAAAAAAAATGGCAAAAAAAAGAACGAAGAGCATGTAAGAGGGCAGGTATATATGTACACGTATGAAGAAGGTGTATAGTAACCTAATCTAGTCTGCCTAGGGCAAGATGGGCAATAGCCATAGGCTCCAGCTGGTGGACACTGCCCGCAAAGTATCGATATATTCCGCTTGATTTCTTGTTATTTCTCTTTTCCTCTCCTATTAAGTTTCGACCTTTTTTCAGACCCTTTTCTCTTTCGACACACACATTTTTCAACGGCCATTGCTTTCGAACACGTGACACCTTCGGTTATAGAGAAATGAAGGAAAGTAGCAGCGGATGTATGCAGATCGAGCGGCATTCTGGGCACATAGCACCACTTAAAGTTAAGTATCGTTTGTTTATTTCATTGCCTATATTTCTAAATTTAATAAATTATTTATGTACAAGATTGGACGGAATATTGACTTGGAAATAATAATTACAATAATTAAAGACTCGTTTAGTTTAGTCGATACATATGTATTATATAGCGACACTGTGAGCTTAGGGATGGTGTCGCTCAATTTCAGTGGCTGAGAAAAATTCACGATGATCTAAGAAATATAATACAACTGGTGTTCCGATTTTATACGAAAAAATAAATATAATATTTTTCAGGAATAAACGATGAACGATGCCAAATTAATTATCAGTGGTTGAGCTGCCGAAATAATTTTCTATTATGCAACGTTTTGCTAATTAACACGATATTGCATAATATTTAGTGGCATAAAGAACAAAACCCTGTAATGAATCAATTTTAATCTATTTTGTATTTTTATTTACTTTTTCATATAGAATCGTCGCGTTTCGATTTTACCATTAATTGTGAAAAATCCTGTGCACATTCTGCAAGCTTGATAATAATTAAGGCTTTATTGGTTGTTTATGATTGAAACACATTTAAGTATCGCTTCGCGTCACCAAACGGCGATATTTACGTAATATCCGGTTAGAAGTTCGTAGAAATTGTTCATCGAGCAGCTGATATGACTCAAGCAATGCACATCGTGCTAGCTAAAAATACAAGAATGGCTCTGATAAAGGACACGAGTGACGTGTATAATCGAGCAGATGCTGCATTCGTTGTATTTTGCAAGGATGAATATCGGGGATGAAAATTTCCTGCCTTTGAACCCATTTCGCAAACGATACAGTTTTCTATGCCATCGGGCAGCTGCTTTCATTTTTATCGGACATCATGCCATGTTGCTCCACTTTTTCAGCAACTACGATGATATATGCGCCCGCTCAGGCGATTATCAAGTATGTAAAATGATAGCGCCATGAATCATTTCTTTTCTTCGGTTATACGCGGTATTCAGGATATCGCTGGAATTTTTCTTTTTAATATCGTCGCGTTTCTCGTCGTATGACGAAGAAAAGACGAAGAATATCACGTACAAAGAACCATACAGTCCTGCGAGTAAGTTGTAAACTTACGCTCAACATTTTTTAATCTTGCAATTTCTCACTTCGAAGCTACGATATGGAAACGAATATTTATATACTCAGTTTGGGATTTCCATAATGTTATTTGTTTCCGTTTTTTCCTGGTTCATGAATATTTTGAGACTTGGGCAATCGATATAAAATTGATAAAAATGTCGTGTACATATTATGTAAATGTTAATATTGTACTTAATATAACCTTGTAAAAGGTTATTCAGAAAGATCAAGGGGAATCGTTTGATGTTTGATTTTGATGTAATAATTACTATCTTTCGCGTTTTTGCATCGATAAACTAGTTCTGAAATGCGCAATAAGCTTTACAACATTGTAGGAAATTGTTCGTATATAATTCTATGCATTGACATTTAAACGAGTATCGAAAACATATTGGCAACTAAAACTGTCAAAGCTATTTCCAACCTTGAAATACGTGTTACTATTAGATCGATAATTTAAAGAAACAAGACTTGAAATGCGATATAAATACAGGTATACTTTTTATTTAAGCTCTAGCTTTTGATTAGTTTTTAAAAATTTACGAATACTATCTTTCTAGATCCATTATTATATTTCTTGTAATAAACGAAGCGACACTCGAATTTCTGAAATTTCTATTCAGCAACTAATTCTCGATGAAGAATCTATTGAAATTTATAATTTAAAAATGATGAGCAAAAAATAAAAAATAAAATTTCCAAAACATCACGATATTTTCAAAATAATTATAAAGTGTATATTGTGCCTAACTGTTGTTTACATAGCATATACAAATCTTAGCAAACTGCATTGAAAAACTTGAAATTCGATTTTTTATACGATAACAAATGACGGTATTTCCTCGAATCGAAGATAGTAATTCTAATGGAATAGCAAAAGGACAGAATTAGGGCAAAAGTATCACGAAATTTTCCATCGTCGATTAGACGTGACTTGCCATTCAATCAAATAAAATTACTTTAAACATATAAGTTAATCGGTTATCAAGCAACAAAAATATATCACATGATTAGTAATTCTGCTGTAAGTTATAGTACGTGACCTATGGTTATCTTTCGTGACGTAACTCGAAAAGTAAACAGTAGTGAACCGATTATAAATCAGGAGAGCAATAAAGTTACACTTATGCCATACAATTTGTCAACCCTTGTCTTCACATTTGAATTTCAAATTTATTTTTATCACGTTCCATTACGATTTACACAATTCCAAAATATTCTATACCTCTTATTTCTTCCTGCAGAAGAAGAACGAAACTCGATAAATGAACGTCATCCCTTATGAAAGTACAATATATAACAATATCTCTAGTAATTAACGAAACTATCATTATTCAAATGTAGAAGACTGTTGGAAGTTAAAAAGGCAAATACGATAAATCACGGAAACAACGGAGTTAGTTTTTGCAACTATAGTGGCATGCTTAAACATTCTGAAACGCAAACAGTCACTAAAGGTGTTCGTTGGCGATACGAAACGAAAATATTCACAGCTAATTAAAATTACTTCAGTGAATCATGGTGTTATCACGAGTCTCCTTGTCGTGTAAGAAATTACAGTTGCATTGTAAAATTGTTTTTAATTGGAAAATATGAGGATAATATTCCAAATTGAACGATTCATGTTCTTTTCGATAAATTATGCGATATACTGCATGAATTCCTTTCGTCTGTATCCACCTTAGATATTAGCCATTTTACAAGACATAAACGCCACGTATCAGAACATTAATTGTCTACAAAAAAGACATAAATGATAATACATCGTTTACAGGTAGAGACAATTTTATATTTCTAAATAAAATTTCTAACGAGTGAAATTCAATAAGATAATGAATTATAAGTCTTAAAGCATTGAGATACATTTATCTAAAACTGAAATTTTCGATTTCTCAAATAATCGATTTAGATTATCCTGTTATCTTCATTACGCGGTTAATGATAGAAAAGTAAAGATAAGAAATAAAAAGCTGAATTGCTGAACTTTCGATATCTCTTTTAGTAATAACCTTAGAAATCCTATGGAGTAAAGGTCAATGAACTCAGGAATGAAGAGACAGGAAATTCGAATTATTTCTATTGCGTGAAAAAAAAACTATTTCTATTCTCTTGAAATTATTGATTGCTACTTACACCATTAACTATATTACCCAAAAATTCTTTTCGATATACACGAAAATCATTGCATAGGAAAAATGAAAATGAATTGTCATTGCCTTTCCTATTTAAAGAGTAATTAATGACCTGAAATTAATAATTATTGAAATGAATAAATTTACCTGTAGGAATTAATTAATGAACTAGTTAAAAATCCATGTAAAAACTGAAATTTGAATATTATAAGTCTACACAGAAGTGGTATAAGTATCATGGAAAATTTAGCAAGTACAACAATAAGTACAAAAAAAAGTAAACAAACCAGCAAAAAGAAGAAGTAGTATATCTGCTTATCTAAACCAAAACAAGTATGTTATAAATGCGAAAATCATATACGTGAAAGGTATGTGAGTAGATATGACATTTTATTATTCATCTCAGACATAAGAGAAATCAAATTTTGACTGATTTTGTGTTTCTTCGGAATTTAACAATGGCATTTCTTTCTTTTAATAAATAGATAGAAGTAAAGATAAATTTAATACGAAATCGTTTGCTATCTTGTTTACCCAGCGTAACATACACGTATGTTATAAATATTTCTTCAATAAACAGCTTCAATGTAAATATGTCAGATATGTTAAAGACAGCGTGGTTTCCAGGAATCCCACCCCTGAGCTTCTACACGTCTGATCAAACCTCGAGAATTCCAGGATTAATAAGCATCTTCAGCGATCATCAGATCACTGGATTAATCACTTCGAGGAAAGGTAGACATACCTATCCTAATTTATGCAGAATAATAGGAAGAATTTAATATCGAATATTTCAGTGACGATATTGTAATATTTTAGGATAACTACTCAATACTTATTGCTACATACATGGTGCTTCCTTGATTTATTTTTCCTTCAACTATACGACTTTGACATGAGTTATTTGACACGAGGTATAACCATCCTACACTTACAAACAATACTTCTTTTCGCTAGGTGGCTAAAATTCCAGGAAAATCTTATATTTTTCTTATGGCAGCAACAACTACCTAACAATCAAAACTTCAGAAATATTTCAAATGCCTTTAATTTTATAACTACATAGGTACAGAATTCGATTAATATTTTTATGCCGAATATAAAAATTCTAATTAACCACGAATCGAATAGTTTGTAAATATTGGAATATTAAAAGCACACGAATGTCGCTGAAAGTAATAAATATCAATTCCATCGAAGATTGTGAGATTTTTATAGTAGCACGCGATATATCTTCTCAACATCCTTATCGCGTATTCGCGTTAGATTTATTCCTTTCTTTAATATCTTTTTTTTTTTCTTTTTTTTTACGTAAACTGCTCGTAAAGTAGATAATAGCAACAAGAAATAATCACACGATTGTTCAAGACGCGATACCGCGTTTCATACAATTTCGTGAAACAGCTACGCAGACGTTAATCAATTCATTGATTTCAACTCGGTTTATTAGTATTTGTTTATGTATATATCGCGCTTTGTCTGTCGCCCAGAGTGAACACGTTTCATAACGCGAGATTGGCAATGCTTTATTTGATTGTGGACAGCAAACTTTGCCAATGAATACCGACCAACGCGTGTAGATACACACTTGTTTAATAAAACACTTGACACGTGTTTTCATTACTTTAAATCAGATTTCAAATTCACCAGGGGGTGTAGTTTGGATTGTAGGTTCTTGCATGCAGAAAGATCAATTGAAATAAATTGCTGCGAGTGACGATTTCAGAAAAAAATCACTTATAAGAATGGCAAAACACTATACTTGTTACAGTGATGAATGATAGTAATTGCATAAATTATTTAACTTACACTCTCGATATCAAAAATAGGCGATACCGTGCTTTCCTTTACATCGAATAAGAAAAGTTTACGAACAGAAAGATTATAGCTTTGATAAATTATATAAAGCTACTTTCATACGATCTTGAAAATATTCTTACAAAGATTCTTTAAACTTTTTAATACATTTCCTTCGTTTTCTCCATTTCCCATTCAAGCTTTAATTCCTACAATTACTCGAAATTATTCCATTTCATAATAAACATGATTAGCAGTAGAACAGATAATTTCCTATTTACGTGCAAATAGTAGTAACACAATTATATCTGATATGATAAAACTGCGTTGATTTACATTCTATAACCAGGAGACTAATATATCGTTAATAAACTACGAGATAGGTACAAATTGTAATGTTCAATTGAAAACCGAATACACTTCGTTTTGAAAAGATAATAAGATAAAAATGTAATATAGCAAACGAATTTCGCAATTTATATTCAACTGATCTGAAAATTAAATTTTTCCCGAATGTATGATGACAACATTTTAATAATATTTTACGTTGTTAGTTATTTCATTACCTAACGTAATAAAATCAAAAAGTATAGAGAAAAAACACAGATGACGTGTATTATGTATAAAACAAATAAATCCATGTTATTTAAACAAAAAGAAACAAAACCGAAATACGACCAGTTGTGTAAATTTCAATCCGCAGAGAGAATAAATAAACAGAATATGTGGGTGTGCAAACAGAGTGAGTGAAGTTGGTGCATATTTTTACAGTTTAAAGATTACAAACTCCAGTTTATCGACGGTAATTCACAAAAATCTTGAACGAAGGAAACCTGACAAAGGATCGTGACAGAAGAAATTAGATTAAAATAAAAATCTGTCCTTCTAACTTCGATTTTCACGTGTGGGGTGCAGGAAATGATGCTGTTTGACAGAGTGACAGGAAACGTGAACCATGTTTGGCATATATATGATATATTTTGCGAATTACGAATTTATTATTATTTTAAAATAAATTATTCTGTCGGTTCACGTGAATTCAAAGAGTCCCGGCATCAGTTAAGACTTCTGGAGGTAACAATAATATTTTGTAAATCAAAATTTCGGAATGAAAAATTTGGAAACAGACGTTCACATCAATTTCTTTTTCTCCCTTGTTAATATTTACAATATAATTGCAATTACAATCCGTATTGGGATCTTTTTAATGAAAATTTTTGTACAACGTCAATACTTCGTCTGATCTATCCTGAATATATCTTAGAAAAACCCAAGATGATAAATAAAATATTGGAAATAAATAAGGAACATCGACGAACAGAGAATTAAAACGAGAAGTAGCGATTTAGTAGACTTTCTAGTAAACTTTCTCACCCATATCAAAGTCAATTCCAACAAAAATAAATAAAAGGTACGAGTATTAACACACCGGTTCGAAGCGTTTAGTGTTTAACGATAGTAAGCAGGATGCAACGTTAGCAACGGCAACAATTATCAAAAATTCAACGAAACCTCGAATCACCGTCGTAACAACCCATATATAATATGTATATAATCCTTACACAACCTGGACCAAAGAGAAACAATGTCACTTATACCAAAGAACATATTTTAACGCGATTATAAATAAAAAACAAAAATAAAATCAAATAAAATAAGCGGGATGCAACGTTAGCAACGGCAGTAATTATTAACAAATTCAACGAAATCTCGGATCACCGTCGCAACCCATATATATATACATACATACTCTTTATTCGAACTGGACCAGAGGGAAACAATGGCGGTTACACCAAATAATGAACTTTGACACGGTTATAAACAAAAAAGAGAAAAAAAAAATAAAATAAAAGAGAAAATATATAGTTTTATGACTTACGGTGTCGTCTGGTCGCAATAAAGAGCAGATGCTTCGCCAGCATGTTGAAATGCAACTGTGGCCTGCGCCGACTGTCAAATCTCGAATACCACGCTCGTCTTACGACCGAATCTCTCTCTGGCTATCGAGAGGCTGGCGACCGCCTGTCTAGCGACAAGGTTTCCTCTTCGCTGCTAGACTGATACCGCCTTATCATCGCCACTCGCTAAAAACGCGAATTTCTTCCCTCCAACTCGTCGGGAACCCGTTCACGCGTGAAGATCTAACAACTTCCTGATGTTTCGCGCACCAACCCCCATACGGTATTCGTGGAAAAACGCGCCGACGCTCATTGATAAATCATAAGCAGTTCCGATCCAAACTATTTCTTAGAGAGTATTCGCGCGCACGTCCCGAGAAAATAGCGATGATTTTTAAACCGAACGACGTTAGAGGATAGATCGGGTGTAAGATCCGCGGTAGGTTGCGTCAGCTAACGACGATAAAGCCGGGTAACTCGAATTAGCGAAGTCGATAGGAACTCGGCGATGAATTTATGAAATTTGCGAGGGGGATGAAGCGTCGGGGGTTGAGGGAACGCCTAACCGTAGAGTTCAGCGAGTCCCGGTCGTGAACGAGGCCAGTTCGTGGCGTACTGAGGGCGGTGGCATCCGCTCGAAAGTATTTGAATCGTCCGCGGGTAGGAGGGAATTTTGTTTATCTGGATTTGGAATTATCGGCCGGGATAAACATCACGTCTGATGCAACTCCGTTAGTTATTGAGCCAGCAACTAATAATGCTGATAAGGGCTAACAAAGTGAGGCTTCATTGGGGGCTCCCTGGAGTTTTCCAGCTTATCGTCTTTGGCCCCCGCTCTTAACTTTATTGCATGTCGTTCGTTAAAGCGAAAGATTTCCTATTTACTCGCCTCGAGCCACGCGATAATTCCTTCTCCTAGACTCGCGACAGGTTATAAAGGATCCGTTCGGACCGGTTCGTAAACAACGAACTGTGACGTGCTGGATGATCATGAGGATGAAACAAATGGACGGAAATTTACCATGATCACCGACCAATCGCGAGGAATTATTCTCAGAATTTGATCCCTACGAGGTTCCACTCAGAAATGGCGGACCAAGCGGATGAAATAGGCCCTGGAAGGAAGGAACTCGGCCCAGTCTAGCGAGGTAAATCGCTCAAGGTAGGAGAGAAGCGACCAGAGGGGAGCCTTCGCGCGACAATGAAAGGATGCATTTTTTATCTAGCGATAACGTGCAATCGTCGTGGAAGAAAAATGGAAAATCCATGACGCGTTGAAAACAGGAGGAACTAGTGGAACCGCGCGTGCAATGTTATCTATTAACCTTGCGAAAAGCATGCATATACAACGCCGGGACCGCTTCGACGAGCTTATCGACGAAACTATTGAACTCTGAAATATTCCGTACGCCATAAAAGGCGACAAGAGGGAATTCGCGTTTATCGTTTTGCAACGTTACGTTAGGGGCAGCTGCCGATAGATCGGACGAGTCGGTAGATACCGAAAACGTGGCTTTTCTATCTACGTGTCTACGTTAACGCGGAAAAACATTCTTCGATCTCGTTATCGTGACCGTCGAACGGATCGTTTGCCGTTTGCCCTCATTAATTTCCAAGCAATCACACTCTCCCGTTAGCCGAACTCTCCTTTCGCACAGTGCACGCCAAGAGTACACGTCTACCGATCATTTCCACGTGTTACTTTGTGCCCTTCTTTCATTCTTTTCACGCTCGCGTTCGTCCTTCCTGGGATCTCCCGCTGATCCATCTATTTACTGCCCCGGCGTCCCGGCTTCGGCAATTATCTAATGCACGCTTTACGTAATCAGTTATGCAAGATGGAAGGAACAGAGGATCTGGAGAGTAGACTGTTGCGCAACAGGACCGACCGCGATTCTAATAGCGAGATATCAACTCCAAATTCTTCGCTTCGTCGAACTCGTTAAGCTTCACTACCAATGCAACTGTGCTTTGTGTATTTGATTAATCGTGAAGTAATAGTCTGAGGACTTTCGGTGGAAAAATTGGATATTAAATCCAAAAAGGATTTAATATTAAAATACAAAAGTTCTTGATTTTAATAGTGGCTCTTGGCTCGAATAACTATTACTCGAAATGGATTTTATACGAGGATTTCCATGATTTGTTATTCAAATATTTTTGGAAATTATTGGGTCTTTGAAAATGAGGCAATAGTTGTTATTATAGACTCGTTAAATAGAAACCGAATTTGATTCTTCTTATTTCCTCTCTCCTGATTTCTCGCCTTCGTTAGGTTTAACTTTAGCTATTCCGCGTTTAAAGACAGACGTCACGAGAGATAATGAGAATTTTCGATAAGCTAGAAATAGCATAATTTTCCCCATTTTTCCGATAGGATATGCTCCGAGTCTTCTGTTTACAAATAATGGAATAAACGTAATATTTGCAAACGGAAAGTGTCTGTTGTTTGTTTATAATGTTCTGCTATTTAAGTGATTTCTACTCTATCGATAAAACGAAATCGATATCTCTGTTGCAAATAGTTTCCGTATCTATTATATAATATCACAGGTACAAAGTGCTTGAACTATGATTCTGGTTGATATTCTTATATTTCGTATAATCAAACGTGGCATAAGGGATCGGTAATATTTCAAGACCTTCGAGGAATAAAAGCGACGAGAACAGGTTCAACCGTTGGACATCGGAATATTATAAATTGGGAACGGTAATTAGTATACCTGTCACGTTTATACGATCGATATCATTCACCGATGAATCTCACGATTAATTACCGAATTTCCGTGCAATTGTCAGAATATTTAAGCACTTCAGACGATTCGATATCGATTATTAATTTCATTAATACGGTTCAACGATAAATCCCATTACCGATCACCAAATTTCCGTGTCATTGCCGGAATACTTAAGCACCCTGACAGGTTCAATGTCCGTGGCTCTGGGCCTGGGACTCTTAGCAGCGGTCGTAATGGGAATCGAGATCGTCACGTTCATGTCGAAGTTCACGTCGCTATCGATCGGAGGCTCGGGGCTGGAAATTGTTTCGGGATAATTGATCCTCTCCTTCAACAATTCCTCCTGCAGCTCCTCCGACGGGGTTCTGCAGATCTTCGACGATTTCTCCCCGTTACAGGAGAACTTTTTGATAAACATTATCGGACTGTTCGCCATTCTATAGCTCTCGCTCCGCTTCACTTTACGCTCGATCCTGCTGCCGCCTCTGAACATGTCAGGCTTCCTTGCAGGATTGTTATCGACGCATACTTCGGCAAACTCCGAATCCAAGATCGCGTCTCTGTCGATTAGTCGAAACTCGTTAACGGTGGTCGCGACACACAGCGATTTCTCATCGTTTCGTACTCGATTCTCGCTTTCTTTCGCACTTACGACGTTTTGGTCCTCGCAACGGAGCTCCAATTTCGTGACCTTCCTACAAAAGTTTGGCGTGTCCAGGTCAGACACTAGCAACTTCCTACTTAATTTCGGGGTATTACCGGTTGCCCTCAAGTTTTTCGGACAGAGAACCGACTTCTCGAAGTCGAGTCGTAGATTCGTGAGTTTGAGAACCGACATGGGTGGATCTACCATATTTACTGCTCGGTGATCCTTCTGAGGGATCGGAATATCGCTAGGCAGCTCCGGTGGATGGTTCTCGTCGCAGGTAATTACATCCGCCGACCTATTCTCCGCGATCGCTTTGTTAGAGCAGAGCTTAGATTTATTGGGATCTAAGAGCTTGTTACTCGGTGCCAGTGCTACGGTCCCAGCGGCCGTTCGACAGGTGCTCTTGGCCGAAAGCAAAGGACTTCCGTTGATGGTCAAAGGTGCGTTCAGCTTGTCGTTAGGACGAGTGTTCGTCGCGAGTGTACATTGTGCTTCTAATCTACCGGCGCAGCCTGTGCAGTCACGTTCGTCAGTGCTCGTACCAGAAGCCGTCTTACCTTCGTCGTCCTGCACGTTGACATAAGCCCCGCGAACTTGTCGATGAGGAGTAGTCGGACTCGTTGGACCAACCACGGTCGTCGGTGTTCTCACGTAATCTGGACTGGCCGCGCGATCGGGACTTCTCGCCGCTCTGATGATCACCTTGCCTAATTGGGGTGACGTGGGTGGAGTGGATTTGCCTGTCGGACCGTCCACCGTGTCGTTGGTCTTCGTCACTGCGCGAACATTAGGGGTTGCCCGATGCAGCAATGGAGACGGACTCGGCGACACGCCTTCTCTTACGAATGGACCTGAATTTTAGTGCACACGAGCAAGAAGCGATCTATTTAAGTACAGTTTGTGGAACGAGTATAGCGAGATTTGTAAAGTTGATCAGGTGTTAGAGTCGAAGTACGATTTAATTTTAAAGCGACTTTGGACTCTCGATTACGCGAAATATGATCTAGCTTTGAAACATGAAACGTTGCGTACGATTCTGGTTGGATAACAGATCATCGATGTCACTGGATAATATTTTAATTTTCGATTTTTTCCTCTACTTATGTAATACATCAGAGGTGTTGCTGAAGAGAGCACGAAGGACTCCTATATCTCGCATTTTTTTACTTATTTCTGAAATTCTATCATTATCCGCGAATCAAAGACTACTTCGACAAACGTATTTCATGTATTTGACAGTGATTATCCTGATACTTTACGTTTCTCGCTTTATGCGCAACACGATACACGTCAGATGACGCTCAAGAAAGATTGTACATTTTGATACCTTTCATACGTATCAAAAATTTTCTTTGTATTCCCTTTCTCGTAGGCGTTTCAATTTCCACTACATGAAAGAAACGTACCGAATTTCTCGCTTCGCTACTTAATATATGGCTATTGCTTTATTTAAACATTCCTCAGCAATGCTTATCTTTAAAAAGTGCATAAATGCAGTTAATACATTATCAATTATAATATATTCCAGTCGATCATCGACTTTGTTATCTCCTAATACCAAATGTCTCATGTCCAACAACTAGTCAAACGCACCTGGATTGAAGGTAGTATGCGCGCCCTTCCTCCTCTTCAAGCTATCAGACGAATAAACGACTTTGCCTTCCGAATCCAACGTAACCCTCGCACCCTGTCTCTTCCTTTCCAGTGACGAATCGGGCTTCTTAGGCAACTCGCTTAAACTAACGTACTCGGCATCTTTCTTAAATATATCCGAATTAGCATAGGTAACCGGGGACCGGACAGGGGTCGTGCTTGAACAGGCAGCCGAGTCCTGACGCTTGTCATTGTTGTTTCTCACGTCGGCTATGGTGACATAGTCGCCGGAGTCTGCGTTCGTCTGTTCTTGAACCGTACTCTTCAGCACCTGTTTTCTGCCCGGTAGAACACCGCGAAGTTTGCCCAGTACTCCGCTCAGTGGATTGATCTTGGCCCCCTGACTCTGCCCGACCGTGGGTTTCTCGCTCGTAGGCGAAGGTAACACCTGAATCGTGGCGTAAAGATTCTTGTCTTGGCCGTTGATCACTTCCATCTTGGAAGTGCCAACCGTGGCGGACATTAGAACCGATCCTCCTGTTTGAAGATCGATTATTTTGCTGGCCTGGTCCGAATCTCTCGCGTGCTCGTCGTCCGAACCCGGTGGCGTGATCACGCACATGGACGGTATACGACTGTTATTGATCGCAGTCTTCAAACGAATTCTCTCGATCCTCTCGCAGCTTTCGAGGTCGCTGGACTCGGAATACTCGAATTCCGAGCACGATCTTCCCGTACAGGCTGGACTCGAGGCTGACTCCACGGGCGACGACGACGTATTGTGACCGCTATCCGGAGACTCACCGCCGTTTTGGTTTGACCCGTGAACCTGTTGATGACGATTAGGTCGTTTAGATGAATATTTTTAAATAGACACTGATATAGCATAAAGTAGAACTATTAAGAAAAAAATAGGAGACTGAGACTCGTTGCAAACAGAACAGTCGATCGTAGTTGATTTTTCATCAATTTCTTTGCGGTCGAATTTTCTCTTAACTCTTTGACATCCACGTTGGTCATATATGACCGGCCACGGTTTCTCTGTGACGGCACGGTGGTCATTGGTGACCGAAGCGCTTCAACTACTCCAACTACATTGAACTACATTTAATGAAAATTGATAATTAGAAGATACTTTGAAATAAAAAGTATCCCATTGAATAATTCAAAATTTTGATTAGAACATTTAAAAAAAGAACAAATCTTGCATCTAGCGGTGCACACCCGTGGCGTCCTGAGAGAAACATGTGATTTCGGCGTAGGTTTCTCGTCAAAGGGTTAAATAATAATACATGTTTTATTTTAAGAATATAATTGATCCACTCTATTACTTATTCAAATCTCTTGAAACATAACTCATTATACCGTATAATAAAGTACAGTGAAAACTATTTTTCACCTATTTTCTAGTTATTCAAAGCATCTGTATTCAAAGACACAGACATCGATATATATACTGGACATCTTTTTTAATTATCAACTATCCGATGCATTAGTCGCAGTTTCTAATTTAAAAAAAAAAAAATATCGACGCAATTTAGGGAATAAATTTTAGAAAGGAAAAATTTCTTCATACCATAGCAACAACGGTTAGGCTGGATTTCCTTTCTGGCGGCGGTGGTGCCATTAAAGCGGTACAGACTGTGCCGGCGGAACTCGTCGTTGTCGATGTTGAACCTCTTCCAAAGAGTTCATACTCGTTTTCGACAACCGGTGAGGTAGGATCGGAACTGATATCATTGGATTTCATCAACGGACACTGCGGGACTGGATCCTCTTCTCTTAGAGTTTTTAGACCAGAGTCCACGTGGAACGAGGTGTAATAGCCCTCAGTGTCGCAGGAATACACAGACGATGTTTCACCATCGTCGGAGAAAGGTATCACGGCGATATCTTGTATAATATCTGGAGTTAATGTACCTTCTGACGTTACGGAGGATGAAGTCGATGTATCTCGTCCTTTGAACCGTCTCACGTGACTTAGAGATGTCGACGACGTTCCAATCGAGGCAGTCGTCGTTGATCTGCGCAAATATCACCGGTTTCTGCAGTTAATACGTGTAACAAACTATGCCGCGCGCTAAAGTATTCAAACTATGAAGACGTCGATACGAAGGTATAAAAAATATGAAATTGAAAATTTGTTTGCCATCGATATTTGAAATGTCGGAGAAAATATAAAGTAAATGGAAACAAACGATACAACCACGAATTTCCTTGCAGCACAATGGAAAACTGATTAATGGAGTTAATAGTTAAATAGAAAACTCAAACACGGAAAGCCCATTCGATAACGCAACACAAATGAAAAGAATGTCAACTACAGGCTCGAATAGTCCCTTTTTAAACGTAATTTTAGAAAGGTAAAAAGGCAGAGGAAGACACGTTACCAAGTGCTTCTCTGGTACATAATTATACGTGCATTTAGTTCTCGTTTCTCAATTTTCTATTTCGCTATTAAGAACTATCTTCCTACGATATATCAGCCCTAATACCAAACTCTTAAGGTGTCATTTCGTTTTTCTCGTAACGCATTAGCTGGCATGGTAATCTTGGTGCGTGCAGCGGTCATACCTCGGCTGATGCGTGGTAGTGGTGGTTTCGCTTCCGATACTCGCCCTTCCGCTTTCGGAGGATGCACTCCAGTTTCCAGAGCTGGAATGAGGCGGCTCGTCGCGACTGCTTCCCTTTCGTCTTTCTCTCCTTTGGGCCGCGCTTTCGCGCAATTTCACGCTCGGTTGTCTCTCGGTGCTCGGGACGGATACCGGTATACTCGAGGTGCTCTTCCCGCTCGAGCTCGACGAGCTCGGCTTCCTTTCGTGAGACTTGTCCTTCCTGCGCCTGGTTATTACCATTTCGTAAATATTTGTTTCCTCGGCTGATCTCGACTGACCTTGATCCTGTTCTGACCTCTCTGTGCCCGAAGCGGCCGTCTCCTGCTGCTCCGATTGCTGACTGGATTTCGGACTGATCAGTTTCAGTCTGGACATGCCCCATGCCTTCAACGTATTGAAGTGAGACTTCTTTTCCGTAGACGAGTCTTTCTTCGACGAGCCCAATATATCCGTGCTCGCTGATCGATGAGCCCTCGTCGCTATGTTCGACATCGTTTCCTCTGCCTCTTCGCCGGTCGTTTCCCTGCAAGCAGCGGCAAGGATTTCGTCTGTCGTTCCGACCGGGTTACCACCGGGTTATCCCCGCGCCTACCATTTCACCTTCACCGAATATTCAATATCGGACAGCTAGATCTCTGCACATATGACTCACCCCCCGATAGCCTGTCGAATTTCCTTCTGATCGGTGCCAGCGATCGTGTTTCGTCTCTTTCCTCTGGGCCTGCGAGGTCGCGATCGTCTCTTCACCGCTGTCTCTTGACTCTCCGGGCCAGACAGCAGGGATCTCCTCCTCATCGACATTCTCTCGAATCCTCTCCCGCTCACGTCCACAGCCACGATTTCCGCCGGGAATCTAAGACACGAATGGCATCGCCGTTTAGCGATGTTAGTTGAAACGGAAATTTGACAAGGAGAAATTTTCGCGAGGTTCACCTCGAAGACGGTTAACAACGCGGCCGATAAAATTGAAGGTTGTTAAGCGGAACGAGCGGGATGCGTTCTTAATGAGAATGGCCTCCTCCGTAGTTTGGCGGCGCGATGGAAGATTTACAATCGGGCCGATCGATAAAAGTTTACCCGCTCGTATCCATTATCTTTACGGTGGCATAAATTTCTTGCTTACTTCAGAGCGACGGCTTGAACCTGTTCCTCGGGGCTTGGAAGCTTGTGATCGACGGCGTCGTCGGTCGTTGTATCTCCGAGGATCCTGGACATGCAATCCGGTGGTACAGTAACGTCCCCGAGCGCCTCCGTGGATGTCCATCTTCGTAGATCCTCGATAGCGGCCGGCTGTAACGACGAATTATACGTGAAACAAAGTCACCGGACTTCCTCCTTCGATTCTCTTGCCAACGGACCAACCAACGTACCAACCAACGTACCAACCAACGGTATTACAACAAGGAAGGCTACCACTACTACATCGCTTCTGTTTCTAAGAAACTCGATGCTGCGGCGAAAAGCAACCGACGTGTTTTACGCACTACGGCGCTGCGTGGGCACAAGCATTGTCGGATGTCACCTCGTGACCAAGCGGCTTTCACGCACGGAATACGGAACGGATTGTGTTTCAGTCTGGCCCTTTTCTAGCGGGATGTGTACTCCTTGCAAACCAGGTGAAAATGGATCGACCATTTTTTACGCTCCCGATCCTCGCGAACCGGCTCGTGGCTTACCAGCCAAACCCCCATTTCACCCTTTCGATAGTTGGCTCACGATGTATCGGCTTTCGGAAAAATTACGCAAGATCGTGTAAGTGTAACGCACCCAGACTGCGTGTCGATTAGACGCACGGTGAAATGTAGTTAGAAAAATGCCAGTTATCCATGTAAACGCGATATTTTTCTTAATACCCAATGACAGGTACGCAAAGTTGTCTATCGTGTATTTAGGTTTCGACAACGATACGTTTAGCGATTGACATAACAGCTATCTAAATAGATATCTCGCGCGGAAAGGTGTGCGTAGACCTTATTAAAAACTAATCGATTTCTTTCTATTAGGAAAGAGGAAAAAGGAAATCGTCGAGACTATCGTTTGATGACTCAACGCATCAAAGACACCAGATGCTGTTTCTCATAAACGATCATTCCCCGAGCTTTTAACGTTATTAACTTTCGTGACATATCGAATATTCCCGTTCCAAGCAGCACGTAACGAACATTGATATGACAGCAGTATAAATGTGCATCTGTCGTACGAAACCGGTATTAATGTGAATGGAGTTAAAATACATTTCGAGATGCATCGTTTCTACGAATCGTTGATCGTAGACGATAGAACGTCGGCGACAAATCTTTTCCCTTCGTGTTCTATTTTCGTTGATTAATTGAACTCGTCGAATGTTGTCAAAATCGAACATCGCTATGCATTCGTTTATATTTCAAATAATATAGCTCTATAAAAATTCCTTTTCCAAGAAACAGCGTATAAAAATGTTATACACTGTGATATTACATGATACATAGTATCACGAGAAATAATTATTGTTACTGTAATTATTATTAATATTATTACTGTTAGAAGCGAATTAACAAATAGTAGTTAGTAATGACAATAGAGATGCAACGTTAAACACAAAAATTCCAACTATACGCTAATTCGATACTTTATTCCTCTGTCACTATCAATTTATCCAGCACGTATCTATAATTTCATCTCTGATTTCATCCTATTCATTTCGTAGGTCTATGTCGTGAATCATGCAACCAAAGCAACTAACAGGAGCAAAGTACAAATGGACCTTGGTTATAAAGATTCGTAATCTGCAGAAATAGTTAATTTTTACAGGTACATGTCAGTTGTATAGATGCACGTATGAGATGTATTCCCAGATGATATTAGAACACCGTGCTCCTCTGTGTAATCGCTATCGGTCCATCGAACGTGTGCCTATAATCCCGACTTATCTTACTCACCTCGGACATCTATTTCGCGGTGCATGCAGCCGGAGATGGCACCAGAAACGAAGCACAAAACGCGCACGCTTCGTTAGCAGAGCGAAATCACGTTGATTAACGTCCAAAGAAATTAGGGCGATTAGCAACGCGCGATACGCGATCTTTAAAATCACAAGAGCGGACTTCCCGACGCGATCTAGCAACGTCAGCCTCCGGTCAGTCCCCGATTCTTCGGACTCTATTAACGAAGCAGGTAGCCCACGGGAACTGGAGAAAGGCGGCAGGACTATCGCCGCAGGAGTTCCTTCGCGAGGAAGAAGAAACGTGTATAACTGACTGGCAACCTGTTACAGCGTAGCCTTCCCTCGAAGGACGCGTGTATCGGGTGCTCGATAAATCCTCACGTGATCCAAATAAAGATGAGAAATACTCGAAGCAAGCGAGCTGAGTTTTACTCGGCTCGGATAACCGAACTGACCACGAGTAGAGTACTCGAACGCAGAAAACGGATGGAGAATCGAGTAATTCGAATTGCTTCGAGCCACTTTCAGGCTGTATACGTGTGTCGTCGATGCGTTGTGTCTAAAAGAGATCGTCCATACTCCTTTCGACGTGACAAGGCAGGAAGTACAGTGATCAGTGGCTGTCAAACGTCAATGCTCAGAGATCAGCTTCTCCTTTCCCAGTGTGTATGAATTAAAAAATGGTGTTTCAAACCTGATCTCTTCACACGTTGCTCATATGCAGACGTTAATAAACTCTGCCAGTTCTTGCTGAACAAAGTATAGCGATTCTATAACCTCTTGGAGATGATTGGTTCTTTCCAACTACTCGAAACTCGGTTTCTTTTGAGCTACTCTATTTTTTCGAGTCTCTCGGTTTTCAAAGAACTAGAGTCTAATCGGAATCCTTATTTCCAAACCCGAACACGTTGATAAGGTCGTTCGCGTGAACTCCGCAGTTCAAGTATCAAGGACTCGACAAGGACGCGTCTTCCGTCGGCGACCCATTAATTCCTCGGCCATTTTTATCTATCGAGCGTAACCCTGATAACCGATTTCTCCGACGCGAACGAGAGGGTTATCTTTTTATCGCGCATTTGAACTACGTTGCACCCGTATCGGAGAACGGAGAAAGGAATTATCCAGCAGATAGAACGGGACGTTCCCTTCTTTCCGTTCCAGCTCCACTTCAACGCGATGGAAGCCTTTTCAGAGTATTTACCAACGTGAGTGTTTACTACCTCATCCGTATGGCGTCACGACTCAGCGGAGGATCAGCACGAGATGAATAACTCTGCCACCGAGTCACCTGGTTCTTCGAGTATCGCGTTCTCTACGCATCCCGGTTTGATTGTACAGCGGAATTTAATCCGTGTTGAATTAAAAGATGCTTGGTATAAGATGGGAAAAGAAGAGAAAAGAAGAGAGGACCTGATGGCAAAGACTCGCGTTTGCATCGAGCTACGATGATTCTTCGGAGAACCTTCGAACATCGGTAGGAAAAATCGGTAATTCAGCTCTAATTTCCTCTTCCCTCGACAGGCGCCGGAAGTCTCGTCCTAGTCTTGGATCTATTTATCGATATCGTAAAACGCCTTCTTGTCACGATAGTGGAGAACCGGATCATGGAACGAGAAATGTGTAAGGAAAGACAGATAATGACGTTCAACTTTTTGAAAAGCACCCTCATCACCTGAATTAACTACTTCCCGTGCCATTTAGCTCGACGAAATCCGGGCCCAAACGGTGGGCGTCAACGTGTGGTAAACAGACCAGACTGATGCTAGAAAGGAATTGCAATACGAGCCAAAATGTAAATACGCGTGATATAGTCAGTTTTACGCGATAGTACTATTGCGAAAGTAAACTCTAATCCTTTTTCCTTTTATAAATATTATAAATATATTACATTTTATAATAGATGACAGCTTCAAAACTATATTTAGAAAAATGTTCTGTTCACGAGTCTAGTTCGTGATAATCATGTTTGGCCCAAAATCTTCATCACGAGTCAGACTCGTTAAAGCACGGGAAGGGATTAACATAACTGATACTAGACTTTGTCGTATGTTACATGCAGAGTAAAAGATGTGCAAGATGAAGTCTGTGACATGTCTCGACGTCACTGAAATCGATGATCGAGGAGTTTCTCGATAAGTTTACCGAAATGGGAGAAAGGGGCTGTCGACCGAAATTTCCTGGCTTGGAAATCCTTGGAATGGACGAGGGTTAATTGACTTTCGATAATGGCCGATTGTTAATGGCGGTAGTCGTGCGTGCCAGGCTGGAGAGCTGTAATACGAGTAGCGGATTTATGGCTCGGTCGCGGCACCGAGTGATTTAACCGTTTGACAGGGCAATGAAACGAGTTCCAATTCCATTTCGTAAAATCGGCCTGGAACTTACGGGGTGGCAGCAGCGCGAGACGAGGGAATAGTCGATCCTCGAACCGAAACGGAAATACGAAGAGGCGAATCGGTATACGTGCATGACCGTGTTCAATTTGACTCGTAGCCAGGTGGTTAGACGGATTCTACGAAAAAAATGTGGCTTTCGTTTCTTGATCGATGAGTCGGATCGCGTGTGTAACACACACACGCGAATAGGTACAATAATTGTCTATTTGGGCATGACGATGGAAGTTGTAACGACCAGCTCCAATAGAAGATAATTAGACACGAAATATATTATACTACGGTATAGAAATTTAAATAAATAAAATTACGAGTTAAATAAATAATCGTATAAATTGCTACCATGTCCATTACACGAGTACCTTAACAAAAATATCTCGAATTAGTTGTAATTCGATGATACTTCTGCTTATTACCAATTATCGTGGATGCATAAGGGAACACACGGATCATTAAAGTAAACACCTGAAAAATCGTATCGACTCCATGTTCCTCTTTGCGATTAAAAATGAATGATCGAGTATTCAAAGTTCACCGGATCTTGCTTTAATAACGACGCTAATTAACAGTGGAATGAAAGTGAACAACAGAGATGATACGTTCTCGATAATCGCCACTAATAAGAGTAAATCACGAGGGATCATAGAAGTCGCAGACAGCGGGTCGTGCGTTATTAAGAGACTGATGCATTAACGAAACGCCAATGCGAGGGAACGATACGTATCATTATAGTGCGGTTCATGCACCCGACAGGGACCACCGTGTAGGATTCGATGCATCTCCCTGGCTTCCCATGACATCTCCCATTGAACCTGCTTATGTGGAGCTGTCCTATCGTAACGTGGCCATACCAATGGGATTATGTACCAGGTCCCGTAGATACGAAACTCGCAGCTTAGCTAAATTCAATCCTTTCGTGCCTACGTTCTGATCATGTTCGTGATTCGCACAGGTGTATCGTTGCGTTAGAGCAAGATATCGTTGGAAGTCTCCGTGGAATCTGCCGTGGTATTAATTAAGGGAAAATACGTTGAGAAAGTCGCGTGTCAGTCGAGTGTAGATCATGATGTAGATTAGATGTATACGGATTAGGATGCAGATCACGGAGTAACCGTTTAATTTGTTTAATTTATCATGGACTTTTGATGAAATTATTCGCCTAGTTCCATTCGTAAAATGAAGGTTATAATCACAGCTTGAAGGGAACGATTAAAATCTTCGATCAGCTATGACGAGATAACTATATTTTTACTTTCAATCTTCCTGATGTTAGAAAACAGTTGTAAAATCTACTGAAACTATATTCGATATATGTTTGAAGAAGTAAGAAGACCTTTATTTCTTCGGAAATGGAAAAATGCTCCAGTTGGACATCATTTTAAACAAATTTATCATCGAGAGTTGCATAGGTTTGAAATCGAAAACTCGAGTCGCCCAATGAATTTCAATTTCTGCAGAAATATTTGTAAATAATGGCTCCTCGTTCTGTCCAATACGACAAAACGATTATTCAAAGATCACGACACGTTTACTCACCCATATTTATTCTGTTTTTATTGCCATAAATATCAATGATTGAAGAAATAATTGAAATTCTCGTATTTCCTTTAAAAATATCGATTAAGAAATGTTTAACAATTACATGCTATTTAAACATCGACTTTACAGCAATTTCAAATGCGTACAAGTGGCAATCAACAATTTTCGAATAAAATAAATGAATTTTACTTTGTTTTGTGTTCCTGCGACACCGGGAAGTACTTCGAAATTAAAATTATCGACTCAAATAGTAATTATACAAGCAGAGCCATTAACGTTCGAATAATTACAAGCTTTAGATACATATTTCACCGCATCACGATTGAATTCGGGCACTAATTAAAGCGTATATCGCTCGTTCTAAACGAAACAATTGTACCAACCAAACGAAATATCTACAACTAAAAAATATATCTAAAATAAGACCATACGAATCACGAAAGCCGAGTGAGCACAGTTACGTAATTTTTCATCTCAACAGCCCTCGATATTCAAAGTTGCCAAACTTCAACGACCATTACGATTTAATAACACCTCCTCTACCTAATTTACTTCAATGATAAATTCACACATTTCCGCCAAAAGCAGCAATTTTAATCCTCCGAAACACGTGCACAATTGCCGAGAGCAGTTCAATTACAATTGTTATTATGCGATACACGAGCTGGTACATGGTAAGAATGAAATAATTATGGGCCAGGACGAATCGTTAATCCGATAATCCGTATCTAAATGAAAACGTCGTTGCAGTTTCATGCGAGCACACACGCGTGCACACACGAACACACAACAGGGGAATACGTATATACTTACGATCCTGGATTCGATGTCGAGACTTTGGTCTCGCCTTCTCTTGCCAAGGACGGGCGTGCAGAGGAACATATCCATGGAGCTGCCATCCCTTCTCAGGCTATCCAAACTTCTGACAGCGACTATAGCGGCAGCCTCGTATAATTCCCTCAAGGCTTTCGGTCTGGTGTTCGATGTGAACAGCGCCGTCGATGGTTTGTTAACGATGTGAAAATGCTCCGTTCTCGCCGCGAACGTGCAAATATCCGATTCCGCTGTAACATTACGAAACGTTCTCAGAATCGTGACAGACGATCAATGAAAAATCGAATAATTAACGTAACAAAGTATTTCCAATCTTTCATCTTCAATGACAAATTGTATTACAGTTATCTCGGCGATTGAAACGTGCTTTTTCTGCAAAAATATTACCCTGAGCATGAGTTGCATGAACAATTTCAATCGTCGGTGTAGTAATCTAGACTGATAGTCCTCGTCAGCATACGGTACAGTAAACGACCATAATTTCAGCTCGTGTCAGTGAGCGTGTAACAATTAAATCAAAAGAACATATCTCATGTTTCATTTCCTCCGGGGTCACATTTAATTTGACACTTCCGGCGGTTTCGACCGTGACACACCTCAAACTAAAAGCTAAACCTTTTAATAAACATCGTGCACTGTCGTCGAATTGAAACATAATACAACGACTCTACTTTCACTCGCATCCTATGAAACAGATCTAACGATACGCGGTGTTAAATAAGAAGATTTAGACCGAGGCGGTATAGTACTCGCTAAGTAGACTGAAGAAAGCTTATTCGAGATAGGTCCTAAACTTCTTTTCCTCCGGAACAACGTGTCATCTCGTATTCGCGAGGAAAGCAAAACGAGGAAGAAGGAATTCTTATTTAAAATTAAGAAAAAGGATTGCGCATAATAGAAAATTATTAATATTAATGAAGTTATGAAAGAGATTCACGAGTATCTGTTTATTTTTATTATCAATATTTTCTGTTTGTTTCGTGTAATTTTACCGTGCATAATAAGCTAGTTCTTCCAAGGACCCAGGTAACCAAATAAAAAATTGGGACTGATTTTAGATCCCATATTGATCAAAACTAGGATTCCAAGAATTTCATTCCACCTAGAAGCTCGCTGGGTTTGTCGAGTCATAGTCAATAATTATTTGCATTAATTTCGCAATTACTCGACTACTTTTTATCGAACTACAGAATGTGCTATGGAAATAAAAAATTTCCAATCATTCAACAATCATTCTCTAAATTTATAAATATTCCATACCTAGTTGACCATCGCTAAACTATTATAATTAACACTAGATTTACGGAACCCGTCAATTTGAAGGAAAGGTTGCTCCAATTATACGACGATAACAGATTTAGTCAACTTACATTAAGACTATTAATATAATATATAATTTTTTTCAAATTAAACTAATCGTTAAAAAAAAAGGCACGTGGTTTCCTTTGCCTGTCAATTTGACAGCTGTCCTTAGAAATATGTATACAGATAGCGTCCGTAAACCTAGTGTTAAATAGTACAATTCTAACTATTACGAAATAAGGAATAATAATTTTAAATGTCCATAGAAGAAATTTATTTCAGTATAATTTGCTTATGTTCCATCACACGCATTTTGTATCTTCAGGAAAAATGAAAGATCCTAGGACTAGGAGAACCTGATTAATGGGATCAGGAGTCTCAGTGTTGACCTTCTCTGCTCGAATCCACGAGTACATCATGATCTCTCAAGATCTCAGAGATCCCTTTCCCAGTGTCCCGTACAAAGCAACAAAATTAGCAATTACACCCGACAGCGATGAGGTCCATGTGAAATCGTGTCACCAGGCATTCACCATCGAATCTCACGGGAGGTGAATCATGCTTTTTCGCTTTCATCCTCCTCGTGGGAGATTATTGTGGTAAAACAATGCGCGAGCGTAAACAGCGTTCTGTCGCGATTAGTTTCGTTATACGTTTAATTGCTGACTCTTTTCGGACGGTCGGTGAACGATTCGTGCGTCCGGACAATGCCGCGTGTTCCTTCGTGTCACTGTGGATTGTGCCCATTATCGCGTGCTCCTTGTTGTTCCTTTCCGTTGTTCTTGTTTTGTTTTGCACAATAACGCGAAGGGTCAATCGGCATTGTTCCAGCCACGCGATAGGGTCGTGCACTCTTTTGATAGAAACGCAGCATTCAATCTCTCCCTCGCGTCCCAGATGAATCCAAGGGAACACGGATTTCGGTTGGAGTCGCTTGTTGGGCCCGATGTTCCCGGGACATGACAAACGCCGCCGATCGTCCACGCGAAAACTTTCTTTTTCCTCCTGCCAAATGTCTAGTGGGCCCTTCGAGTCTTTCAAAATGTGGTAAACTCCGTTACGAGAGTTTACCACGGTATTAAATGTAATAAATTATTACGGAACTTTGTGGAATTTTGTAGAACTCTAAAATTGTGCAAAATTTTGTACAATTTTGCAGAATTTTGAAAAAATACAGTTTTATTAAGTGATAAGAATAGCTTCGTGATTATATCTCTGAGAAATTTGATATTATCAGCAATACGTACTGTATTAAATTCGATTGTGCAAGTTTTTGTAAAAATTAGCATAGCGTAATACTTGGTAAATAGGATGAATAGTGCATCACTTAATAATACTGCCACATAAAATTAAGAAAAATAGATTGGAAATAGAAATAGTCCTATGTTATACAGGGTGTCTTAGATTACCCATTCCCTTCTACTTATATATGGAAGAATGATCTTTATTGAAAAAAGAAAAAAGTATTTTAATAGCTAATTTGGGTATGCTCTATCGAATGGTGGTAGTTGCAATTTTCGGTATCAACCGGAAATAGAATTTTCACATCGGAAATCGACCTTTTCAAATAGAACGTGATATTTTTTGTTGCATATTCGAATTGTACACATAAAAATATGAAAGTTTTGCTCATTTTAATAAGACAACCTATATATCAGAATTTATTTAGAATTTATTTTGTTACCATGTTTCCCTACATTATTCACATAAAATTCTTGATTTTATAGTTCCATACGGAAAACAGAGCAAAAAATACAATTTGATATCCTGCCATAAGAAAATTCGAAAATATCAAGATAGGTTGATGCAAAAATAAGAAATCTATGAAATTTTCACAATTTTTGCCGCGAGTATAAAAAATGTATCTATTATTGTACTCTACTTGTCATCTGTAGGCAGAGAATTTCAATGTCAATAAAGAATACGGCTAATCGATTATTCGATATTTGCGCGATAGACATGACGCAATGGAAACAAGTACGAGAACAAGTTTCATTATCAGGGAACTTGTATACGGTAACTGGCCTCCACGGCGTTTCAATGAATTAAGAGTTCTCTTAACGGTTTGTCGTGGCAAAAGGTGGTAATATCGCACGATTGCTGCGGGCATTTGTGCCACAGTGTATAAACACAAACGTGATGGTTGCACGTTCGGCTCGAAGGGAAGTACCGGATTCCGAACCAGTCTGATTCGATACAACCGCCTGTGAAGTATTTCTCGCTAACAGTCCGTAACTTCGGAAGTAGATACACGCTCACATTTACGGATTGCATTTACTTCGCGTCAACGGGATCCGTGGAACAGACAGAGATAAACAAAATTGACTCGAGCCGATGAAAGTACGCGTGACGAAAGAAACTGTTGCGAATGCCGGTACGTTGTTCCTTTACACGTAATCCTGCGGGATAATTTTCTTATCTTAGGTTAGTGTACTCACGCGTACGCGAAGTAGAAGATCGAGAAATTTCACGAACAGAAATTACGCGGTACTGCAAAAGTTACACGGCGTTGTAACATTTAAAGTTCAAAGTTTCATAGCTGCTAAAGCTTGATAAATAAATAGGATGCGTGCAGGAAGCGATTAAGAAATCGAGATACCTGGTATCGTTCTGATATTACCATTTGGAGGAAATGTAAATTATGCAAGGAAACTTGGCTAACCTAAATAATTTTCATTCGATTTGCAAATATAAACCGAGTCACTGGGAAAGGAATTTGCATATTTTAAAGTGCATTAGAAATAAGATAAATATCGCTACTTTTAAAATCCAATAACGTTAAGAATCATTCGTATGCCATTCGCAATTTCTTGGCTGTAAAAATTGTCAAAACGGTGAGAAAGTTTGAAAATTCAGGCCGTCCAGGTATATTAATCGAACAAGGTGTTATATACGATAAACAGGATGATTGCACGACGTTCGGTTTAGACGGCAAATGTAAAATACGTAAAAAGGGAAAAATAAAGCATCGGGTAGATAACGCGAGACATTGCTCGATTCAATATCTCGTGAAGCTAAACACTTTCTCGGGGAAGAAAAAGGTGTAAACACCGTGATCAAGTATTCCTCGCGATCTCTTCAACCCTATTTTGAAACTGCATAGAAAACCTTCGTTTCCACCCTGCATTGGCACACCGTTGAGAAAAACACGACCAAACCACTGTCATTTGCTCTTGCAAATCAGCCCGAGCAGTTTTTCCTGACATCGATAAGACAAATGAGACCGCATTCTTTCTTACAGCCGTACGAACCATCTCGTATAATCGTTTAACGATTCAATATTGCTCACGTCAAAGGGACACTGTGCACTTCGTGGCATAGCACGGAGCCTAGACACTTGGCTCGATAAATGCACGGGGAATGGCATTAAGCGCGTCACGGCTGTTAGCAAAAGAGGGCTGGACGATGGTACTTTTTACAGACGCCAGAAGAGAGCGAGTTACGAGTCAAGGTCGGCTGCACAGGTTGCTCGGTCATGAGAATAGAAATATGACTGGAAATACTAGTGTATATATCTGTTGGTGATAGTTGCATACGCTGGTAGCCATGGTTCGACTCTACGGTTGAATAATAGGCCTCCAATTGAACGTTTGATGCAATATTTCCTCTGAACTCGATCGATGCATTCCGAATGGCGTTGCAAATAATCCAAGTCGAAATAGAAAGGGTAACAAAAATAGCAACGTCGGAGGAAATTGTCGTAAGGCTGTTTTCGAATTGCATCAACAGTTTGGGTCTTGGCACGAAGGAATATTCTTTACTTCTTGTTAAGAATCGAAATCCATAAATATTTCTCATCGAGCGTGGCAAATCTTGTTAGAAAATGGCAGCAGGTGTTAGAAAGAGCTTGACTCGTTTGCAAAAAGGTTAAGACTCTGACAAAATCCGCAGCTAACATACACTTATTAACGATTTAACGTAATCCAATTTCAAAATGGTTAAGAAGACAACAAACGTGTTACAAAACAGACGATTTCCATTTGTACGTTAGTTTGCAGGGTAAATAAAATAAAAATTTCTAGAAAAGAGATGAAAAGCTTATATCAAGTGTCCACTTTTGCATCCGTTTTATTAATCATCGGATATTATAATACGCGATAGTTAACAGACCTACTGTGCAAATAGTAATACCAATTTCTTCAGTTACCCTATTTAATTCGTAAATTTATAAAAACGGGGAAGCCATAGTGAAAGTTATATCTGCTTCAGAAAAATTCACACTCCTACTTGGACAATGCAATTCCAATTGAAACTCCATCTAATTGCTGTGAAATAAAAAGGAACAACGTTGTCGATATTATTAGTCTACATACACTCTGAAACTTAAGTACACGCAGATCCCAACAGTAATTCCTACTACTTTAACCTTTCACCCACGCAGTCACTTTCCTCTTTCACTACAAACCAATCTCCTGCAGCAGCACTTCCAATAACAATCCCACGGATCCTCGACACAGTGAACGTACCATAAAAATTGGCAAACTCAAGGAGAAACGATCTCTCTTCCCTCTACTCTGGCGACTAAAATCGTCGATCACCAAACGAGCAGAAGAAACGAGGAGGAGGCCCGACTAGCTGGCTAGCTAGCCAGCGGAGAGGAGAATAAAGGGAGAAGACGGAGGTGGAGTAGAAGGGAGATTTCCGATGGTGAAGAGCCAGTCGGCCTGTGGGAGGTCCGGCGTAGCCGATGAGCCTTGGCTATGCAAAGTGGCCCGAAGGGCCGCTCGCGCGGACCTTCACAGAGGCCGACAGGCCGGTTCACCGGTTGCCTCGGCCGCCTTCAGCTGAAACTGCTCAAACCAAGATATCAGGAGGCGCGTAATTCATGGTTACCGGCCATGTACGCGAACGTAGAAATTTACTGTTCTAACTGGCATGGTCTAGCGCGGCGAAATCGACTCTTGCATCGATCTTAAACGCGCCGGCTCGCGCCGCCAACGATCCGAATCGGCGGAAACGCGGCTAGCGTGCGGCGACGCCGTGCGTCGATCTATGTCGTTGACGCGCGAAACGGAGATCCTATCGGGACGCCGACGGCTGGAAAAGCAGTCGCAGCCTCGGTCGAACGCGTGCGCGGATCGCATTGACAGAAACGCGTGCTGTGGACTCCGGTTTTTGACCCTGTGGCTGGTGGAACGGGACACAGTTGGTATGCGTTAGCCAACGCACGGTCGATCGAAGCGGATGATAATGTGATAAGCGATGACTCGTGTTGTATGGGTTGATTTAGGGATCACGTGGAACGCGAAGCGAGAAGACGGGACGTAGGTGTGTCCGTTTGAAAAAATATCGCACGCTGATCCGTGACACGAATTTTTTCCAAATTTCGACCAGCGAATGTAGCGACAAAAGCGGCGATGGGTGATCGGGATCGCTGAAATTGCTCGTCTGTGGGAAGAGATTGGGAAAGTTTGGAGTTTTAGAGTTGTTCAAAGAAAATGGAGGAAAAGAACTGGAAGAACTTGTAGCGAAAAAATGTATCGGACGAATAAGTATAGAGTTGGTAAATAGCGGTGAAATTGTTTCGGGACAGGGATGAAATTTTGCGCGGCGAGTGAATGAATATTCAGCCACCGTTGTGTCGGAGGCTGCTACTCGTGGTATCACTGGCTGGATCTTCGTATGATGTAACCAAACGACGTTGCACGCGCGTATACGTTAAAATTCGAAGACTTTATGCGAAAGTTGCACACTCGTGGCGCGTTGATCGTTGCATAAAAGCGATGTTTACACTTAACGACGATGAAAGGAAGGTGATGCGCGACTAAGACATGCGGCTGGCACCTGTTATTTGCAGTCATAAATTCGTCGGCCGGCCGTCGCACTTTTCAAAGCGATCGTTTAAAGATTTTGAATGCATCTCGTTAAAATGGCTCTATAGCCCGCCGGTGTAAACATGCCTGGGCTCGTTTCTGCGACCTGTCGGAAGTAGTCGAGCTAAACGATCCGAAATTTGCATATATTCCGCTGGTGGCGTCTAAACGAGCTGGTTAATCACAGAGTCGGAACCATCGAACAGCTGCAATTAGCGATATCGCTTATGGTACGCGAGGCGCGTATATCATTCGGCGTACAAATAATTTCGACCCAGGCGTCGATAATTTCTTAGAATTTCTCTGCTCCAACGTCGCAGCTCCGATAGTCCGAAGATTAATCGAGATATTTTGTAAATGGAATTGCATAAATTTTCACTTCATACCGGTTACGAGTGAGCCGTAAAAGCTATATACCCTCTGTTCATTCAATTTTTTCCAGCATCCGATGCAGATCCTCGGTGATAAGGTGAACGACGATGGAGTCGAACGTGGATGCGACTCTTCTTGCGAAAAAATGAAATTTAATCTCTTGGATTAGTCAACTCCTAAATATCTTTGTCATACAGATTGCGAAAAATTCGAATATTTCACGAGTTAAACACCTACGACAATTTAATAAAATAATTCTTAATTATAGAAAATTAGACTTAAAGCAACTATATCCTGTAATAACTATAATATCGTATAACAGATCAACCAGACTGCTAATAAAAGTCGCGTCTAACCTTTACGTGACACGATGAATGTAAAACTTCCAAAATTCACTATCTTACTATTAAGTTACTAATTTCTTATTAAAGCACCGCGAAAGATGAAAACGTAGCTCAGAAATTTGAGATTAGGTACTTTCAATATTCACGGTTTATGAGAGAAAACGGAGCAACAAGGAATTTAATTCGTTACTTCTCTTTAGTAGAATTATTGATCGTTAATACATAGACATCGAGCATAGTTACGGATTAAAATATTCTCCGCTTCGTTTATATATCTAACTTCGAATGGTGTCCACGACTTTCCCCTATAAATCATAAACACTATCTTCGAAACATTCTAGACAGATATAGTCTCATAACTGCCATCTAAATCCGTCGCTATACCTGTACACAGAATTTTGAAATATACGAAACCTCAAACACTCCGTAGTATTCGTCCCACATAGAAAGTCCGAGTACCATTCTTTCCATCGAACGATCGATCCCGAGCCTTGGATCGTTAGCGTCCACGACTGGCGAGAGGCACCAGCGAATATACACCCTGTACGTTACGCTCCAGCGAGAAATACAATCGAGGCTGGAATCCCCGATATCCACCCAAAACAGGCTACCGTCAATTTCCGTCGATGCTGCGTAACCAGACACCCGTTTTACGACATGGAACCATTAAGGACCACGATCACCCGAACGGTGAACGCGCACGGAGATGTAACCCGCGACACGCGTCCACCCTTTCCCGGGATGCGAAACACTGACGGATGGCAGGAGCACGCGGACGCGGACTCCTTGATGGACATCGCACGGTGCGAGTATTCGTAGTCGGGTAAACAGCGAGCCGTGCGGCTTCGGGACTCCGTGTAATTGCGGGTAAAACAAGTCCGGTGTGGGCCTCTGCTCTGAAGTTCCACGGCGAGTACGTTTCGGAACTCGAGCTCTTTTGTCCGGAGCGTTCGTTGAAAAAAGAGAAGCCATGGAAAGAGGGAAGGAGGAAAGGGTGAGCAGGGGCGGCCGATGAAGAGGGAAATTTTTTTGGGAAAGAGGTAACATCGGGAACGGCTGAATAAAAGCGACGAGAAAAGTGGTTTCGTGAAAAAGACGAGGAGGGGACGAGCGAAAGGGCTGCGTGGAACAGCGAGAAGGGAGAGCGGAGAGGATAGAGGGACGGAAGGAGAGAGGAAGACAAAGTCACCTGAAGCGGCTGAAGAGAAGCGAGGAAGGGATGTGCGAGGGGCAAAGTGAGGTAAGGAGGAATGCGGTTACGGTAGATCGCGGACCAGTCCTCGTACAGGTCCTGCAAGGCCCGACAGGGACCACGAAAAACGAGCAAAACGAAAACCGCGTGGCCCCACCGCGTGCACGCGTGCGCGCGCGCGCAACCTCTGCCAGAGGAGGATCTCTGTTCGCGCCATTCACCAACCGATCACGATGCTCCAATGGATTTCCTTCGTTTTAGAGGACCTGTGTCTACAACTGTCAGCCACAGGTAGACGTTTCACCTGACCCTCTTCTAGGCAAACGAACGCTCGCCCTTGCCACCTTTTTTTCTCCCTTTTCCCTCTTTCGTGACCTTGCCTCCTCCTCGGGATCCAGCTCGATGGAATCTTAATCGTTTCTCGGATCGCTCGGTCGACCGAGAAAAATGAATTGCTCGCAACAAAAAGATCGTGTCTAAAGATTGCGCGCGGTGATTGTTTCTTTCTTTCCCTCGTCTTTCCTTTTTTTCCTACCTTCTAACGCGCATATCGTCACAGTCACTGATGATACCGATCAGTTTAACGTAGACAAAAACACCGCGACACGGGGTAAACAAAAGGGAACGAGGCATTGGTCGTAATTGATACTGAATACGACTTTTTCCGCCCTGCAATTTTCTGCCAATTACGCCAAGTATACCTAACTAGAGTAACGATCAGCGAAGAAGTATTCGAAGCACTCGTATCGCTGCTGATGTAGGACCAAATTAATAGCATTCGCGAGCTGCACATATCCTGGGAACTGTGGGCGAATTATTTTAATATTTACCGTAATTGAAATGGTACTTAATGTTACAGGGAGAACTTCGCTTTAAGACTGTCAAAGAAAATTTTTAAAACCTCGTGAAATGTACAGGGTGGACTGTCAAAGGGGACCACTTTGACGATTTTATATTTAATACATTTCAAAATTAAGCGGAATCAAATATCATCATCTTCCCGTTAGTCTTTCATTTCCTATTTTTGACAAAATAATTTTTTACTGCTTCTCGAGTAACTAAATAATCGAAGATAATCGAAGCAGTCACGTTACATGACCTACCCTGTGTATTAGGTTTCGAACAAGAATATTGCGCAGAGAAAAGATTGATTTTTCGTGGAAAAGGAAGTTGAAAGAGGTCCTTTGCTTAAAATTTCTCGATTATACCGATATTCTTATGCAAGAACCTTCAAGATTCCGACGAATGCTCGGTAACCGACGTCGTGATCCTTCACTTTTTGCCAGGACATAAATTTGGCTTCCTCGTAACGGAGCGGGGCAACATTTCACTAAAGCTGGCAGATTTTCTTATCATTCAGAAAAACCGTCGCATCTTTTAGGATCAGCGTTCATCAAAATATCCAGGAAGTACGATTACTTGGCAGAATATCGCTGTCGTGAGAAGACTAATTTATAGCTCCACGAAAAGGCTGGCAGGATCACAAATGTTCCCTGGCTTCCCAGATTTTTCTCCTAGCAAACCTCAAGGAATTTATCGAATTTATTATCTGTACGAGACTGGAATCAATGAGCAAGACTTCCAAAATAGTTACTACGAATTAAAATTATCGCCATGCAATAAAGTTACAATAAAAAATGTTCGTATCCTACTTTATACTTTTTACTTTATTTCTATATGAATTTTTTGTATACTGCTATTAAAATTCCTCCCTTTTTGTTGTTACTATAAGAATATTTATAACGTAAGATTTATAAATGATTTACAAATGGATAGGAAGAAGCCTCATTACAAAAATTGAAGATGGTAAATAATAATATAAGAATGAAATAATAATTTGAGACAAATTTATTGAAATTATGTTGTATGAAACATTTGTGTGCTTTAAATTTCTTTTCCATGCGTATTCGTATGCGAATTTCCTTGAAATTAGTTGTTTAACAATTCCATGCAAATTAACTTTCAGGAATGATGTGTGGCTATTTGAAACCTAGAATTATAGAAGTGCACATGTAGGCAAAACCTTAAGTGGCAGCTCTACAAGTGTGACCACATACTTGTGAAGGGGTGAGTCTTCTTAAGAGCGAATGGTGCGTGGTGAATGAGAGTTTCAGAGAAAGAGTTCCAAAGAAAGAGCTTCAAGCTAACGTAGCGAGTGAAGTCTGCGTCTAATGAATTTGAAGACGTCTTGGAAAAGGAAGGAGGTTGTTACATTTATTTCTGTTTCGTTAGTAGCGTTCCGCTCTATACAAAATATAGCCACTAAAATCCATTACACCCTATTACCGTGAACACAAATATAAATTATATAATGGATAGACTCCTTATATAATTTATCCCCAATTCCGTTCCACGCTTTTATTGAATTTTCATTCCATGTATTATGCCTCGAAAATAATTATTAGTATTATAAAAATTAACCCATATTTTATTCGTAAATTAATACAAACGTTCCGTAAAATTTCGCGATGTCTGATTAACGTTCCGAGGTCGAGAAATCGGACTCACGACGTGCCCAATGAACACGTTAAGCAAATCGCGTAGGACAAGTAAAAGTACAGGAATTATTTGATACTTTCACATTCGTCGCCATTCATCAACACCGAATGCGATTTAATCCCGAAACACGATATAAATGGCAAATTAAACCGCGAAAGCAACAAGAGTAAAAACAATGCTGTCGGCAATTATTGCAACGTCGATGTACCAAAAAACGATAGAGAGCCTATGGTATATATGGCGCTGCGATTACGCGAAAAGATTGATAGCAGCAAAACGTGTTACGTTATCAATAAACACGTAGCAATTAGAAACGTGCGAGCGTGGCGACTGAAACAGGATCTATGGAGAAACCTAGCTGACAAGGGTGAATAAATGCATGGTATATTTCTAACAGGCAACACGCGCGAAAAAGAGACCTCGTTAATGCCAAACCGAAACGAGACTTTATGGCTCGTAAGAGCGTCATGTAGAATTCGGATAACTTCGAGTTTACGACCACGTTCGAACGAGTGTATCGAGAGGCTGATGAAAATATATCTGTATCGTTACTCGCTACACGATTCTGCGTCAATTTTGGATTAATATCCCCATCCTTAACCATTTTGTTTCGTTAGCCTCGAAGATTGATTTTTTTATCGCGATTTCTGTTAACGAGATTTCGAATTTTTCTTCCATCGTGCAATGTCATACATCTACAAACGAATTACTGTCTCATTGCAAGAAACGATTTATTAGAGTTACCGGTAAGTGGTATGAACGTGTTGCTTCGTGGAAGTGTAATGACAATGACAAAATAAAATTCTACCACGATACACGTGTAAAATAACGCTTTCGAGACATAGAGATTTAAAGATCTGATTCTTAACACTAGATTTACGGACTGAGCCAATTTGACTCGTAAAATAATTTAACAGTCAATCGCATAGAACATGAAATTTATAGCTTACATCAGGCCTGGACAACTTGCGGTTTGCATTTACAAAAGCAAGCCTAATAAGAAAGTTTTATTACTAAGTTTGAAATATAAAAATATAATAATTGAGAAAAATAAGAAATTTATTCCGGAAACAGTGACATTTTATAATAACGTCAAGTATGGCGTGGATATATTTGATGAAATGGCCCGAAAATATAGCGTTAAAGCAGGCTCTCGCAGATGGCCACTACAAATTTTCTATAGCATTTCAGATTTAGCAGCTATCGATGCCTGGATTCTACATAAAGAGACCACTCGAGTAAATATTTCAAGAAAAGACTTTATTTTCCAATTGGCTGAAGAGCTAAGAAGTAAATATAAAGAAGATGTCGAGAACACTTACATTCCATTGACAAAAATTCATACTGCACGAGAGAATTGTCAAGTTCAAGAATCGTGTAATAAAAATAGATGTAAGAGCCTTTGTGTTAAATGTAATGGAAGTGTTTGCGGAAAATGTATTTCAAAAATAGAGTTTATATGTAAAAAATATTTTTAATGTATGTTTTAATAATAAATCTTTCATTTAAATTGATTTGGAACTATTTCCTTGTACGAGTCAAATTGGCTCACTAAGGTAAAAATAGGTATATAATTAACATCCGTAAATCTAGCGTTAATCTATTTTCTTTTCTCCAAGCCAATTAACCCAATAATCCAAAACGCAAGTAAGCCAATTAATCTTAAACACAGATGTAACTTTCAAGTGAAAAATCGTCTTTGAATTGGAAATAAGTACTTTCAAGGTAAAACGTATTACCCCGATACTTACAAATCGTTATACGTTGCAGCGAACGTAACAAGCTCTAATGGAAATTGATGTAGATCTTAAATGCTCTCGTCGACTACGGTTTCGAAAATTGTATTAATCTTATTCTAAACGCTTACACGCAACAACCCCTTTCTGACGTATTAATTTCCCCGGATAATTACCGAAGGCGTACACGCTTAAAAGTTCAATATCATCGGGTCCCTCGTGGCCGTGGCTGTGTCATAAATCTTGATTACACTCTGTCTGGTTTTATTGCGACCTAAAAAAGGCAAACCGTGTAACCATACGAAGCGAGGACGGCAGAGAGACAATAAGGTTCTATCAGATTGTCTGGCCTGGCTGGTTGACATGACTGGAAATCCAAGATCGACCGATAACATCACAATGGAGCGCAGGGTTAAGAAACGCGCGGGCCATCGGCAAGAAGGAAAAAAGAGGAACGCTACCAACGCGACATGGAGTTCCTACGAAATCGTCTTTCACCGTGGTTTATTAAACGCGAAATCCTCGAGCCCTTAATTAACGTGATCGTAGACGAGCCGATTTTAACGATCTTCGTTGACGATACTAGAAGATTCTCATTATAGATAAACATTCGATGCGTTCCGTATGCAAATCGTCAAAGCTGAATAATTGGTCCTTGGACCATAGAATATGATTGCGCTCGTCAAACGATCATGGAAGTCGCGATCTGCTCGTGACGATTCGTATGTGCAAATTGCCTGGTGCTACCGTGAATCATACAATGGCATCTTCCTGCGATACCCTTCCTCGAAACGAGTGCAAGCCATCTCGCGTACGCGAATCTATATTATTTCTAGGTCCAAGATCCACTCCCTCGATATCTACGACTCTCCCTATACTCGTTTTCGATCGAATTAAGATCAAGACGAGTCCTCTGCTAGCGCAACGCTTCTAGAAAGACTTCGCGGAATCGCAGATCCGACGGTGAGACCGAGTTAAGCGAAGCACTCTTGCTCCCACCCACATCGCGATGTTTCAACACCGTGGAGCCTCGATTCCAGGCTGGAAAAATTGATCATAAATCAAAGCCAGCGCGGTGTGTGCGTGCTGGTAACGCGTCATTCAGCCGTGTCCCGTGGAAGATTAATTTCCTTAGCGCGTTAAATAAACGCCAGCCATATCCGCGGATCGACCTTGCCTGGCCGCGAAACAATCGAACGGGGGCCCCAGAGCGTTTCGCTGATAACGAAATGACGTATCTCGCGGGAAATTGGCCGGCAATCGCGTCGAAGATTAACAACTCGTTCTAAGTGACCTATAGGAAGCACGTACGATACGGGAACGGTAATTAATGCCGGCGGCGATCGGCGTAAGAGGGCGGGGTTCCAGCTGGAGAACACCAACAAGAGGTTCCTTTGAAGAAGCAACGCGGCGTTGATTGCGACGACCGGCAGCAACGACGGTCCGCAGGAAGTGCATTGTACTATTAACGCTGTTTAGACTTCGGTTAATTGAAGATAAAGCCTGTGGACGCGCTCCTTCTTCGTTCGCTTCGCGCGTGTAACGAGCCTGCACGAAGGCAACCTGCGTAACCATTGTTAACGCAGCCCAGCTAACGTAACTTATTTTCCCTCGGACCCGTTCGCCGTCCTCCTATCGCGCCAACGAGTCAGGTGCACGATTTTTGCGATGCAACGTGTAATAGGAAGGTCCGCGGCAACTCGGGTTTCCAGTTAACGGATACGCGTAGATTATCTTCTGGTGAGCGTTGCAGCACGGGAGCAATCGTGGAAAAAGTTGAGAAAGAGGAAGTTGAAAAGAGAAGAAAATTAATGAAACTTGCACCGATAATGTTTCTAGACAAGCGAAACAAACATTTACGCTTTTTAGCTAAAAAGACGAAGGCGAATGGCACCATTTTGGATTAACACTAAACGTACCGGTACTTCACACATACCTTCTCTTACCATAAGGGGTCAAATGACGCCTTACAAAATAAACGTTGATTTCTAGAAAAAAATTCTTAATTTATTAAAGGAAATAATTCGCAACGTAACCTTTGATTTATAATAAAATAATCAAGCATATATTATTTTTACAAATAAAATATTTAATTAATTACACTTTTTACATATGATTGCGTATGTAAAAATCATGAATTTTCATTGTCATGCATTTTCCGTAAAATTTTTTGATACACAATTTTATTTGGCATTCTTTTCGCGATTAGGAATTATTGCTTGGTCTTCTTTCTTCTACGTTTTCCTTTTCTTCTTTAAGAAATTTGTGATACTCTGTAACGAGTTCATCTGTTAATTATAACAGGAAACGCTGTACTTGCTTGGTTGGAAAAGAGAAATGCATATTGCAAATCTGGTTGTACGTTTATATCCCCATCTTTTATTAGGAAAATCGATTTTGGAATATCGTGAAATATTCGTGAATTTAAATCGGGAAACCACGAATATCGAATGGACGTAATCGGTACGAGTGGCTGGAAAGCAACTGACTAGGTCATGACACGAGCAATTTTAAAAATAGAGTGAACGTCGCCAGGAAAGGATTTAGAAATTTCTTTCGAATTTGGAAAAGAAATATTTAGAGTGCTTTAGACCTGATTGTTTAAATATTCGGAATTTTGCATACTGGAAGCACGTGGTCGAAGATCTTTTTCTTTTCGAAATTAGCAACGATAAATGGATCGCCGTGTATGCACCGTCGTACAACCTGAGCAGTGATTCAGTCCACAATTTACACCTTGTTAGTGGTCTAGCCCTCCGCAATAGAAATTCTCCGTATTCCCATCAACGTACTTTTTATCTTAATCACTCTCTAATCACTTACTCACGCTGCACCAGCTAGACTGTAATTTATAGGGACGGGAGAAGACGAAGAATGTATGGCACGTTAAAACACGAAGATAATGAGAGAAAAACGAAAGTCGACGCAAGATCAAGATATTTCTGCCTAAAAAGCAACGTTTCCCATGGGGAATTGCCTGAAGCCTCGAATGGTGGGTCACAGACGACGATGACTTGGTCATTATTACACGTTTTATGCAGTTAATGTATTGGAACGTGCATACGATTTAATTTTTTAATGTCACTGTGTCAAATAAAAATGGTGAAGCAAGAAATCACAGTTGCCAATTTTCTCCTGCATCGAAGAGTTATAAAAGCCATAAAATTATGAAAATTATAAAACTAAAGAAACTATACTACCAGGTGAAAACTGTAGCTCTTCGTGGTTATCGGTGTATATCGCGTGGAGAGCTAAATATGCGTTCCTTTGTTCCGTTCCGAATTATACTAATCGATTAAATTAAATAATAAATTAACGACGCAAATTATATTATTTCCTAGAAATCCCAATTAGGTTAGGATATTCAGGCAAAATATAAAAATAAAAGAATAACGAAGAAGGAAGATGAAATACGAATGAAGATAATCATTTGAGCTACTCGGCAGATTAGAGGGCCATCGAAATGAATCAAACCTAAACTCGGTAACTGGTAATGCGGCATAATCGCATCCCCTGAATCCGCTAAATACCCTAACCTTACTAGCTCTCGACAATCTCAGCTCTCAGCAACACCCGATACGTATTTACATGGAAAACGATCCCGCGGACTGCTTCCATGCCTAATATCCCGATGGCTGTCGGGATCGCGACAATGCTAACGGGTATGCGACACTGTTCAAATTCGAGTCCCTGTCCCAACAATGTTCGAGAGTTACGGTACCCATATACTGGTCCGTGTGGCCAGAGTGAGAAAGCAACGCCGCAGACGACATTCCACGACGGAGAACGTTAGTTGCATATACCGGCGTTCTTCTTAACTCTCCTTTTTCCGATGAAATACAATCTTCGACGTATTATGCCGGTGTATACGTGTGTCGTGACTTTTAGTTCCAGCCCACACAGTACACTGACCCTCGATGCAACCGAGTATAGTGCATATGGTATCGTGTATTCAGTACGAGAGGAATTGCATTCGAGAGGGAGTCTCTCTCCTTCATTTAGCCTCCCCTGCTCCTCTCTAGGCTGCCTTAAGACCATCACGATTAACGAGCAGTTCGAGGAAAATGTCTCTTTGACGGCTTAAGCAGCTTTCGTTCGCTCTCGGATAGAGAAACGTATTGCTACGTGATGCCAGAATGCTTCGTTAGACGGCCATTTATAATGGCGATACAGGTCCAATGGGTTCCTCCAGTTTATAATGACTATGCGCGATTTTTCAAGCTTTCTGGCCTCGAGCAAGAACGCGCTGCGAGCGGCGAGCGCAAAAAGAAGGAAATCCTTATCTCGCTGGTCTAGACACACGCTTGAGAATGGAAAATTGGGTCGCGCGCGCGCACAGCGGATGCATCCTCGAACCGGAAATTATGAAATAAATCTTGCGTCACGTCAACGTCAGTTTCCGTTCCGTCTGTCGTACGGTGTTACGGAAATGTTTACGCTTTGCTCGGCGTTGATTCGAAAGCTGTCAGTGAAGAGACGAGAGGATGCATGGTTCCTCGGAGTCGCTTCCGTGGAGATTGGGTCACTGTGGCGCAAAGTCGAGTGAAAAATATCGACTTTTTATTTTAACCGTATAGGATGCAGAGACACGATCAGATTGTATCTCTAAATGCTGGCTAATGGTCGGTAATAGGAAGGAGAGAGATAAACGCAGCCTACTTTCCGGAAAGTAGGTTAGTTTTTGTGTACTTTTAAATGATCAAAGTCATTTTCATCCGACCGAAGGAATTCTTTATGGTTTAAGATAATATTAAAACCAGATAAAGCTAATCTAATTATACCTACTTTCTTCGTCATTTCAAATTTAGACGTGGCACTCTTTCGCGATAAGAATTCTATTTATACGTATTTTTAGGGTTTTCAATACGCACTTGAATTTCCTATCACATAAATACAGGGTGGTATAATCTTCTTGGTCCAACTTAATTGATACCTTATATGCGTATAATAAGATAAAAATTGTATGGAAACATAGTTTGTCGAAAAGTTCGTGCAAAAATTAACGTAAATATATAACATGCTAAGAAACGATATTTTTATTCTCGATATTATCCTATTCAATTCCATAAAATTTGATACGGGAAGAAAACTGGAGGAAAAATTGATGAAATAAAAAGCGCGTTGAACCGGTACCGCGTGTCGATGATTGAGTCATTGAATCAAAACGATATCAAAATGAACTTTGTACAGTATGAAAAATTTGGAACATTTTAAAATAGATGCTAATTATATTAATCGATTCTTGTCGTGTATCAGTAATAATTAATCGTTCCTCACGTGTCGTATTTTAACTCTTGATTAATGCAATCTATGTTTATATAACATTATTTCATATTTATACCAACTGTGTGATTGTGAGAAGACTTTAGAGCACACCCTGTATACCGCATTCTGCTCTTTCTCGATGATGAAGGAAATAGAAAAGAAATCGAGGGCTCATAATCCATAATTATACATACCTCAGAGCTAAATAAATATAATTATACTTCGTTATATTTAAAAACAAATTAACGGAACTCTGCATTTTAGAGAGAAAATAATTAGCTTTTGGCATTGAAAGTTCAAAACGTTAAATTCAGTTAAACCACTCGATGATTTCGTAATTACACAATTTAATACCGCAAATTAAGCGCGTAAAGAATATTAAGAGGCTGGTGAATATACCCATGAAAATTACCGGCAGCTTATATTCACCGCGTATGGATAAAAGTAAATTATTATACTATTACCTCGACTATAATAATCAACGTCTCGTATAATAATTCTGCGCATACTCGAAAACGATCCGTTTCGAAATTCTACGGAATATTTAAATAACTTAGAGAAACTGTGCTAAATATAATTAGCAGCTATTAAGAAAATACTTTTATCCATCTGCGCTCGTAGCATTAAGGTATGCCGTAATATGTCCGTGATATTCGATTTTTAGCATTTAGCTGGTGCTTGGAAATAGAGCAAGAAATATCTACACACGCGAAACTTTTGCCTATTCGAGGATGTAATATCTTTCCCCGCGTTAATAAGCAAAAATAGCTCCGACAAGGAGCAATTTTGATACCTGGAGCAGAGCCAGTGGCGGAAAGCGCGAAGGAAAAGGAAGATCCCTCCGACACGCCTCGTAGCAGATTTCCATGAAGCATAATAGTGACTCAGCCCTGGGTGTAATGATTTTAACAAGAACTAGGATACGAGGAACGCGTTATTTCTAGATCATAATGAATACCTAATGAGAGCCACATCGGACAAGACTGATTACTTTTACGATATCGTTGAAACGAGATATAAAGGAGCAAAAGAAATTAATTAAAGGAAGCTTCATTATGACTGTGTGCCTTGCGGTCTCGCCGCAAGCACCGCATTCACCGTAAGAATATCTCTCTATTGACAGAATTAGACGGCCTCAATTTTCTGACCGATCTGCCGCGCATAGTCGACCGGCGTAAACGACATTAATCGATCCTAACACAGCTTTCGAAATATTTTTCCTTCTTCCTAATTTTTCTTTGGTCAATTGAACTGGCACGAAAAATACAGATACGCCTTTCATTAATAGGTCGGTAAGTCGAGAATCTGCAGTGGTATATGAGACTGCAAACGGAGACTCTACTGGCTTATTACTTATAGGATTCAGCGAATAAAAATAAAGAATGCATTTCAATTCTGGCGTTAATGATTGTAGGTATATATACGAAAATTGTTCTAACAATTCCGTTCACGTGGAATATTTTTGCCATTTTAAAGAATAAATTGAATTACTTACGAATGTCCTAAGATTGACAGAAAGACATAGTCTGGAGGCAATGGTTTGTACAATGGAGTCGAAAATGGAATTATAACGAATATAAAAGTACTGAGACTATTATTTTAAAAGTTGCCTATGCTATTTGTTATGAAAAATGTATTAACGTCATGGTCAAATTGAGCAAAATTGGTAGGAGAGCCTGTATTATACGTCATTTCAATGTTTGAAAATAAAATTGTAGACTAAACATATAATTGCGTTCAGAAGTAAAAAATAAATTGATACCGTCAGATTTTGACGATGGATTTAACATCATAATGATCCAATATCAAAACTTGCTATCACGTTTCGAAATAATACCTTTTTTATTTGCCTGGATGTCATAAAACTGGACAAAAAATTCCATGGCCCTAAGCTATCTTTCGAAATAGGTATCAGGACTAAAATTATCCTAACCTAAGATTGGTCTTGTAATTGCTTGACCCTGAATTTTTTATATACCAGTATCAACTCGACTCAATGCCATTTTAACACGATTGTACACAGAAGTCTAAACGACCTAGTACTCTATTATACGCCTTTCTATTATTAATAGCGAAAAATTCTGGACAGGGGGCACGTAAAAATATAATTTTTGAAGATCAAGTGAAATTAATCACGACAAATTCGCATTAAAGATTGTTACGACACCATAATTAAGAATTTCGACGAATCTCGGTAACGTGAATCAAACGAGGTTAAAAATTATTTGGCATGCGATACGTAACGATTAAAGGATGAAAGATCGTTGCATTACAAGCGAGTAGTAATGCTTCTCACAATGATCCGCGTAATGAGATGGATATTTTGCTTTCAAACGCACATGGTACATACACGCCGTCCATGGTACGCGAAATATCACTCGGCTGATCTTCGAACTCCGATTGCCGGCCGTAAGTAATGCTAATTAAAGTGGCGTGTACACCTTCGGCGAGCTTTGCGTCGTTCTCACGATCATGGTCGATGCAAAGAACACGTTGTTCACGTGAACTTGTCAGCGACTGCCTCGGTTCATCGTCTCTTCCATCTTGGGTCGTGGATCATTGAATAATTCATAATTTACGAGCGCCTCGTTAAACCGGCAACTGCCTTTTTCCGTTTGCCACGTTCCTTCCAACACGGAAAAATCGTATTACGAAGCGACAAAACGTGCACACCCCCCGAGACGAAACTTTTAAAGTCGTCAAACAGGTTTCGCGTACAGCGCCGCTATTTCATTTTAGAACCGATACCGATTCGATCGAAGGTCTGAGCAGAATCACCGCCATTTGTCTATTTCCGTCTGCCCTCCTCGTCCAATGCTCAGATTTATCAACCACCAAGTATTTTACACTGCTTTTGTTTGGAAAATTCAAAATGTCCAGCTTTTATTTTGGTCTTTTATCGCGTGTGTTGAATTTTCCAAGTATCGAGTCAATGTATGAAATTTGATACGTAAAATACCGATATACATGCTTATGATTCAACTATGCTGATTGCGTCTGTGCGACGATCGAGTACACAGAAATATTATATCACGAGTAAACTGTTTAGTCTGAGACAGAGGACCACAAAGTTCAAGGACTAATCTTACTTCAGAAATTTGTGACGTCAAACGAACTTGGTACTACCTGAGTGCTAAGAACGCAGATCTCAGAGTTGCATTGAGGCACGTAGTTGGATAAGAACCTTATATCTTGCTTACTAAGCCAAGAAATTAGACTTTACACGAAATTAGACTTTGAAGCGAGTTCGATGACAAATCATCGTTTTGGAAAATAACTGGTAGAGCGAGATATCAGCCGAGCAACTTGGTGAATCACAAAGTAAAACTCGTTATTCTGTAATTATTATACGACCGATTAATCTTTTCCATTTTCCATGCTTCTTCCTTTGCTTTCATTATTATTTTACTGCGTTTGATAATTCCGAAATGGTATTCCGGAAAAGCAATATTTAATCGAACAATAATTTAGTTTGGTGTATAACGTACGAAGATACCATACCATACACAATAGTGAAATAAAATTATTTTAATTACGCGTTTAATAATATCATGATAACGGGATATTTCTCCGTGAGAGAAGCCAAAAGGAAAAATTGAAGAATTATCTTCTAGTTAATTATGAGTTACAAATAGATTGTACTTAGAGCTAGAAAAAATTTTGTCGGTACTACACGACAAATAAATGAAAAGATTTGAGTTGATGTGCTAATACGTGTTAACCCTTTACACTCGACGATTTTTTGGCTAAAGAGGTATACGAGTTGAAAAATTTTCTGCCATAAGGGTGATAATATTTTTCAAGCAGTAAGTAAGAAATCGTATAATAATTACCAGGTACTATATTATAATATAATATTATATAATTATATTATTTAATTTCGGTATCTCGCACACTGTTGCATTACCTTAAATTTTATATATCAATTAATATCGATCTTCCAAATTTTATGAAATGGTGACTGAAGGTGACGAGTGCAAAGGATTAATTGATATGATATGTTAATATACATTTAAGTACTGAACGCCTCACAGAATCGAAAAACAGTGGACAAACAAATCGACTCCGAGCTATGTGACACGTATCTACTACATCGGTTTATTTTTGCAACGAAATCGCTTATATCTAGCGTGAGGAACGAAAATTACTTTTAGTCGACACTTGTTGAAGTAGACATAAGTAGTTTATGACGTGGCCTGAGAGGGTCTATATGTAGGAAAGTTTTCCCACTGTGGAAGAAAAGCCAAAAATCCTGGGTCAGTTGTCAAGAAGAGACGTATTCTGTCGGACGTACTCCCTCGAGTATTTCTAAAATAAAGTCTCTAACCTCTGTTGCGATGCAGCGAGTTTTATTTTGCTCGCGTTTTAATTTTTACCCTGCTCCTAATTCAACAACACTGCTGTATGTATTTACCCATTAACACTAGAACTATCGATCTGCGATGAATACCTAAATGCGATATGCATTATTGATGATAATCAAAGCAGTACAATGAAAGTAAAAGAGCATACGTAATTGCGATCACCCTCGAATGAAAATCAATATTAATCTTGCCAAAAGCAATTGCATACTGATGAAAACATTTAATTGTAGACAAAATTCAATCTAGGATATAAAATATGAATAAATAATTTATAAGATATAAATTCCCAGAGCGAATGTTTGTATAAACATTCGATAAGAATTGGGGGGTTAGGCGAATCGCGTCACGTACCCTCTTGACTGGTATGTCACCCTCACCGGTGCCCTCTCTCAGGAGAAGTACTAAAAGAAACATATACAGGTAGTCCTCCTACAACACGGCATCCTATAACAAGGTTTCGCTCTAACACAAAAAGAAAATTGCAAAAACCTTTGTACAACACTATACTTCTATATGAGCAGTGCCGACGAAGAAATTTATTAAATTAAAGTTGAGTTAAATTAAAATAATATTTTTGTTTTTGTTTTGTTTTGTATCGTACATACGTTTATATTTTTAATAAAAATTAAATTGTTTATGTAGAAATAAAAAAGAAATTTGTTTTTAGTAAATTTTCGAAACGTAACCCCCCTTTTCGTACTGACTCTGGGTCTCATACAACGCGGTTTCACGCAACACGGCATTTTCTAGGAACCTATCTACCGTGTTATAGGAGGGTCACCTGTACCTTCTTCGAGTAATAAAAGACTCCAATAGAGAATATATATCGTAGTTATTTTACTACTAGAACCCATAATCTCAATACATACTCTCAGCAATTACTAAGATGAAAAATATAAAAAGATTTTGACCATTTTGACAGCCCTAGTGTTAAAATTTCAATCATTTTCTCGCTCCACGTTATTGATACAACTATTCCCTAATATCGAACAATAACAAAGAAACACCGGTGAGATATTACAAGAAAATCGTATTTTCCTCTGCAACGTAATAATTACTGTAGCAGCCTGACTTATGCGATCTTTATCGCCGTATTTCAGTTCCAGCAGTTTCCCCTTTGGTGATTTACATGCCTGAATTGTTTTCGATTGCGCAGGCCATGCCCACGGAACGAAACATTTAGAAACAGACTCGGCAAATGAGGTGCGTAGAAACCGACGAACAATGCTTTATCACGAAAGGTCCGACGGGTTCATAAAACTTGCAAACGGTTCCCAGTCACGGTTTTATCGGTTAGCAGCCGATCGATCGACCGATGGCTGGCAGGATCCGGCAAAGATACGGCACGCGCGCCGTGCGAATTCTGCTCGCAAGCTTTACACGTTTTCGCATTAAGCACCGGCCAAAGTGTTACACTGAGTAACAATTTCAAGCACGCGAGACTACCGTAACTTACACGACACGCTTTGATGCTTAGGCGATCCGTAACTGGAACACGCGTATTGGCTTATTTCGAAGTATCGATGCAGAATTTGTTGCATTTCCATCAAATTCGCTGATTTTACGTTTAGCTAAATATCTCACGCGATCAACTATTAGCTGAAAATCGCAAAATGCGCGTGCACTTCCTAATAGCATTGCTGTCGTTAAAATTCTTGGCAAGCATGGACAGAAATTTTCCATTTTTGTCATTTTAAAAAGAAAATCCCGCATGTTTTGAATTTTTATTATAATTGTAGTTACTTGTAATCCATCATTTTTTGAGAAATATGTATTATAATCGAAGTGCTGGAATAGTAAATTATGAAAGATAATTTTTCCTTACATTTTCGCTTTTCATTTTCTTAATTATATTAATTTTGATTTTAATAAATATATATTGTTTTTGAAAAGGCCACGTGTTTTACATCACATCGAGTTTCTGATTCCTTCGCGATTAAAAACTAATAGTTATCGTAAGTTTTTAACTTCATACGATTCACTTAACGAAAAGCATTGGCCACGTTAATTACCAGATTAAACGTCACAAATGAAAACAATGTTTACCTATATTTACAATTTTTGTGATTAAAAAGTCCTTAGTCAAGAAATAAAAAAAGATCTTCCTTCACTTTCATAATGAGAAAAGGCAAGAGGATTCAACAAATCTTTTAATTTGTCTTTAACCTCTTACCTTTCTAAATCCCGATGGCACGTGCTATGATCAACAGCAGAGTCGGTCACACGAGTCATTTCGTCCGGACGTGGCGAAGAATAACAGGTAACCGAGGTAGAAGGACATCGGTGAAAATTAACCACGAACCTGAGTGGACCTGACTCGTGTTGTTTACGTCGGGTCTCATTTAGAAACCACACCTCCCGCGTGTGATATTTGCGTTTGGGCCGATTTCCTTACCACGAAATTCCATACCATTTCCTCATGCGGTATTGTACACGAAGAGGTTAAACATCGTTTTGTAAATTCCAATATTATAATTCATCCACGGTTTCCTTTCTGAAGTAACAATTTTCGGTTTCTGAAATTGTGATGGCAACTTGCCGAACAATACAGCGAAATAAGTTAATTCCTAATTCATTTGCGGAAACAAAGTACAGTTTCTTGCAGCTGCTCATTGATTGTCAGATAGCATTGTCGAGTCAAAATAAGAAAAATCTCGACATCAGCCGGCCGTTCGGTCTTCCTTGGGTAGCTTCTCGGTCATCCTTCATCCGATCAAAGCAGCCATTCACGGAGTCGTTTTGTGTGACACCGTGCAGTAACCGTTTCATTGCCTGATCCGTCGATCGATCATACCGAATAAAGTTCTGGCGCCCGTGAATGCCACTTGTCTGCACGGCAGACAAAGGGATAAAAGCCGAGGACACTTAGTCGTTAAACTCAAATGAGATTAGGACCAATTGCTCTGACAGGATATTCAAAGTGCTCGACAGCGGTCTCCTGACGTCGCGTTGCGCCCTATTAAACGCAGTTTCCAATGCATTCCAATTCATAGCGATCATCGTCTTTTCATAATCGGGCCTCGATTAACGCAAGTGTGAACGAACGATCAGTCGACGTCAGATTTTCAAAGAGAAATTTTAAAGACTCGCGTTGTATCGTCACTGGATTAAGCGAAAGAGAAATGTGATTAGAGAGAAACGAATTGTCAATGTTATCTCCTTATTTGATTTATTACTTTGCGATTATTTTGAATACAAAGAATTCATTTAGCTCGGGAGATTAAAATTTGGAACAGCGTCGTTCGGAATTTGTTGAAAATCCGCTAATATTTATTCACTCTCTGATAGTTCTCTTTCAAGTAAATGTATTTTTTAGATGTTTGCTTTACCGTGAAATTACTGTATTATCGTCGTTGCTAGGATTAATAAGAAAGGCTTATCTGGGATTAGGATTCCTTTACATCCATTTCCACTCGGATAGCTACATTATTCTCATAGTAATAGCCTCGGAATGCTATATTGTGGCCAAGAATAATTTATATTCGCACGATACAATCATAGTGCAGTTCAAAATAATAGAGAGATACCAATCGAGGCAAATAAATTGTAAATCCAAGGTAAGTATAGGGCGTGGTGTAATCCAAGCAATCGAGCAACATGTAATAAATAAGGAACGGGTGTACGAACAAGTTGCAAACCTTATGAGAAAAATTCTTCTCTAAAAGATCTTACATAAAAGTTACCTCTGAAAGTTATTAACATAGATAGCACATCGTAACAGCTCTCTTCTTTAGCTTTACATTTACCCGCAGATATTATACAACTAATGAAGGCTACACAGTGAAGCACTGCAAATTGCATTTCTAATTCAGAGTCTGATTTATGACTAAAAGAAAAATTATATAATCGGGAAAGTGTAGATAATAAAGTACGTTAATATGACATAAACGATGTGTTAAGACCAAAGCCATAAGTCTTTGAAGAATAGATAGTAAATCGACGAAGTATTTTGGAAAAACGACCAAGAGTGACAATTAATTTTCTTTTAAACACTTAACCTGATCACAAAAAATGTTAATTCTAAATCCAAAAAAAGAACACGAATGATTGATTGGAATTTTGAATTTTTAAATCCTTTCCCCATAAAAGATTGACTCAAAACATAGTCGTAAAATTATTATAAACTGAACTCTCTTCATCTTTGGGAAACACTAACATACACACGTATACAGATACCTGTGTAATTTATTTTTATCTTCCCGATTCATTTTAAACAATATTTATGGAAATTATATATCGAAAAATTTTCTATAAACATCCTCTTAGTAAGATATTAAAACTACATCAGAAAATAAAAGCACTAAAAATTCGACAGTCTGCACACATCTTCATACCAGGGTATACTCCAATTGGATACAATTAGCCTATTATGCGGTATATGACACCTACAATACAATTTTTATCTCGTGATCCCAATTCATCGTCACCATCCTCTCTACTAAATCTCGCTTTAGCGCATGTCAAGAATGTCTCATTAAGAGTGGAAGAAATCGAAATGCACGGCAGCTGTAAACGTCGTTGAAGCACGTTTCATTATCGAGTCTTGGAATCGATATCTATCGAACTCCGCCCGTTCCGTTGGACAAATTCCTCATCGTCGAGCCGCTGATCGAAGACGAATCGTGCAAGCGTTGAACAAGTTGCGACGACGATGCACGAGCAGCGTGCGCGCGTAATGGTCAGATAGACAGGATCGTTGACAATTACAATGAATCATACAAGACACGACAGACTGACATAGCTCGGTGCATAGGGTACATTTCTACCGTGCCGTGCGTCTTGCCTTGTCCCTCTTTCCATCCGACTATCCACGTGTCTGTCTCTTGGTTTGATCCACGTGCGCGCGCGCAAACATACTCATACAGACGTGTGTTTGCGCTGCAAATCATGTCCAGCCTTGTAAATCACGCCGTAGCCGCGAATAAATGATAGACATTGTCCTGCAAGGTTGTCTTCCTCTGTTAGCTCAAACTCTTCCCTATTTGCATAAACTGGTCACGTCAAGAGCGAACAAGCGGACGACAATAGCTGGTAAGGAGGTCGAGATTTTCGCCGGATTAGATCTGCCTCCGAGGAAGATAAAAGACCTTCAGATGCTCGAGTGATTAGGTATTAAGCAGTTGAATTTGAAAAGGATGGCAGGGATTACAGCGTAAACGCTTGGTTGTCATTTATCCTTTCACAGAAGAATGGTCATTAAAGCACATCGTCCATAACAACGCATTGTCAACTCGATGATAAATTTATTTTATATGTTTTGAAAAAATTTCAATCAGCTCTTGAAACGAGTATCTAATTTACCAAAATTTATATGTAATTTAATTCATAGCATGGCTCGCGTGTAACTGTCTATTTCCAGTAATTAATCGTAGTGCCCACTGACGACAAAAATTTGAAATTCTAAAGTAAAGGACCTTGAATCGTAAAATTAGATACACGAAATTCCAAGTATATCCTAGTCACAAAAATTTGTGAAATCTGTATGATATGTACAATGTAAAATTTCCTAGTCCTGAAGGCACGTGTAAATTATTTTCCAATCGAATTTATCTTTTCAAACGTAACTTTTGCAGTCGTAGAACTCGAACCAAAATCAGATAGGCACAAACACGCTAATAAAACTGGCATGCTAAGTTTTATAAACGATTTTTCTCGTACTTCCTTAATTACATAACATTCTCGAACCGTCTGACGTGTTTGCTTAAAAAATACAAAGTCATTCTCCTATTCATACCGCGATGGTAGATCAAACACAGAAGGCTACATACATCATGCTGTATCATTATCGAAGTTTCTATTCCATCGCTTTCACCTGTACTCCACAACCCGATCGCGTTGAAGAGAAGCATACAATAGTCATAACATTTCCCTTTATTATGCATTCATTTAAAACTGCATTAAGCTGTGCTGAAACTTCGTGTCACATATTGTATAGATCGTATTGTGCTTCACAGCACTCATTCAGTATTGCGATATTACTGTTGCGAAGCAAAATGTGTAACGGTATTCGTTACCTTTCATATTGTAATAAGTGTCATTGAAAAATCCCTGGAAAATAAATAACAGTTTCACTACTTGTATAGAAATATTTCAACGAATGCATTTTCATTGTATTTCTATGCACTTTATTCGTTTATTGTCATGCAAATTATCTTCGTGCCATTGTTCTTGCTCTGTTGTAAGTTACTCGTGTATCTATATTTGTCAAATCCAAGGATATCGAGTTTTTCAAATTTATTAAAACATGTTTTAAATTAATTCGGATGAATTGCTATCGATTACTGTTTTTATCGAATAACGAGAGCACGTGCAAACACTCGATACGTTGGTATATTGCACTCGATGTTTACATTATCTGGCAACCATAAAAAGCTCCACAGATGGCATCATCTGTCGGCAAATCTCTTGACTCGATGACAGATCTGACATATGCGTCGAGACTGATGTTTTCACCGACCACATGATTTCCCGAAAATTTGAAATAATTTCTGTGCAACACTGTTCATTCCCATATAAAATATTAATCATCAAAAATGAAACGTTATGGCAATAGCTTTAATATATCATCCTATTGTTAGACTTGAAATACATTAATTTCCAAGTCAACGTCAAATTTAAAATGAACACTCACTTCTTTCCCAGACACATAGGTACCTATATATGAATAATGATACCACTGAAAATATTTCATATTTCTCCTCTTCCTTTCTATAGTATTTTATTGTGATATTTTTCTAACATCGCCAAGTGAAATTAAATCGAGTGATCTATATCGATTTTCCTTTTCGTGAACGTGAATCTCAATGTTGTAATTGATCATAGACAACTTTTTCAATGGTTCATATGTTCATTTGAACTATTCGCAGTGACCTTATCGTTCTATCTAGAACAATTACAGAACCAGTTTCAATTTCATCGATAATTAATCTCAACCGATTATATTTTCCGTTTTCCAATAAATTATGGGAATGAAAAGTGATCACTGACTGCAGTTCCAGGTTTCTACCTACCGCTCTCATGAATGAAAGAACTTGGACAAACTTTCTTATCGAGGTTTACTTTTCAATAACCAACTAATACCCTGAAATCGATCGATAACTCGAAAGGTGTGCTATCGCGACTACGATAACCGAGATCTTTCTTTACCTTTGGAACAGGTTCGTGGGACACAGTGTACACAAAGATGACCTTTTTTTCTTTCTATTTCAAGCTTTTCGTTCATTTCACCAGCTTCGAGCAGGCGAAGATGGAAGGCATATATTCCTCCTTTGCTTACTAAATACTTGCTCCTAACCATTCGAAAGCTTATTTAGGAAATATTTGCTCGTTTTATTATTGTTTAGTCGAGGTTCAAGCGTTACACAAACTATAAAATAATGGTTTATTTGATGGAAGCTGTTTTACTGTCATAATTCAACAGGTACGTCGTTACCTATTTATCTCAATTTTCGCCTGGTATATCGAGATAAACGACATTCCAGTATATTTCATTTAAGTTTCAGCTAGAAATACGTCAATTTATAGTTGATCGATAAACGTCACATAATGGAATATAATTATGAGAGCTAAATTCACGACCGATATTAACCGTGCAATTTAACATTGGATTTCGGATTAATCCGATCGTACAAATATTTTGTATATTTTAATACCTGTCTGAAATTGTGGAAATTTTAAAATACCGCTTTAAATATTCCGGAATCTATCCGAGCGAGTTCCGTTCTTTTGAAAGCAAATAGCGAGTGAACAGAAAGGATTTAGAGAGAGATTGCTGGATCCTTCCGTCAGAACTAATATTTTTAGAGCAATTTCACTGTCAGCCGTTTCAACCCATATCAACCCATGGGAAAGTGTTTCTTGTCACACCAAGTGTCATCTAACGAGTTAATGAAACATGGTGTATCTTTTCCTACACCACATGTTAGCCACATTATTAGTACGCAGTGATCCCAGAGGTAATAACCTATAATATTTTTCTTCGAATTCATCACTTGAACTAGAAAAAGATATTTAACAATGGAACAACAGGAAATGAATTGAATAAAATAGATAAAGATATACAATAGATAACGATAAAACGATGAAAGAATCAAGTCCTAAACTGCGAAAAATATATTAAAAAAGAAAACAGAACAAAAGTCACATAAATGTGGCATAATTTAATATCATTTAATTGAAAATTATGTCTTTATCCCTAATTTCTTTATTTATATATTTATATTCCTTGTCAAAAGTACTCAACACTCGAGACAAGAGAGCAATAACAGTGACTAGAGTTAAAAATTATAGTGGTAAAAATGACAATGTCCAACAGAAACGAAAGCGTAACAATAACCCTCTAAATCTAATACACACCCTGTGCCTAACAATCGGGTATTGAAACACCGGAAGCCGACGAGATTGATCGCCGAGAGCTCGTCTGAATAGCCAGTCACCTAAGCACGGAGGAAGCATTAATCCAAAAGTTCAGGATTCGAAAGGCGTGCAATTTGTCAAATCCGCCCAAACTCGAGAGTATCGTCGAACCACCCACTGGACCAACGGAACATCTCGAGACTCGTTCTCGAAGGAATTCCGGATGAAGCCATGGTGTCCTCGGAGAAAACGGTCCCGGCTCGTATTATTACCCAATCTTTAGGTTCGTGGAGGGAAGAGGACGGCGGGTCACCGGTCCGGTTTTCAGAAGGTGACGATAATACGATGAGATCTAGCTTGGTGTGAAGCAACCGCAAGGCATAATATCATTCATAGGTTACCGCGGTTCGTGCGTGCAGGTACACGTGGACGCGTTCCACGCACACCGTGTACGTGCACGGGCATACGACGAATACGTGGGCAGACGGAGCCTGGGGCCTGTTTGCCCACTCATGGCAATTCTTCCTTCGTGACTTTACCTCGCTTCGCTGAACTTTCGCCCAAGAGTGGAAGAAGCTGCCAATCGCTGCTTAGTCAACGAACCTTTTTCCTTTTTCTCCCTTTTTTTCTCTTTCTTCTTCGTCTCTTTTTCCTCTTTTTGTTGGTATAGTCTTTTCGAAGCCACTCGCGAATGGCTCGGTTGGGTAATTCCGTTGGGACTCTTTGACAATGCGGAACGTTAGCGTCGGCTTTTACGGTGTTCGGCGGAACTTGGTCGGGTGTAAGGATGGAAATACGTTGGATAAATACGGTTTTGGAGAATGCCGTCGTTTGGTGTTAGAACGACGTGGAAAATGTGAGTAGAACGAACGATCGGTTTGGATTACTAGGTCGTTAAATATGGCTCGATGTGTGAAATAATTGGCTGTAACGTAGATTTTATTGGTTGCTAACTGACATTCCGTGAACAGGTAATTCGATAAGCCATCGAAAGATCATTTATGACGAACAGAGGAAATGTAAGACGAAAATTATTGTATTTCAAGTGGAATATGGAGATCCTATTTAATAACAAGTTTAAAAAATAGAATTTGACCAAAATGCGATATTGCAAAGAAGTAATAGGACATTTATACAAGTGATCTGCCCAGATACTAAATTTTGAAACTAAAATCCAAACATTTTATGTTTCGCTATCTACAAACTTTTTCCGGAACTTAATTGACATTAAAAAAAGTTTCTTATCTATAATAAATATTAATATCATTATTATTTTATTAGCCGTACATGTGAAAAATTCTTTGTTAATTGTCGCATTCGGTGAAAAATGGAAAAATTACTGCAAAAGTGAATATTTAGATAGCTCGAATAGCTATAATAGGCACAGCTGATTGTCAAAAAAGAAGGTACCAAAGCCTCTATAATAAAGGAAATAAATAATAATCTTACAAACCGAAACTATAGAATAATATAAATATTATTAAATATAAATATTAAAAGCAGGTAAAAGCAATAATTTCGGAGAATAAAATTTTCTTTTCGATTCCTGAAATTAACAAAAACTTCATTTATCATTCTTCATTGTTCCAATGATGAACGAGACAGATTCGACAAATTCGCGATAAATTCGATTTCCACCTATCATTATTTCTCACTGGCTGAGCTCGATTATTTCGACGGATGCAGTCAAAACGTTGATTTACATAACAACGGTCTAAACTCGGCCAATTTACATTTCCTTTCCATTTCTCTGTCCTCCGAGTCGTCGCACGACAAACTGTATGCCCATGCATCCGCGTGCATCCGCGATTCCCATCCGCGAAAAATCGATGCGTTAGAGCGAATTGCCAGCAATGGGAAAATAATTGAATCGACGTCTGGAATTCCTAACTTTTACAACGGGATACATTTGTTTCGAAAACAAAAAAGGCAAACAAAAAAACAAGAAAAATGGAAACATGCCCACGGAAGGAATAAAATTTCATTTCTGAACGGGTCGCGCGGTTTTAACCATCGAGAGAGAATTTATAACCGTTATTTCAAATGGTTTATTTAAACGCGATTCTGTTCTACGATATTTATGTTCATGACAATTGAACTTGTAACCTATGACGAATCTTTTTTTAACCTTTCAGTTCGATTCTGTCGTGCTGTGTAAATAATGCTATTTGCCTAATTTTCATCCTTCCTTAACGGTTCCACAGTGTGATAAAATTACGAATTCAGGTCTAAAAAATGTCCAATTTGTTTATGTTCGAAAACACTTTGGTATGTAATAAAAATGTAAAAAGATCTGTTTTATATGTATCGTGTAAATAATTAGTCCGAGTACAGTACTTGAAGCTCTGCCCCTGACTGTAACCAAATAAACTGTTAATGGGTTAAAAATTCATGAGACGAATATATTGAGACAATTACAACCACTATCTTAGTACTTTAGGATATATACATATGTCCAAGTATATGTATATAGACACTAAAATATGGTAAAATATTCCTTCTATTAGATAAGTTAACTATAATAGGAATATGTAAATATTTTCATATATGATTTATTCTAATTTTTCTACCATTCGAATCAAACTGTTTAACCCTAAATATCTCTACAGTAGATTAATAGCAATAAACGAACCAGTTTTAACTATCAAAAATACACTTATCTTTCAAAAAATAACCTAATATCGTATCTCTCATATTGTTATTATTATACTAGCAGAATTATTATCATGTTGCTATTATTGTTACTACCTGACATTATTATTCTCCATCCACTATTCTAAAGAAACAGAAAAATTACACAAGGAACCTTGAAAGGGTTAACAACCCAACAACTCCTCCCAAACAATTAACAAACTTTCAATCTCGGCGCGATATCGTATCGCTCCACATTATTGTATGCACCACGTATATACACGTTATTCCACTCTATCGTACACACGACTAACAGCCAGAATCAAGTGTGTACACGCATTATTGCCGCCGTATCTCCAAGACTAAACAACATCTATAAATATGTCGCTGTAGTTTCGAAGCACCGTGTACACCGGCTTCCAGATCAACGGTTTGCTTTGTTACCAGCAGCGAAATAAATCGCGGAAGGAAGTCGTTGCTACCATGACAAACACTGTTTCCGCCGTTGCGGCAACGGCGATATGTACGAAAACTCGCCACTATAAAAATTCAGTGCGACGACCGGCGCACCGGAAATGTCGGTCGTTCTGCCATTATCCGTTTCGTTTTTCACCGACGTCCCTCTATCGTGGATGTAGGTGTAGCAGCCCAGGTAGGTGCGAAACGCCTACGAATCGTGGCCGAGAATAGGCCAATTCTCAAATAACGGAAACGCTATAGATTAAAAGCACTAACCATTCGTTTCGCAGTGACAATGGGGCTTTCTATTTGTCTACTGTTGGCTTTGTTTAATGTCTGATCGATGGAAAACAGCTTGCTCCCTATTTATGATCATTCCCAGAATTTCGTTTATGGATGGATCATGGAGTAAACGTTGGGGTATAGCGTTTGGTACTTGAAGACAAAGTGAACGCTCGGTGAAAGGACAATTTTCTTGATACGTGTTTCGGGTAATGATAGTTTCGAATAATTTAATTCGAGATTGCACGTAATATTCGAATTATTTTTATGTATTATTATACAGTGTGTTTCAGATAATTTGTTTATTACAGCGAGAAAAATATTCGACGAACTCTGGTGATTTTCGAAAATTATAGTAAATCTTTGACTAACGGGTTAACGAATGTAATTTAATTAACGTTGAACAATGAGAACTGTTCAAATTTGTATTTTCCAAATTATTTTTAAAGCCCTCTCTTGTATTTGGTATCTCTAATTTGTTCGCTAATATTGACTCAGTTTAATTTCCCGAGATAATCCCGTGTTTATACTATAAATAACGACAAATGATGATTACGGATATGTATTTACAATAATTACTCCATAACGAATGAAAATTTTCACATCCTGAAACAAATCTTGAATTAATCTTCCTAACTTCGACAAATTATTGCTAAAAATAATAATTCCTCCACTACTAAAACAAATTCCTTTGCAATTTCTATTTTCAGGGATGATATTAGTAACAACGTTTGAAGGATTTATTTTGAAAAGTACAATAAATAGTTAAGAATTTAATTAGTTTTTGCACTACGCGAGAACGAAGACTCGGAGAATGGTTAAAAAGTGAGAGTCGATTACCAGAGTGATTGTTTCACCGTTACAAGGGTTCAGAGTACTGGTAGGAAACCATAGAACGTAGCTGAAGAAAATATCTAGTGTCGAAGGGGGTGCGTTCCTTCGGAAGAAAGGGGCTTCTTTGTACGAAAAACGGTTTAAGTTTATCTCGGTAATAAAAGAAGGCGTTGGAAAGTCGACGGCCCAATTTTCTATTTTTACAAGCTGTTTCCCTGTTTCCGCTTCGTAAAAGCCCGTAATCATATCGACACGTAACACGGCATTTCGAGTGATAATTGAAGTGAAATCTATTTCAGATTCTACGTACGTTAAAGTTGATAAAATTTATCAAAGACGTTTAATTTATTACCACAGGGAAAAAACGTGAATCGCGTATCATGATCGCATGATTAACATGTTTGAATCGACAAGGAATACAAGAAAATGATTTATATTCCATATAAATCACATATCAACGTAGTTACTTCGTCGCTCGATATCTTCTATCAGAGACTGCAATAAGCTTCAGCTTTTTGCTATCGAGATGTTCATTCCGAGATATTTCTTTTCTCACTAACAACCAATAATCGTAAATACGAATAGCCGATGAAAAATTATATACAATCTTTTATGTTTCCATTTATTTTAGAAATTTTAAGCCATTATCAGAGATGTGTGAAGCGAGTGTAATTTTAGGTTACAGAAGCACGAACATTTGTTTCTAATTAACGAGTTACACGTCGATTTTAATTTATTATAATTTTTGAAATATTGCGAACAACAGATTTACTGACAGAAACGAAAGTAGCTAGGTAGCTTGAAAAGGATTTCAAAGTCTACTTTTTACAGGGGTGTTGCGTGCAGAGTACTGCGACTATTTCAATCATGAATGAACGTTTCAATCGGTAATCTTGAAAAGGAAGCTGTCCGCTTACCCTTTTTTGCCCATGTGAAAGGCACAATCGAATACTTTTACTCGTGCTGGTCGGCGACATTTTTGCGTTGACGCGTTGAACGATTAATGGCTTGCAGTGTTACGTACACTCGGAATTCGTTATGTGAATTCGCCGAACAAAAAGTATTTCGCCTACAAGGAGTCGGTATTAACCTGTATCTTATAATAATAAGCTTCTACGTAACTTTAAACAGAGTACGTGATACCTATAGTCGATTGCTTTACCTGCACGTTACTTTTACTTTTGTCACGAATATCGTATAAAAATTCTAGAATCGACAACGGGATTAAAATATTAATTAAATTAAGAACAGAGTATCGAGAAAATTCATTCTTTTAGAGGCAGAAATTCTTTGAAATTAGAAAGCTTATTCCTAATTTTGCATCACAAACTCGAAGACCGGATCTACCCCTGATTAATATTTTTAGAATTATTTATTAACTCTTTGAAGTCTAAATCGTATTCGACGTTCTATCCTAAATTATTCATAGCCACGATCATATTTTAAAATGTAATTCAAAGTTTATTCAAGAGTATATTTTCATATCCTTCTAACCAACGGTGCATCTACTTAGGTTAACAAATTTCTGTTAAATAATATTCTCACACAAAAATATATGTTTTATGTATGAAAATTAAAGTAGATCAATCATAGTAGAATATCGAATCCAGCTAAATATGAGATCACGAACAGCTGAAGAACAAATAACCTAAATCATTAAAGAAAAATAATTCTTTGTATTCGTATAACTTCTATCTAAGCAATCACTAAATTTTCACAAAAATTATAATATTGTATTATTTTAACCCTTTGCACTCGACGATTTTTTGGCTAGAGAAGAGTAGAAATTCAAATATTCTCTACTAAACTACCGAGGATACCTTTTTGAGCAGTAAATACAGAATTGTATAATAATAGAATTGTAGAATTATGTAATTTTGATACCTCGCACATTATTACATTAAATTTGATATATTAATTAATATCGATCTTCCAAACTTAATGAAATGGTGGCTGAAGGTCACCTCTCGAATGCAAAGGGTTAATATAAAAAATAATAAAATTATAATATTATTTAAATTCGGATTTATAAAATGTCCGAATATTAATGTAACATAAAAATTGGCCACTTCGTCTCTATTCAAAATTATTTAAACAATAATTCTTATTGAATCAAAATTTATTGTACTTTTAATCTCTGTACATCGCGATGCAATTTTCCGTGCGGTCTTTTCGTTTCTTCATAAATCTTTAATCATGCCATGGAGTATACGAGCCAAGATTACAGAGAGGCGTCCGAATATTAACGCTAGTAATTCTATAACCAAACTACCCCAGAAATGGATTAAAACGTTCACGAGATTTACTCT